>NC_067398.1:693358936-693667061 GCF_016432865.1 Antechinus flavipes
CATGCTCAAACAAATAGCCTTGACATCATCTTTCAAGAAATTATCAAGGAAAACTATCATGATCTTCCAGAACTAGAGGGTAAAATAGAAATTGAAAGAATCCACCAATCACCTCTTGAAAGGGATCTCAAAATGAAAACTCCCAGGAATATTATAGCCAAATTCTTGAATTTCCAGGTAAAGGAGAAAATATTGCAAGCATCCAATAAAGAAACAATTTAAGTATAGTGGAGCCATAGTCAGGATAACCCAAGATATAATTGCTTCTACATTAAAGGATCGGAGGGCTTGGAATATGATATTCCAGAGAGCAATGAAGCTAGGATTACAACCAAGAATCACCTACCCAGCAAAACTGAGTATAATCCTTTAGAGGAAAAGGTGATCATTGCACAAAATAGAGGATTTTCAAACATTTATGATGAAAAGACCAAAACTGAATGGAAAATTTCAATTTTTTTTTTTTAATTACAGGATTTTCAAATATAGGACTTTGGAGAAGCTTAAGGAGATAATCTGTAAATGATATCATAAGGGACTTTATAAGGTTTATCTTTTTACATTCCTACATGGAAGGATAATACAACTCATTAGAACTTTTTAATTATTATGACTTTAGAAGGAATATATATAGACAGAAGGCATGGTGTGAGTTGAATATAAAAGGATACTATATACTTTTTTAAGGATAGCTTTTTATTTTGAAAATATATGCATATAGTTTTCAACATTCATCCTTGCAAAACCCTGTGTTTCAAATTTTTCTTCTTCTCTTCCCCCCACCCTTTCACATATACAGCAAGTAATAAAATATATGTTAAACGTTGCAATTCTTCTATACATATTTCTACCATTATCATTGCTCCATAAGGAAAAATCAGATCAAAAAGGAAAAAAATGAGAAAGAGAACAAAAATCAAGAAAAAACAAGGAAAAAAAGTGAAAATACTATGTTGTGATCCACATTCAATCCCCACAGTTTTCTTTCTGAATGCAGATAACTCTCTCCATCACAAGTCTATTGGAATTGGCCTAAAACGTATAATATCTTTTTTTTTTTTTTTAATGATGAATTAAGGGATAAGAGAGGAATGTACTGGGAGAAAGGTAAAGGGAAAAGTGGAATGGTGCAAATTATCTGCTATATAAAAAGACACAAGAAAAATATTTTAGAGTACAGGGGAAGAGGAGGAGAAGAGAGGGAGTGAGTGAACCTTACTTTCATCAGAATTGGCTTAAAGAGGAAATAACATACCTATTCAATAGGGGTATAGAAATCTATCTTGCCCTGCAGGAAAATGGAGAGGGTGGAGGCAGAGGGATATGGGAAGTGGGGGAAGGTGATAAAAGAGAGGGGATATGAGAGGAGGGAATGGTCAGTACCAAAACACTTTTTAGAAAGGCAGGGTGAAAGGAGAGAAAATAAAGGGGGAGGAATGCAGTCACAATAGTAATTGTAAAAAAGAATTTCGAAGCAACTTTCTCTGATAAGGCCTCATTTCTCAAACATAAGAGGGAATTGAGCTAAATTTATAAAAAATAAGAGCCCATGCCCCAGTTGATAAATGATCAAAAGATATGATCTGTGTCCAAAGGGTTATAAATTCATGCATATACTTTGATCTAACAACACCATTACTTGGTATGAATACCAAAGGAGATTTGAAAAGAAAAAAAGGAAAATGACCTATATGTACCAAAAAATATTCATAGCAACTTTTCTCAAGGAAAAAAAATTGTAAATTAAAGAGATGTCCATCAATTGGGGCATGGTTCAATAAACTGCGGTATGTGTTTATGATGGAATATTATAATATTATTGTGCTATGGGAAATGATGAGCAGGATGCTCTCAGAAAAAAAAAAATACCTGGAAAGTCCTCCATGAACTCAAGCAAAGTGAAATGTAATTCAGTATACAAAGTAATAGCAACAATCTGCAATGACCATCTGTGAATGATTTTGCTCTCTCAGTACTACATTCACAACTACTTTGAAGGACTTAATAATGAAAAATCCTATCCATACCCAGAAAAGGAAATGATTGTGTCTGAACACAGACTGAAGTATTTTTCTCTTTCTTTCGCTCTCTCTTTTTTTTACTTTTTCTTAAAGTTTTTTTATTTTCATTAGGGTAGAAAATCTGTTGTTTTTTTAAAAACTTGATTTTTATGAAAATGTTTTGCATAACTTCATATGTAGTTTTTTCATTGTGGATGAGGATAAGGGAAAGAATCTAGAACTCAAAAACTTTAAAAACAAATGTAAAAACATTTTTTGTTTTGAATGTAACTGGGGAAAATATTAAATAAATAAAATAAAATGGAAGAAAAGACAAAGGTAACTTTGTAATATTATTATTGGTATTAAAGGTAGGTATTAAAGGTAAGTTAGGTAGTGCTATGATGCACAGAACACTGGGCCTGGAGTCAGGAGGATATGAATTCAGATCTGGCCTCAGACACTTCTTAGCTGGGTGACTCTGGGCAAGTCACTTCACCCTGTTTGCCTCAATTTTCTCATCTGAAAAATGAGCTGGAGAAGGAAATGGCAAACCACTCCAGTGTCAAGTGCCAAGGAAAACTCAAAATAGGTCACAAAGAGCTGGATGTAACTGAAACAACAATACAGTATTATATGGTATACACAAACACAGTGACAAACATACATACGTGCATGCCCCATAAAAACCTAATATTAAGAATCACAGTATTTATATTTCACAAACCTGGGTTTGCCTTCACTTTGAGATTATGTTGTTGTTCAGTCATTCAGCCATGTCTAACTCTTCATGACCACATGGACTATAGCACGGCAGGGCCTTCTAATCTCCCATTATCTCTGGAAAGTCTATCATGTTCATTGCTTCCATGACAGGGCCCATTGTTCCACTGCCTCACCCACCCACTCACATTTATTATCCTTAATAAATACTTGTTGGTTTGATGAGGATGAAAGATGAAACTCTAATTCCAATGATCCTACTAGAGGATTCTTTTTAATTCAATAAACAGTGACTGAGCACCTACTATTTGCAAGGCGCTGTGCTAGAGAGAGCAAAGACATAGAAAAAACAAGACAGACCCTGCTCTCAAGGATCTCCGCATCTCCTAAGAGGATGAACCGTACACACAAACAATAAAAGCATAATGCGAACCGAGGTGGGAATAAGCACTCACAGCTTGGGGGATCAGGGAAGACTTCATGGAGCAGGCAACACTGGGGTGAGACTTGATGGAAAATACATCATTTATATTGTACTTCTCTTTATATATAATTCTGTAGAATTTATAACTGAATTCCTGAATAATTTCAAGTCTTATTTTCTATATCACACTACTACTGAAAAGTCATAAATATTACAAAAAGAACTTAGTCCCTAGAGAGGAAGCTGGTTCTCCTTATGAAGCAGCTGAAAAGAGAAAGATGCTCAAGGAGTTCAGTGACTGCCTGCTTAAATGCCTAGCCAAGGCATTTAAAGGACTTAAGTTTGGGGTCTCTGGCTAAGCCCTTTGGAGACACAGAAAAGTCAGTCATCTGATTACACCCCAGGGGCCTTTAGTCTGACTTTGAACTCACTTCCTCCTTTCCCAGCCTTCTATCTGATTTAAGGTAAGAAGGATCCCCTTAGGGAAGGAAGGAGATAGAAGGAAAAGAAAAATAAATGTTAACTGAAAAAAAGAGACAAAGGTTATGTGTGTGTGTGTGTGTGTGTGTGTGTGTGTGTGTGTGTGTGTGGTTTGTTTGTTAGGGGCTGTTTTTTTAAAGATGATTTTCTTTAACTCTTGTCAATTCCTGCCAATCTGCATTCCCCTTCAGATAATATTTATAAAGCATTTAGCACAGTCTTCGGCACAATATAGTAATACAATAATAAATGCTTGCTTCTTCTCTCCATCTTTCTCCCTCAAGTCACATTAGTAACTATCTTCCAATTACAAAGAACTGAATTTGAAGCACCATGATTTTTCCACAAGTCCCCCTAATCCTTTGGGTCTTGTCATATCAAAGAATCAGATCAAGAACAAAGCTAAACAGCTCTTTTTGAGGTGGCAACGAATTGGAAAAGGAATTAGGGAATGGTTAAACAAACTGTGGTATATGAAGAATTGGAATATTATTGTTCTATAAAAAATGATGAACAAACTCATTACAGAGAGGCCTGGAAAGATTTACATGAATTGATGCTGAGTGAAACAAGCAGAACCAAGAGGACTGTACACAATAACAGCAAAAATGTGCAATGATCAACTATGAAAGACTCAGTTCTTCTCAATGGTTCAGTGATCCAAAGCAAACTCAATAGACTTTGAAAAGAAAACACCATATGCATCCAGAAAAAGAATTAGAGACTAAATATAAATCAACACATGCTATGTTCACTTCTTTTTGCTGTTTTTTTTCCTCTCTCCTATGGTTTTTCCCTTTTGCTCTGATTTTTCTATCCCAACATGATTCATAAAGCAATATGAATTAAAAAAGTCTTAGAATGTTTTACAACAAAGAAATAGTGAAGTCTCTGTCTCTGAAGATTTTTAAGAGAGAAAATCAATAATTCTGGAATGCTTAGTCATAAATTCTTGCAGCCTCTTGGCTTGTCTTTTATAATTTGTCTTGACTATAGACATTTTCATGGCAAATAAATATAAAATTGGGGCGGCATTTTAAAAAAAAGCAATATGTATTAAAAATAAACTTACTACAATAAAAAGAAAAAAAAAAGAACAAAGCTAAACTAAGGTCACAAATCTTCTTCCTGGCCCACCTTCCTGCCTTTATTATGTATGTATGGAGACCTGCATAGCCTCCCTAGTTTGAATCATCCAAGCAACTGGAAGCTGTGACTCTTATTTTTCTTTTTCTTTTTTTTTAATAGCTTTATATTTCTCCAAAACACATTCAAAAATAGTTTTCAGTATTTACCTTTGCAAAACCTTGTATTCTAAATTTTTCTCCTTCCCTACCCTTCTCTCCCTTCCCCTATCCTACAATCAATCCAATATAGATTAAATACATGCAATTCTTCTAAACATACTTGTATATTCATCTTGCTGCACAAGAAAAATCAAAAGAAAAGGGGGGAAAAACAAGCAAACGACAACAAAAAAAGCAAAAATCCTATGCTTTCATACACAGTCTCCAGTCATCTCAATGTTCTCTTGGTTCTGCTCACAACACTTAGCATTAGTCCATGTATGTGATTCTACTTTCCAAGGACCGAAGTGGGCCCTCTGGTCCCTGTGACCAGAGAACCACTGCCTACCTCGAGATCCTCACAGATGACAGAAGCCTGGGTAGCCTTTTGAGCCATTTCCTGGAGCTGCTGCTGAGCTGTCTGAAGAACGTCCTGGTGGTCATTTTGTTGACATTCTAGGCTTTTGATCCTCTTGGTAAGGGTTCTAATTACTTCACTCCTTTTATGCAGTTCATCTGAGGGTAATGAGAGCAAGAATTTCTTCATGGACATGTCTGAGGAATGATAGGGTACATTTCTGAGGGGGGTCAAAACTATGGGGCATTTTTTCTTTTTTTCTCCCTTAACAGTATTTTATTTTTAATTTCACATGAAGAAACTAAAGCCATTTAGTGTCATGTGAAAAAAATGCTCTAAATCACTATTGGATTAGAAAATTGCAAATTAAAACAACTCTAAGGCACAACTTCACAACTCTCAGATTGGCTAAAATGACAAGAAAATACAATGATAAATGTTGGAGGGGATGTGGAGATGACAGAGGAAATACAACAGTAATCCTGAGGTCCCTGACCTTAAAAGATTATTGTTCTAATAATTTGTCTGTCAATAATCCTAAAGTCTCTTGGCCTTAGGAATATAATAATATAGTTATATGTTTCTTTTCCTAGATTTTTGGGAAAATATAGCAGTGACCTTGAGGCCCTCTGACCTTAGAGTGCTATTGTTCTAACCATCTATCTGTCAATGATTCTAAAGTCTTCTGGCCTTAGGACAATTCTATAAACATTGCCGATTGTCTGACATATAATCTGCTGGTCAGTGATAACCAAGTATAATAGTGAATAGACCACCCTTCAAACCTACCTGCAAGCCTTGGCAAATAAGTAACATGAAACTCTGGGCTCTCTAACTTTGTCTTATAAATTGATCTTCTTTCTCCTGGTTCTTTGCTAAATTATTTTGGAACTTAGCCTGCTTCAATTGACATTACAAGTGTAATAAATTTTGCCCCTTGACTTGGAAATAGGTTCAAGCCTGCAAATTCTTTTTTTGTTGTTGTTAAATTAACGCTTTTTATTTTCAAAACTTATGCATGGACAATTTTTCATCATTGATCCTTGCAAAACCTTGTGTCTAATTTCCTCCTTTCTCCCTCCCCTCCCCAGATGGCAAGCAATCCAATATATGTTAACCAGGGGTACTGAAACTTTTTAAATAGGAGGCCAGTTCACTGTCCCTCAGACTGTTGGAGGGCTGGACTATAGTAAAAACAAAAACTTTCTTTTGTGGGCCTTTAAATAAAGAAACTTCATAGTCCTGAATGAGGGGGATAAACATCCTCAGCTGCTGTATCTGGCTCACAGGCCGTAGTTTGAGGACCCCTTTGTTAAACATTGTAAAAATATATGTTAAATCCAATCTATGAATACATATTTATACAATTATCTTGCTACACAAAAAAAATCAGATCAAAAAGGAAAAATGGGAAAGAAAACAAAATGCAAGCAAACAACAATAAAAAGAGTGAGAATGCCATGTTGTGATCCACCCTCAATCCCCACAGTCCTCTCTCTGGGTGCAGAAGGCTCTCTTCATCACAAGATCATTGGAACTGGCTTCAATCATCTCATTGTTGAAGAGAGCCACTTCCATCAGAACTGATTATTGTATAGTCTTTTTGTTGCTGTGTATAATGATCTCCTGGTTCTGCTCACTTCACTTAGTTCAGTTCATCTAAATCTTTCCAGGCCTCTCTCAAATCATCCTGCTGGTTGTTTCTTACATAACAATAATATTCCACAACATTCATATACAACAACTAATTCAGCCATTCTCCCACTTATGGGCATCCACTCAGTTTCCAGTTTCTTGCCACTACAAAAAAGCTGCCACAAACATTCTTGTACATGTGGGTCCCTATCCCTCCTTTAGTTTTAGTATCTCTTTGGGGTATAAGCCCAATAGAAAAACAGCTGGGTCAAAGGGTTTGATAACTTTTTGAGCATAATTCCAAATCGCTCTCCAGAATGGCTGGATCAGTTCACAACTCCACCTATTCCACTAGTTGACCACTCTATTTCTTAACCAGTACCAAATGGTTTTGATGATCTCCTGCAAACTCTTTTGAGACATTTCATAACACCAGTCTATGACCCCAACTTTTTGGCATCTCCTTTGGAACCTCAACATTTAGTGGCCCTGTACAGGGGAGAGTCTGGCCTCCCCTGGTTTCATCCCCTCCTTGTCAAGATAAGCCCCCCCCCCATTCTTTTCTCCCTCAATTCTATTGCAGGGATCCCAAGCAACTGGGAGAAGGCTTGTCTGGGTCCTCTGGAGCTTCATACTCAGAAAATTTTCCTTGACTGGGGAGGAAATTCTTGCAATTTTCAGCAAAGTTCTTGGGGAACCTTTGCCACCTTTTTACTTCTCTGCAACACCAGAGGAGACAAGGTGCTGTAGTTTAGTTTTTGGCAGAGATTTTATGGCTTTTGGCAAAGATGGGAGAGTCTTCTTTCATACCAGTTTTGTCTGTGTCTGTGTCTCTGTGCAGAAGTCTGTGTCATGTTTGTTCTGTGAACTAGATTTTGTTACTCTGAAAGATTTAAAATGCAGTCAACAAGAAAAAACTAATATGTTGTAGTTAGAATTCTGGGAAAGATTTCTTAACATCCTTGATTCCTACCTTAAAAGGAAAAAAAGCCTGACTTTTTCCTGTGGATCCCTGCTCTGGCCAAGCTGGAGGCTGCAGAAATAAAGTTAGCTAATTAAAATTATAGAATTGCTAAAATAACATCTTAGCAAATTCTCAAGGTTCTGAGCAATGATTAAAAAGTTTGGCAATAGTTACTTTACGATTGCAAGAAAAAATTATTGAGACATTGGGGATAATTCCATGAATTTACCCCATTCTGAAGGAAAAAACCTGGGTAAATAACTACTTTTTGCTAACTTTTCCTTGACTCCTATCTTGTCTTGAGTCCCCTTCTGCTCTATTGGGAAAACACCCCAAACTATTAAAAGATCCTCTCCATAATGCTGATTTATTCAGCATGCTCCACTCCCCCAGAGTCCTGAGTGCATCTCAGTTATGGGGATTGCTAACAAGATTGATACAGTCCATCCCTTTGTATGATAACTCATCTCAGATCAGATTAAGAAAAGAGAATACTAAAGAACTGCAGGGAAACTTTAATAAGGGAAGTACCAACAGCCATGAGAACCCCACAAAACCTTGTCAAAAAACCTCCTCAACCCAATTTGGGGAAATGGGGATGAAGGAGGCATCAGGCCCCAGAGTCAGCATTCCCTGAGCCCACACCAGTCAGCACAGCCTTCACCAGGTTCTGTCCAAAAACTGCCTGGGAAGAATCTGGGTTCCCCTGGCAGCACCAGCATGGCAGGGTGAGCAGTGAGTCAGGCTCTGCATTTGGTAAGCCCACCATTCTTTGTTTCAGCTGTGGATATGTAGTAACTATGTAATTTATGGCAAATTATTTTATCTCTGCCCAGATTTCTGATTTGTAAAGAGAAATACTGATTGTTGTGAAGATCACATGATGACAAAAGTACTTAGCATAAAACAAATGCTATATGAATGTTAACTGCTTTATTGGATACTACTGCTTCACATTTGATAACTTTACATGGCTTTTTAGATGTGACCAACATACATTGCCAATGCTGAGATAAATGATTTTTGTGTGCATATTAAAGTTGGAGATTTAACTGTCAATTATGTGATACCCTTATTAATTTTTGTGATAGATTCCATTCTAGCTGAATTTTAAGAACTGTCTTGTTTTTTCCCTAAAACAAAAGGAAAACTTATTTAAGGGAAGGGGGAAACTGAAACCCTCCCTGTGACCTTCCAAAACTGCAACAGCTTGGAGACAGAATAAACTGAGCTAAAAGAAGATAGAAAGTTTATTTAGCATTGCAAATCCCATTTTATGATGTTTTGTAAATGTAATTTAGAGAATTAGCTATTTTTACCTTTGTTAGAAAATTAAGAGAAAGTTAGAGCTAAAACTATTTGGCGTCTAAGATTGTAAACAAAGTTATTTGGCGTTATTGTCATTATGCTAAACCTAAATTGGTAATTACTGTGTGTGGAACAAGAGGGATGAACTGAAAGCCTTATCAAATATGAGGGTGTGCAGCACCTTTTTCCCTCCTTCACAGAGTAGGGGAAGGTACAAACAGCACAACCTACAAAACACTAAAAATAGTTGGGGTGGGCAAGAGCAAGCTCAGCCTCTTCTCTGAGGTCTCTGTCAACTCCCCTTAATTTGTAAGTTTGCCAATTTTCTTGAAACCATCAGAGTAAACAAAGTCATCAGCCCTGAGAAATGAGCCTATTTAGGATGTATAGTTCCTAAACAAGGAATGTGTTTACTAAGAATCTATAAGCTTGTATAATGATTGGTCTTTGCAACTGGATGAGTTTAAACTTGAGAAAAAGAAAAGAAAACAAGTTAAACAAAATCTATGTATGTGAATCCTGGTAAACCTTTAAAAATAATGTATCTAACTCTAAGCTGTGATCAGTAGAATTTGCTATTAAGAGATAAAATCTCTTGGGATTATAACTGATTTTTTTTGAACTTTGAATTTGGGTATGATTGGATCATTAAGTCGTTAAGTCACCATTCCAGAGAAATCACATAAGTTACTCAGTGGTGCCTTCCTGAACTGTCACAAGAGGACATCTTACCTGGGTAAGCTAGGAGGACAAGCTTAGGCTCTGCTCAAGGTCAGAGCTCTCTGACTCAGTTTCCCAATTCTGTTTCTTTTGTTTCCCCACCTGATTATTCCTGAGTCTGGCTATGAAGTGGGGTTGTTTCTGCATGATTAGTTGTCAATACTATTATAATCACATCCCTGCTTTTTCCTTTTATGGCAAATGTCTATAATCTGAGCAAGTAGTCAGAAGAAGCCATGAGCACAAGTTTCCCAGGGAACACTTTAGATCTTAAAGATGCTTTCTCTTGCACCATCATTGCATAAAGACTCACAAGTTCCTTTTGCCTTTGTGTAATATCTGGGCTAGTTCTCTGGAGGAACTCGGGACCAGCCTTGATCTTAGTGGAGGAGTGCTGGAGGCAGGAGACCCAGGAGGATGGTCAAAGATGGAGTGTCTCGTTTCTAGTCCTCTGAGCCCTTAAATATCTCAGCATGATTACATCATTACGGCACACTAAATATGTGCTAGCTAGAGAACCATTACATCACCATGCTAAGTACTAACTATATATGTGAATTAGAGAACCCCGTCTCATTAAGCACATGAGTTAACATCCTGCTGTGAGTATCTTTGCTTCAAGTATACTTTTCTCAGAGTTCCCCAACATCTGTGGTCCTCTACACCTTTGAATGGGCAAATCCAGGGGAACGTAACCCCCACCAATTAACATGAACAGTCATGCTCATAACATGGAGGTGGCTCAAGGCTTCCGGATAGCCCAGATAGGCACTGGCTACCGCATAGATGATATCTGGATCTGCAGCCCAACCCAAGAGGCTTCGCTGGCTGCAGACATAAAATCCCTTAACTTTCTGGCCCCCCAGGGTTATGAAGTTTTCTTTGTTTAAAGACCACATTGCCAGTCAGTATGTTAAGTATGGGCCATAAATTAACTCCCATCTCTGTTGCTCACAGCAGAGAGGAAGCAATCTTATCACTCCCTGAACCTGCCTCAAACAAAGAGCTGCGAACTTTCCTGGGCATGGCTGGATTTTGTAGCCGCTGAATACCTACCTGGGACTATTGTCAAGCACCTCTCTGATGCTATTCAAGGCCCTGACACACCTCCCCTCGACTGGGACCTACTTAGGCCAAAGCTTTTAGGGCCTCTGCTCAGAGGGCCAAACTCACTGCCCTCACCAGGAATTAGAAGTGGGGAAGCTCCTCCCATCCCTTGTGAAGCTCAGAGTTTTTGCTAAAGGAGACAGAGGGACAGTGGCCCGGCCTTCACTTCTCAGATAAACCAGCTGTGGCTGAGGCACTAAAGACTAATTATCCTCTCCACTCTGGGAATGGACACTCCCACCCTGGGACACTAATGCATTGATGGTGGACTTGTGAAACAATCCAACCATTCTGGAGAGCAATTTGGAACTGTGCCCAAAAGGCTATAAAACTGTGTGTACCCTTTGATCCAGCAGTGTCTCTATTGGGCCTGTTTCCCAGAGATCATAAAAAAGGGAAAAGGACCCACGTGTGCAAGAGTTTGTACCAGCCTTTTTAAAGTGACAAGGAACTGGAAATCCAGAGGGTGCCCATCAGTTGGAGAGTGGCTGAATAAGTTATGGTATATGAATATAATGGAATATTATTGTTTTACAAGATATAATGAGCAGGATGGTTTCAGAAAAGTTTGGAAAGACTTATTTGAACTGAAGCTGAGTGAAGTGAGCAGAAAAACAAAGAGAACATTGTACACATCAACAGCAAGAATATATAACAATCAACTGGGGTGGACTTGGCTCTTTTCCTCAAAACAGTAATTCAAGACAATTCTAACAGACTTGAGATGGAAAATGCCATCTGCATCCAGAGAGAGAACTATGGAGATTGAATATGGTTTCAAACATAGTATTTTCACCTTTTTTTGTTTGCTTGCTTATTGTTTCTTGTGGTTTTTTTCCTTTTTGGTCTAATTTTTCTTACTTAATATGAGAAATATGGAAATTTATTTATTTATTTATTTTTATATATTTTATTTTATAATAACTTTTTATTGACAGAACCCATGCCAGGGTAATTTTTTACAACATTATCCCTTGCACTCACTTCTGTTCCAATTTTTCCCCTCTCTCCCTCCACCCCCTCCCCTAGATGGCAAGCAGTCCTATATATGTTAGATATGTTGCAATATATCCTAGATACAATATATGTTTGCAGAACCGAACAGTTCTCTTGTTGCACAGGGAGAATTGGATTCAGAAGGTATAAATAACCCGGGAAGAAAAACAAAAATGCAAATAGTTCACATTTGTTTCCCAGTGTTCTTTCTTTGGGTATAGCTGCTTCTGTCCATCATTTATCAAATGAAACTGAGTTAGGTCTCTTTGTCAAAGAAATCCAATTTATGGAAATATATGTCAAAGGATTGTGGATGTTTAAACTATATCAGACTGTTTGCTCTCTTGGGGAGAGAGGCAGGTAAGGGAGAAAGGCAGAAAAAATCTGGAACACAAAATCTTAGAAAAATGAATATTAGAAACTATCTTTACATATATTTGGAAAAAACAAAATACTACAAAGGAAAAATAGCGTTTTATTTTTATTTTTTCTGATTACATGTAAAAATAGTTTAACATTCACTTTTTTTTTTTTTTTTTTGCTGAGGCAATTGGGGTTAAGTGACTTGCCCAGGGTCACATAACTAAGAAGTATTCAATATCTGAGACTAAATTTGAACTCAGGTCCTCCTGTCTTCAGGAGACTCTACCCACTGCACCACCTAGCTGCCCCCTTAACATTCACTTCTATAAGATTTTGAGTTCCAAATTCTTTATCTCCTTCCCTTTCTTCCTTTCCTCCTCCCCAAGATTGCAATCGATTATCCATGTACAATCTTTTAAAACATATGTTCATATTAGTCATGTTGTAAAAGAAAAATCTTAACAAAAAGAAAATACCACAAGAAAGAAAAAAAAGGTGAAAATAGTATGCTTCAATTTCCATAGTTTTTTCTCTGGATGCAGATGACATTTTCCATCACAAGGCTACTGGAATTGTCTTGGATGATTGAATTGTGAGAGTCCATTATAACTGATCATCACACAATCTTATTAAAAGTCCAGACGGTTTCCAGATGAAATGCTTACTATGACTTTCTCAGCATATACTTGTGGAGCTGATTTTCTGAACCCAAATGTAAGACTTTGTATTTACAGTAATTAACTCTCACTCTCTTCAATTCAGCATAGTGCCCTGACCTGCCAAGATCTTTTTCAACCCTGATTCAGCCGTTTACCGTTAGTCACTCCTTCTTCAGGTCACCTGCAAAGTGCAAGTAAGTGAGCCATCATTGGCTTTACTAAAGTAATTAATTAAAATGTTAATTAGCACAAAGCCAAGCACAGATCCCTCCATTACTTCACTGACTCTTCCAAATTGACACTGAATCATTAATGGCTATTCTTTGGGTCCAGTCATTTAACTAGTATTAACTTATAGTTATGTATTCATTTAATTGTATAATTATTTACTTCATAGCTATTCATAATTTTAATAATATATAAATACTTTGATAAAATCTTAGGTAAATCACAGCACTTCCCTCATCTACCTTCTCTAGAAACTTGTCAAAAAAGGAAATGAAACAAGTCTAATGTGACTTCCTTTTTATAAAGACATGTAGGTTGTTTGTGACCACTATTTTTTCTTTTGTTACTGTTCTATTCCTTCATCTTTTAAAAAAATATTTCATTGAGGTTCTTTTCTAGTTTTTTAAAATAACATTGTCACTTGTTCATTAGCATTTTGTTTTCTTATTCATTTTTTCTTTTTTGATCTGATCTTTCTTGTGCAGCAAGATAATTGTACAAATGTTTACATATATTGGAACTAACATATTTTAACATATATAACATATATTAGATTACTTACCATCCTAGGGGAGGGGGTTGGGGAAAGAAGAGGAAAATTTGGAACAGAAAGCTATGCAAGGATCAACATTGAAAAATTACCCGTGCATATGTTTTGAAAATGAAAAGCTTTAATAATTAAGAAATAAAATAACATTTTATATATTTATATGATATGATAATAAAATAAAATATCATGGCAAGACAGAGAAATATTTGCTAATTTTTACCTAGGATTTTATGATTTGCAAAATATTTTCCTTTATAATAATGAAATACCATCAGGTAAAACAAACAAAATATCGGCCATGAGTTCATTCCCATTGTGTCCCCCCCCCCTCAACCTGGTAACAAATGGGAGACATGCTTCCTCCTCAAGTCCTCTGGGGTTGCAGCTCCTCAGAACATTGATCCTTAGTCTACAGACTTTCAAAGATGTTTTCCCTACATTATCAGGCTTTCCCTTATCCTGTAATGCAGCTGCCAATCTCTACGATCTTTTAAGACCACTGACAGTAGCTCAGCAATCACGCTGGTTTGGAATGGAGGTGAGCTATGGTCTCACTTGCCATCTCCATAGCTCTGACATCCATCCTAAAGAGCCATTTTTGTTCTGTCCTAACAGACAGTCCAAAGACCATCCTCCTTAGCAGAGAAAACAAAAACAAAATAAAGAGGCGCACTCTTTTGACATCACTGATTGTATAAATGAGTCTGTGTCAAGCACAGGACTTGACACAATGCCTGACCCTCCCCCGCCGGCTCCCTCTGCTCTGCTCTCCTCTCCATGCCCCTCACTGCAGCCTGCCTGGCCCCCGACATGCCCCCTCTGCCGGCTCCTGCCCTGTCGGCACGGGCCAGGTTGTGGCTTCTCCTCCCTCGCGCTTGCCGAACTCCTCCTTCTCCGGAGGAAAGCCTACAGCTTGGGCCCAGCTCTCAATGGCGAAGGACAGTCCCAGGAGAGGATGCGGCCCTTGCCAGGCCCCCGAGCAGGTCAGGGACGGCCAGTCTGCGGGGAGCGGCTCAGGGAGGCCAGGCTCTGGCCAGTGCCCTGGGAAGCCCCCCGCCAGGGAAGCCCACCCTAACCCCTCCTGGGACTGCCCTCAGCATGGGGCCGCCCTTCTCTGGGCCCGTCCCCGCGCGGGCATCTGTGTCATACCCTCGGGAGCCCGTTTGCTCCCAGGCATAAAGTGGGGCCTGGACCTCTCCCTTCACCAAGGGAATGAGCACTTGTGGCGGGCTGTGTGGAGCCTGGGCTAAGGATGCCCTTGCAAAGCCTGCTGTTTAAATAAGGCTGGGCCGCCCTTGGGCCGCCCTGGCCCCCAGAACCCTTCCAGCAGTGCCCCCAGCACAGCACCCAGCCCGGGGCGGCGGCCTAGGCCGTACTCACTCTCCAATTTGCAGCATCTTTCTTCCAAAGTCAACACTTTCTGCCGATCATCCTCCCATGCCAGAAGCTGTCTCTGATGTGCCAGAACCATCTCACTGAGCTCTCGGTCCCGATCTCGTAGTTCCCCAATTAACAGTTGCAATTCTTTCCGCTGTTTCTCAATAGTGTGGGCCTCGATTTCTGAATAGATGATGTTCTATGCAAAGAAAACATTTTTTTTTTTACCGCCCCACAATTAAGAAAACTACTCACAAGGAGGCTAAGCTCATTTTTCAAAATAAGAGACTGGTCTGGTGGCAAGTAATTATGTAATTCAGAATTAAGTGAATTCATTGATGTTACCTATCCTCAAGGTTTACAAAAGAGCATAAAGAAATGACAAAATAAACATATTCAACCTGTATCCTCAAAGATGAGCAGTGTCCTGTCGTCTGCCCTTTGAGATTTCCCGGCATCCTACCTGTAGTACCCATAACAATAATGATACTAACAGCTGGCGTGTATGTATCACCTTAAGGTTTGCAAAGCACTTTACAAACACTGTGGCAATTGAAGGTCACAATATCCCACGGAAGTAGGTGCTCTTATACCTGTTTTACAGCTGAGAAAACTTGGGCAGACGGAGGGTAGCAATGTCAGGACTCCATGCTAACCCCCCCCTCTCCTCTCACCTCTCTTTTTTTACCATCAGGAGCCCCACTGTTTTCCAGAGCTAAGCCTAGGGAGCAAGCCGTGCCCGGAGCTCAGCAGAACAGCATCCTTGGGCCTTGGGACTTACCCTATGGAGGAGCTTGGTGCAGTGAAATCACAGAGCTGGTCGCCAGGTGGTCCCTGAGCTTGGTCAAGCACCTGCAGGAATCACGTTCCGGGCATAAAGCCCTTCTAGGAATACTTTTTTTATTGTTTAATTTGTTTTTATTTTAATGATGTTTTATTTTTCCAAATACAAAGATAGTTTTCAACATTCACTTTTGCAAAACTTGTGTTCCAAATTTTTCTCCTCTCATCCCCACCCCCTCTCCAAGACAACAAGCAATCTGACATAGGTCAGACATGCAATTCTTGTAAACACATTTCCATATTCAGAACAGACTTTCTTTCCTTGGCCAAATGTGCTTCGTTGTTGCCGTAGTCCCTCGCTGCCTGGTTCTTTCTCCAGCCACGACTCTCTATCTCCTCATAGAGGAGACCCTAGTACCTGTATTTAGTTTCCCTCCTCCTACAGAATAAAGAAAGTTCTGAGCTCTTTGGCTTGTTATATTTTGTTTTTCAGAGTTGACAACTGGTACAAAGCTTTTGTTATTACCTTTAGTTTCAGAGTTTGGGAGTGTCTTGCCCAGGGTCGCATGGCTAATATGTGTCCCTGTATGATTTGAATTCACATGCTCTGATTCTAGGTCCAGCATTTTATCCACTGCTATTTCTTTTCTAAGAGACTATTAGTCTAAGAGGGCAGCCAGGTGGCACAGTGGATGGAGCACTGGGCTTGGAGTCAGGAAGGCTCATCTTTCTGAGCTCCGATTAGGCTTCAGACATTTATTAGCTATGAGACCCTGGATAAGTCACTTCACCCTGCTTGCCTCAGTTTCTTTATCTGTAAAATGAGCTGGAGAAGGAGATGGCAAACCTGTCCAGTATCCTTGCCAGTATCCAAACTTGCCAGTTTGGAAAACTCCAAAAGGGGTCATGAAGAGTCAGATACCACAAAACAACAATCTAACACAGAAAGATTCTTGTTTTTTTGCCTTTGCTGTAAACCCAAATTCTATCCCTTTTTGAACCAATCCATATGGTGCTACAAGAGGAAATTAAATTGAAAACTAAACTGTCCTATTTGCTCAATGAGAAAGACAATGGATTTTAAGTCTGTAAAAGAAGATAGCTCTGTCTTGAGAGGCTTTACAGTAGAGTGAAGGCCAGATTCTGAGCCAAGAAAACCTAGATTCAGATTCTGCCTCCACTACTTACTGACTCCATGACTCTTTCCAAGACCCGGGGCAGTGATGAGGCTTTGAAAGTTAAGTCATTCCTAAAGCAGAGAGAGCCACCCCACCAGCATCAATCAGTAAGTCCCTGCAGGTGTCAGGCACTGGCTAGGTACAAAACGAAAACCATATTGATCTCTCTTGGTTGATAATCAAGTTCACACAAGATAATACAGCTCAAACACTTTAGAAACCCTGAAATGCTATATAAATGTTGGCTGTGATTCAAATAGCCTCCTTCAAAGGCTCTGACCTCGCCTTCTTGCTCTCCTAACCACACTAAGCCCACACCCTGAACTGACCTTCCCTTCTGGCCCCTGGACTGCCCTTGGAGGCAGTTGGGCAGACTCCCCCAACCTGCCACAGCACAGAGATTATAACCTGCCCTTTCCACTCTTGCTCCCCAAGTCTTCTGCTAGTAGAGGGCAGAGGCTGTCTGGTGTTCAAGTGTTTGTGTCTCTAGAAGTCAGCAAAGTGCTTTACAGCAAATATTTACTTTTTCATTCACTCCCACTGTGACCATCTCTATACAGCTACCTCCAAAATCCAGCCCCAGTCCATGCTTTGTCTGAGCTCCAGTTCTCACCATCCACCTGCCTGCTGGACAACTCCAATGGATGTTGTAATACGCAAATTCAACACGCCCCAAGCCAAACTCCTTCTTTCTCCCCTAGATCTTCCATTCTTCCCAATTTCTGTGGACACCACCATCATCCACCATGGATTCTTCCCTTACTTCCCATGGACTTCTATCATCTCCCTCACCTCTTCTCTCTGCTTCAGGACTTCATCACACCTCTTGCCAGAACTACCAAACCAGCTTCCTACCTGGTCTCGTGGCTACCATTCATTCTCCTCTCCAATTCATCCTTCACACAGCTGCCACCATAATAATTCTTTCTAATAAATGGATCTGACTGCTCAAAATCCTTGCTTGTACCCTTTTTACCCTTCAAAACAGGGTCTGCAGATTCACAGGGGTGCCCAAGATCCTATTACTTTGAGCAGCAATTCTCAAAGTGAGATTTTTGTGGACCCATGGAGGTCTCTGAGATGCTTAAAGTAGCTAATCTTAAAGTGGAATCCTTGAGATTCTTTCCGGGGGCCGTGAGGTCAAAACTTTTTATCATCATGTTAAGATATTATTAGCCTATTAAAATTTTCCTCTTCTTTCCAACTACATAACTAAGGCCAAATTTATTCATATATTCCAACCATAACATATTCTCAAAAAATTGAATGGAGAAGCAGATTAGGAGGATCTGTCTTCTATTAAGCTAGACATTTAAAAAGTTTGTAAATTTAGATTAAACTGCCATTTTTCTCACTAATTTTTTAGTTTTGGATAATAGTTATTTTTATTTTCTTTTCTATTATATAGCTTTTTATTGACAAAACATATGCATGGGTAATTTTTCAACATTAACCCTTGCAAAAACTTCTGTTCCAACTTTTCCCTTTCTTCCCCCCCATCCCCTCCCCTAGATGGCAGGTAGTCCCATAAATGTTAAATATGTTAAAGCATATGTTAAATACAGTATATGTATACATATTTATACAGTTGTCTTGCTACACAAGAAAATTTGGATCTAGAAAGAAGGTAAAAATAACCTGGGAAGAAAAACAAAAATGCAAGCAAACAATAACAGAAAGAATGGAAATGCTATGTTGTGGTCCACATTCATTTCCCATAGTTCTCTCTCTCTAGGTGTAGCTGGTTCTGTTCACTACTAATCAATTGGAATTGATTTGGATCCTCTCATTGTTGAAGAGAGCCACTTCCATCAGAACTGATCTCCATACAGTATTGTTGTTGCCGTGTATAATGATCTCCTGGTCCTGCTAATTTCACTCAGCATCAGTTCATGTAAGTCTCTCCAGGCTGAAATCATCCTGCTGATTATTTCTTACAGAACAATAATATTCCATAACATTCAAATACCACAATTTACCCAACCATTCTCCAATTGATGGGCATCCATTCAGTTTCCAGTTTCTGGCCACTACAAACAGGGCTGTTACAAACATTTTTGCACATGTGGGTCCCTTTCTCTTCTTTAGTATCTCTTTGGTATATAAGCCCAGTAGTAACACTGCTGGATCAAAGGGTATGCAAAGTTTGAAAACTTTTTGAATATAGTTCCAATTGCTCTCCAGAATGGTTGGATCCATTCGCAGTTCCACCAACAATGCATCAGTGTCCCAGTTTTCCCACATCCCCTCCAACATTCTGCATTATCTTTTCCTGTCATCTTAGCCAATCTGACAGGTATGCAGTGTTATCTCAGAGTTGTCTTAATTTGCATTTCTCTGATCAATAGTGATTTGGAGTACCTTTTCATATGGGTAGAAATAGTTTCAACTTCATCATCTGAAAATTGTCTGTTCATATCTTTTGACCATTTATCAATTGCAGAATGGCTTGATTTCTTATAAATTTGAGTAAATTCTATATATTTTGGAAATGAAGCCTTTATCAGAACCTTTAACTGTAAAGATGTTTTCTCAGTTTACTGCTTCCCTTATAATCTTGTTTGCATTAGTTTTGCTTGTACAAAAGCTTTTTAACTTGATATAATCAAAATTTTCTATTTTGGGATCAATAATGGTCTCTAGTTCTTTTTTGGTCACAAATTCCTTCCTCCTCCACAGGTCTGAGAAGTAAACTATCCTATGTTCTTCTAATTTATTTATAATCTCATTCTTTATGCCTAGATCATGAACCCATTTTGACCTTATCTGTGTTAAGTGTAGGTCAATGCCTAGTTTCTGCCATACTAATTTCCAATTTTTGCAGCAGTTTTTGTCAAATAGTGCATTCTTACCCCAAAAGTTGGGGTCTTTGGGTTTGTCAAACACTGGATTGCTATAGTTTTTGACTATTTTGTCCTGTGAACCTAACCTATTCCACTGATCAACTAACTAGTCTATTTCTTAGCCAATACCAAATGGTTTTGGGGACCTCTGCTTTATAATATAGTTTTAGATCAGGTACAGCTAGGGCACCTTCATTTGTTTTTCTTTTCATTAGTTCCCTTGAAATTCTTGACCTTTTATTCTTCCAGATGAATTTTGTTATTATTTTTTCTAGGTCATTAAAATAGTTTCTTGGGAGTTTGAGTGGTATAGAACTAAATAAATAGATTAGTTTAGGTAGTATTGTCATCTTTATTATATTCGCTCAACCTATCCAAGAGCACTTAATATTTTTCCAATTGTTTAGATCTGACTTTACTTTTGTGCAAAGTATTTTGTAGCTTTGCTCATATAGTTCCTGACTTTCCTTGGCAAATAGATTCTCAAATATTTTATTCTATCGACCATTAGAAAATAGTTGTTTTTCATAAAAATTATTTTCTTTAACATATAGCATTCTCACTCTCTCTGTTGTTTGCATTTTGTTTTATTTCTCCGTTTTTCTTTTCTCTTCATCTGATTTTTCTTATGCAGCAAGATAACTGTATAACTATGTATGCGTATATTGGATTTAACATGTATTTTAACATATTTAACATGTATTAGTCTATCTGCCAGCTAGGGGAGGGAGGAGGGGAAAGGAGAGGAAAATTTGGAACAAAGGTTTTACAAGGGTTAATGTTGAAAAAATTACCCATGCATATTTTGTAAATAAAAAGCTTTAATTAAGAAAAAAAAGGAAATATCAAATGCTTTGTTTTTAAATTATCTTTTAAACACATAATTAGGCTGGATGTGAGGAAGCTAAAAATGGCCTGCTCTGATTGACAGGACTTTGACTAGCTCAGGTTCTAGCCAGCTAGATTGAACCTTTCTTGGGCATCGTGATGTCCTCTCCCTCACTTTCTGAGGACTCATAGTACAAATGCTGAATTTTGCAAGGACACTCAATTGGCTTAGCCGATCTTCAGCTTAGAACTCCAGAGCTCAAGAGATCCACTAGGCTCAGCCTTCCCAGTAACAGGGCAGACCAGCATTCCAAATGTTTTAAAAACATATCAAGGATCATGTGATTTTTAAAAAATAACTACCATAAAAAGGGAAGGGCACAGAGTCACTAATATTCCACCTCCTCCTTCTAGCCCTCTGAACTGTCTGGTCCTATGACTGGACTGTTTCCTTCAAGTACAGATTTCCTTTTCTGAACCCGCCACCTTTTTTTTTTTTTTTTTTAATCTATTTGGAATATGCCTAGATTTACACATATCATCTTCTCCAGTGTAATCCCCAAGGAAATAAAATATTCATTCCTATCATTGTGTCCAGAGCACCTGGCACAACAACTGAACAGAGGAAGCTCTTCATAAATGCTTAGTGATTGATGGACTTTGGTGTAGTGATAGTTTTGATCTATTAATGGTTTTCAGGGCTAAAAACTTATCTATCACAATTCCTAACTTAATAATTAAAATTAGACACATTCCAGTACCATATTATGCTTATATTAAATGGCTATTACTTTTATTTGAATAGAATTGTTCAAAAGGCAACATTAAATGTTCACGTATTTTGCTGTTGTTTAGCTATGTCTGACCCATTTGGGGTTTTCTTGGCAAAAACTGGAGTAGTTTGTCATTTCCTGTTCAAGTTTATTTTACAAATGAGGAAACTAAGGCAAACAGGGTTAAATACCTTGTTCAGGATCACACAACTAGTAAAAATTTGGGGATGGACTTGAACTCAGGAAGATAAGTTCATCTACTCCATCCTCTACCACCTCTCTTCTTTCCTTCCTTCTTCCTTTCCTTCATCCCTTCCTTCCTTCCTTATGTAAAGCATATTTCCATATTAGTCATGTTGGGGAAAAACAATCAGAACAAAAGGGAAAAACAAGGGAAAAAAAGCCTGAAGAAAGTATGTTTAGATATGCATTCGGTCTTCATAGTTCTTTATCTGGATGTGAATAGCAATTTCTTTTAAAGCAATTTCCATATGAGTCTTTTGGAATTCTCTTGTATCATTGCATTGCTGAGAAGAGCTAAGTTTATCATAGTTATCATCACACAGTGTTGCTGTTATGGTGTACAGTATTCTCCTGGCTCTGTTCACTTCACTCGGCATCAGTTCATGTAAGGCTTTCCAGGTTATTATGAAATTTGCTCATCATTTCTTTTTTTTTTAAACTTAGTAATATTTTAATTTTTCCAATTACATATAAAGGTAGCTTTCAACATTCATTTTTGTAAGAATTTGAGTTCCAAATTTTTCTCCCTCTCTTCCTTCTTTTCCCCCTCCTCAAAACAGCATGTATTCTGATAAAAGTTATACATATTCAATCATGTTAAACCTATTTCCACATTAATTATATTGTAAAAGACTCAGAACAAAAGGGGAAAACCACAAGAAAGAAAAAATAAATTTAAAAGTAGTGTGCTTTGATCTACATTCAGCCTCCATTGTTCTTTCTCTGGATGTGGATGGCATTTTCCATCAAATTCCATTTTTGACATCTGCTAGCCCTGTCACCATGAGCAGGTTATTCTGCAACTCGATTTGTAAAATGAGGATAATGGTACTTACCCTATCCACTCAATGGCTCAAATGTAAGTACTCTTGCAAACTTTAAATTATCAGTTTTTAGGTGCTTAATGTTGAACTGATAAAAACAAACGAACAGAAAATTAGAGGAGAGGGAGGAGAGAAGGGAGAGGGGAGAACAAGAAGAAGAGAAAGAGAAAGTTAAGAAAATAGAAAGGAAAGGACAGATGGGAAGCCTAGAAAGAAAAGAGGACAGATGGAAGAGGAAAATAGAGAGGAGGGGAAAAAGCAGACCCAAAAGAGGCCAGACTGGAAAGAGAAGAGCTGTGATACTAGAAGAGAACAGGACAGAAAAAGCGTCCCAAGATTGGAGAAAGTCAAGTCAAGAAGCCTTCATTGATGGGAAGGGCCCTCAGAGGCTCTGAACTGGAAGGAAGGAACCTCAGAAGCCTCCACTGGGTTCAGTCTAAACCTTTCTCTCTACAAGCTCACCAACAGGTGGTTCTCCAAAAGCCTTCCCAGGCAGAGGGAAGCCAGGGCCCTCCTGACGCAACCCACTGAACTCTTTTATAGCTCTGAATGTTTCCGGGTTTTTCCTTTTCACACAGATTAAATTTATTTCCCCTCATGGCTCCAGAACCTTCTTCCATTCTAAAGTCCTTGGAAGACTTTGGAAACTGTTACCACCCTTTCCCCCAACTCTTTTCTTCTCCAGGTTAATCACATCCGGTCCTTCAACTGATGGTCCAGCAGCCGAACCTGAGAAGCAATCAATGGGGGCAGGAAGAGAAGACAGGAGAGTTCAAAGAGCAGAAGGGCAGAAGACACTTAGCAAGAGTTAGGGTCTGAGACTCAGAGTTGGAAAAAACCTCCGCCATCTAGTCCAACCCTCATTTTACAAATAACAAGACACAAGTGATAAACACCAGAAGCAAGATTTGAACCTAGCACATTTCTACCACACCATGGCTCTTGGATGAATGATTGCAAAGTAAGCAGAATCAGGGTTAAAATACACAGTGATGGGAGAAGGTGGAGAAGGGAAGGGGGGAAAAGAAGAGAGTATCTGTAAATTCCGCTTTTTGACTGTGAGCAAACAAGGGACTTTATTTTAATGCCTTTAAACAATCCTTTGAGACTAGGAGGTACAGACAACGCCCGGCTCTTTCTTGGTGGAGGGAGTTTCCATGCAAGGAGTTAGCCGCTCCAATGAAGCCACGGGTCAAGGCCCAACTCCCTCCACAAACCAAATCCAAAGCTAGATAATATGTAAACATTATCATTATATGTAATAATATATAAACCGACCCCAGAAAACGGATAAGGAAACGCATTACTATTATTTCTTTGGTGCGCTTAGGAACTACGGGTACAGAATATTACAGGCGCTATCAGATGGCAGCGATTATTTTGGTTGATTTTTCTTAAATGTTTTCCTTTGTTAAAAGGCAAGACTCGTGGGTGATGGGAAGGAAATGAAGCTCACAAAGACAAAGCGCATTAATTAATGCAAAGGGAAAGAAGACAGTGGCTAGCTTAGTACCTGGCACATGCCTGGCACGCAGCAGGCACCCGATATAAATGTTTGTTGGTTAAACTGACAGAAGAGGAAGACGAAAGAGAAAGGGAAGTGGACAGAACGGGCAACGTAAAAATGAGAGAGAATAGAGGAAACACTGGAGGAAAGAAGCGAGGAAAAAGTAGGAAAAAAAGGGAAGCAAGAGAGCAACAAATCCACGCGCCCCTCTGCGCGGCGGCCGCCCAGTGCCCGGCAAGGAGCTGGTCGTGGGCAGAGCGGGGCAGGGAGGGGGCGGAGGGAAAGGCGGAGTTAGGCCAGTCAGCCCGGTGGCCTTTAAGGGTCCGCTGAGTATCTGCCCTCGGGGAGCTTACAGAGTAACGAGAGCCCCGGCAAACGCCGGACACGGTCTCGGAGGGAAGGAACCGGGGTTGATGAGGGGACGGGGGACGAGCGGCCCAGCACGAGACTTGGAGGGATACAGCGAGAACTCGGGAGGAGCCGGCCCAGCGCAGCCGGCGGCAGGTGGCCGGGGCCGGGGCCGCGGGAGGCCAGGAGGCGGGGCGTTGGGCCTCGGCGAGGCGGGGCCGGCGCCGCCGGGGCGGGGCGGTGAGCGCCGCGCCGCACGTACCTTGCGGGGGAATGCTGTCGCGTTCATAAGTGGCCGCAGCTTGGTGTTTCCCGTCCGCCTCGGGACAAAGTCGGAGTCGGCGAGTCACACCTTGGAAACTCCATAGGCTTGCCTTCCCCAGAGCGGCCGGCCAGGTCGCGGGGACTGGCCTCTGGCGGCCGCGTCCCCGCTCCCCGGAGAGCCCCCGCCTCTACCTGCCCAACTCAGTGTTCACAAACCGCCTTCTTGACTCAAATGCGGCCCGGAGGGCGAACCTGGATCTCGCGAGAATTCCCGGCCCGCGAGATCCCAGACCCCGGGCTGCCCGGAAAGCTCGCGGCCCCCGGGGAAGGTGCCTCGGCGTATCTTGGCTCCGCGCAACCTTTCGAGGGGCATTTTCTGGGGCCCGTGAAGGCGCCTGGCCCGCGGGGGAAGCCCCCGACCCTTCGCACACCCACAGGGGAGGAGGAGGGGGTGGCGACGGCCGCCCAGTTTCGGAGCCGCGTTTCCAAGAAAGGGGGGCCCGGGAAAGGGGACAAGAACCCCTAAAGGCTGGTCTCCGCGCGTCTCCCAAAGGCACCACTTGTGGTTCCTGGCGGGGAAAGGGGAGTGAGATGGGGGTTGCTCCGAAGCGAAAGTGCGAGTGAAATCCCCCTCCGAGGCCCGTGCCGGGTAGTCATCACTGAAGCTGCGCACAAGGTTGGTCAGACTTGCGTTTTAATGTCACAGGCTCAGAAAAGTACACGGGTGTCAGGGGCAAGGATCGTTCCAATCCCGCGTCTTCGTACGGTGGCCTTCGCCACGGGCCCCGAACAGCTAGGCTGACGCAGTCACCCCAAGCCGTCAGCACCCAGAGTCCGTGACGTCACCCGTGCTGAATGGCCTCGGGGATGTTGGCTTCTTAAGACAGCTGTTAATGGGACATCTGTTTGGTGAAATGCGTCCATCCTTAATTTACATCCATACCACACATTACTTTCAAGATCTTAATTATAAAAAGCCAATACATTCAGGATTTCAGTTTGCATGGCGGGAAAAGTGCCATCAAAATTTTTTCACACGTGCTAAATTTTAGAATCGCAACCTAAAAGACATTTTTTCCCCCAACGTACAATGCCTGGGCTTAGAATCTTTATAAAAACTGCATGAATTTGTTTGAATTTACCACTAATGGTTTTCCTATTTTGGGGAAAAAAATTTCAAATGCTCTTTCTCAGACTGTTTTTGATTTAAGTTTAAACAATTGTAAAGAGTTTTGTGACAATCTCATTCTCGCTTTATTTATGGAGGTTGGGAAGAATTTTCAACTTCTCTCAATGGCCCTATGTATGAAATGGGTTTCTGTTGGTAATTGAACAATAAAGTCCACAACAAATCTACCCGCTGCCTTCTATCCAACTGAAGGTTAACACACTGGAGACTTAAGGGAGAAGCAAAAAAGCCTGGCTTTGGTAGTAAGAAATCCAGATTCTTTTAAAAAAATTGTACAGTGAATTGAAATAGCAACAGATGAATTAAAATGCTCCCCACAAAAAGTCTACAGTGTGCTGGAGGAAAAAAAAGTCAGTACCATATGACCAAAATTTTTTATTTAACTAAATCTCTATTTCATGCATAAGCATGATGAATTTCCCCAGTTTATTGGACTTTGGCAATTTAAAAAATAAAACAAAAGAAAAAACACAAGCAGCCTTGTACAGAACAGTGAAATGCCAAGGATAAGGGTAGTCTACAGTTTTACTGTAGGATAAATATATATATTTTTAAAGGCCTCCCTCCCTTTGGCTACATCAACTATAACTTCAGGTTATTAAATACAGACAAATTTTTAAAATCACTTCTTTACTTCTCCAAGATCCTCAATGCTGTCATCATCGACCTGTAAAACACAGATTATTATATTTCATGAGTATTTTGGAATAAACTAAGGTATTTGGTTTTTTTTTTTAAAGTGATAAGATCATCTTTGGAGCTGGAAGGAGTCTCAGGGTTCATCTAGTCCAAAATCCATATGATAATTGAATATAGGGGTCACGAAAAATTTGGTAACAGTTTATAAAAGGTTTCTGAACTCAATCAAGCAAAAATTGATTCAAAATCAAATGCATAATGAATCCAAGGCATTTCTGGCAGTGCTTGCATCACATGACTTCACTGTAGCCATGGTTCTAAACATATAACGTGCACACTTTGCACTGGGCAGTGCAGAAACTGCCAGAAACACCTCAGTTCAGATTGGCAGTCACACAAAAAGGGATTGCAGAGAAAAGGGGCAGGGCAGGCAGGTGACTTGGGTAAGGTCACACAAACAGTAAAAATCCTTTCAGAGCTGGGAAGCAGGGCACAGGAAGGGGAGGGAGTCAGATAAGGGCAGAAAATCCAGATTCCCTAAGTGTCTGGTCATGTTCTCTGAGTCAAGAGGCTTGTCTTCTGGTGTACAGGACCTCATATACTTACCTCGGACCACTTTTCCTGAATTACATCAATAATGTCATCTGTAAAATCTCCCTGAATGATGATTTCATCCTCTCCTGTAACTGAGGCACCACAGGAGAATTTCTGAGCAAAAAACCTTTGTGCTTCTTTAAGGTCAATCTCTGTCAAAAAAGAAAATATAACTGGGTATCACAAAGAAAAAATTTTTTAAATCTTTTCTATTGGTGTATTATTTAGCCTGACTCAATTCATAAAAACCATTTCTATATGTTTTCATATCAATTAATTCACCATGTATTAATTAATACATTTTGTTTTCCCTTTTTTAAAAAAGAAATCACTGAACCACCATAGTGACAGTTTTTATGATGCAATATATTTTTAAGGTCACACAAAAGCCCCATTACTTGAAAAACAGCAATACCAGACACACACACACATAAATGTACGTGTGCATATAGAGAATATATAGAGAGAGAATATGTGAGGTAAGACCAAACCCAGTTTAGGGACATAATGATTACATATACTCCAAGTCAGAATAAATATCTTGTTTACTTTGTCTTTTCTTGAAAAGGAAAAAGAGAGGAAACAATCCCAGCAGAGAAACAGACCTTAATATTTATAATGAGGTCCAGTCCACTGTTTTGCAATCTGTGTTGTCACACGAAGAGACCTTGGTTAAATTTTTCACCCCAGTCTCACTACTTGTTCAAGGCCTCCAGGGACTGAAGGAGTTGTGAAGGCAGGTCATTCTGCTGCTACCCGCCTTCCCTCACCCTCCACTGCCACTCAGAGAGGGGATGAGCCACTTTGCAACCCTTTGCCACCAACCCTGTAGAGGACAGAGGAGCAGCATTGGTAGGCTTCAAAGGGAATCCTAGCCAGCCCTCCTCATACTGAGCTAAACTTCCCCTTAATAAGACCCAAAAGGAAGGAAAGAATTCCAAATGGCCCCCACTGCAGAGATGTTTTAATTTCTCAAAAAGTTCCAATTTTAAAACCAGAATTGTAAAGTCATAGTTTGATTTTAAAAATCCAAAATGGGCTTGTGAAGATTTCTTAATAGTTGGCAAAACAGATAAGACTACAGTTCAAACTTGGCTTCTTTGACATGTGCTTAAACCCAAACTCACCAAAAGTTGCAAGGCCACACACTCTTGTTACGTACTTCTTCTTTGCTCTGGGAATTTTGGCTATCGTAACCTTTTGTGGAACCGTCTTCTTTTTTTGTTTTATTTGACCCCTTCCACCTTTATTTTAACAAGAGAGCACCATGTTATTTGTCATTTTAAAACAAAAAATAAATTACCAATTCACATTCTTAAAATTTATTATTCAAAGAAAATTATTGAAAAGATTAAGGTTTTCCTACTTTTTCTTTTTATAGAATTGATATGCTTCACAAACACCTCAATTTTTAAAGCTATGATAAAGGAATTAGGAAGTCATTATTAGGGGACAAGTTTCACTAGTGCTTCCCTCTTTAATATAAAGCAAACATTGAATAGATTTCAAATGTTGATTCAGGCTCACCTAGCAATTCAGTTTTAAAGAAGGGGAAATTGTCATCTTTGAATTTTAGTTTCCTTAGCCACAAAATAAAAAGGGCAGGTGAGGGTGGACTAAATTATCTCTAAGGTCTCTGTCTATATTATGACTAACGGTGACTCTACAATTAAAAAAAAAAAAGATAAAATACAGGAAACCCCAAACGATCATTGCCAAGACTTAAATCTTTAGGGCCATTCAACAGCATTTGTGCTCAGTGACCAGGAAGATAGCTAGCTATTCCCCAGCCACTACTCCCACTATTATTTTTTAACAGAAGAGCCTTAACCTACCATTTTGTCACCTACTTTGGCTTATGTGAAACAACTAAAAACAGCTTTTATTAAATGTGATTGAGACTATATATCACAGAAATAAATACTCAGCTGATTACTTATTTTGGAAATACAGGTATTCTCTCAAAGCAATAAGCAGTTAACACACAAAAGCTCAGCCACATACTCAAAAGTTGAAAAGAGAAAGTCCAATCTTGTACAGACACATTCTAATTAAAATGCATTTCCATTAATTTCCACATGTCCATATTCCATCCAAAATCCATGACTCTGATTTATATGGGTATTTAAATGATAGTGAGACAGTTGGAATTTTTCAGTTTGTAAACAGGATAGCTAGTCATCTCTGGCATGTACAAAGGAAGGACAAAGGAAGCTTGTTTCCCAAGGTACAATTTGGCTTGTGGGAAAGAGACCCAAATCATCCAATTGGTTCAGGGTTACCATATTCCTTGTATAACATCATGCATGAAGAATTATAATAACCATCAATGGCAAAAATGATTAACTTGAGGAATTCATTTGTTATCTGCAAACCAGGGATTCTGTCACTGCATTTCTTTTCCTATCAATCAATAAACCAATCAATAAGCAGCAGACAGAATGAATTTGAATGAGGGTCTACGTAAGCCTTGCCTCTCTTTTGCTTTTTCTTCTCCTCCTCTTCTCCTGCTGTTCCTTGGCCTTCCCCAATTCCAGGTTCTTGTTTGGGTGAATTTTCTACATTTAGAAAAAGCAAATGTGAAAGCATTAATAGCTTTTCCCCACACAACCCTTGTGCTCCTCCAGAACAAAAATGACCCTGTGTATAAAATTTTATGTCTACGTTAAAAAGACCGTCTACTACTGACAGTACAAATGATTGAGTCCCTGTCTAGTTCTGAAAGCTTCAAGTTACAGGTATAGATTCTACAAGACAGAGAGTCAAACCAGCAGAGTCCTGAGAACAGGCATTCAGTAAATGCTTGTTGAGCCAATTTTGATGAATAAGATTTTGCTCTCCAAAAATAAATTGAAGACTGGCAGGGTAAGGACTATCAGCTCCATACAGAGGCATTACTTCAGGAGGAAAGATGCTTATCTGCATGGCAGAATGTAGAACTGCTCCCTACCAAGATCATGATTAGCAGGACCTTAGAAATGTCAAACTTAACAAAAGAGAACAAAACTTAACTCTGGGGGTCACAGGAATAGTCCTGCCCCCAAATCCCACCTAATACCTGGGAACCTAGAGCCTAGGAAACAAAGGAAACCACAGCGGCCCATCTCAAGCTGGGCAGTGACAGAACAGCAGAAAGGATCCCAGCAGTTTGGGCTCCAACTGCAGGGCCACAAGAGGGCCAGGTGTCAAGCACCCATACAGCAAGTGACTGCACCATCCCCATTCAGATACCTAATCCAGATTTCTCCCCCAACTACCAACCTACACGGTTCCCAATCATGGATAGGAGTCATGAATTTGATTTTAGATTTCTGCCTAAATCATTTAACTTGTCAAAACATGAACTTCTCTTCTCATACTTAATATTGTTTCAAAAAGATCAGAGATATAGAAAAACCTGGAAAATCCTTCATAAGCTCACAAAAAGTGAAAAATATACTGTGTCCAAATTAATAGCTATGTTAAGGGATGATCAGCTGGGAATGACTGCTCATCTCAGCAATACAATGATCCAGGACTACTCTGAAGGACTTATGATGAAAAATGCTATTCATACCCAGTAATAACAGACAGAAACATCCTTTTCCCCCCTTTATTTTTCTTGAGAGTTTTATGAGGGGGAGAAAATCTATGTTTTCTTGCACAACATAACTTTTATGGAAAAGTTTTATTAACTTCACATGTGCCTTCTTAATGGTGGGGAAGGAAAGGAGAATCTGGAACTTAAAATTTAAAAAAATATATTCAAAATTGCTTTACATGTACCCGGGAAAAACAAAATATTAAACAGAAGAAAACAAACAGAGAGAATAAGCAATAAGTAGTTCTCTAGCTACAAAGTTCCCATGAAAAGTTTTTTGTTTTGTTTTTTCTTTTCCAATACTCAGGGCCAGATCGATTTTTTTACTTTAACAAAATCTTCTACAATCTGTTTGGAGATTATAGTCTGGCATTATCCCACTAAAGATAAACTTTATGTCAAGAGACAAACAGACACAGACATACTCCTCATAAGCTCCAAAGACAAAGAAAAATATTCTTACCTACAGTGAGTTTTGCAAACTCATTTGGAAAATTCTTCTCTAACCACTGTCTACATTTAGCAACATCAGGCATATATTCACAGTACTGAAAGAAGATAAATTTCACCATTACAAGAGTCAACTGCACATTATTAAATTCATTTAATTTAAATACCACAATTACATTCAGTGAGGAAATAAACTTCTCCCACTCATCTATCTGAAACCTAGATTGCAACAGGAAAAAAGCTAAAGGAAATCAACAGAATCACACCATGCCAGTTACATTATGACAATTCAAGGACAGGCGGAATCCTTCAGAGGAAGGTGGCAAGATAAAGAAATGCAAAGAAAACAGGAATATTTCTGGATTGAATTAAATTCAAGTAATCTGGCTAATTAATTAATAGCTAATTTTAAGAGCTAAAGGAACAAAAGAGTTATGACTCAGAAGCTAAGGGGGGAAAAATCTTCCTCAATCCATTAAGATCATGAAACTATTCCAAGGTTTAATACTACTACCAATCCAAAGGCAGAAAATTAACTATTTGCTAAGATTTCTCTAGAAACAAGACCGTGCAAAAATGCATTAGCAAAAGATCATAGACTATTAAAAAGACTTACCTCTGTTGGTAATGAACAGACTGGGGAAAGAAAAAAAAAAGACTTGGAATTAATTTTCTTTCCATTTATTTCATTGCCACCCCCCTTGTGAATTTTATGGAATATTTTTCACATCTTCCTCTGTTAGTCTGTAAATAGTGTACTCCTCAAATTTGGTCTAATGAACAATTAAGTCAATTTTCACCGACAGACCAAGAAATAAATATTCTCCACAAAAATACGTTATTTCAGTTACCCTCAGACATAACTAAATTGAACTTTTCTAATAGACAACAAAGGCAGTTGGTGTGATATTCTATTATTGTTGGATAAGCTGGGCCAAATCACATTTGCTTCAGACACTGGATCTGTGTTTTTAGGGGTACAGAAATATTCCCTAGTGAGCAAACTCTTAACACTGCAGATTGACATATTCTCTGACCTCTCCTATTAGTGGGCCTTGGGCATCCACCCACCAGAACCAATCAGAGAGAGGATTCCTAGATTGTAAGCCAGCCCTTTCTCACTTGCCTCTGTATTTACACAAGATACATGTATAAAAACACCTTTATTACACTTTGTTTTCTGTGTGTGCATAGACACACACACACACACACACACACACACACACACACACGAGGGGGGAAGAGAGACAGAGAAAGAAAGACGTTTATACATAAAAATAACTTTTCTTGACCACAACTTAGCATTTACACTTTCTATTATTGTTTGCTTGCATTTTTGTTTTCTTCCCAGGTTATTTTTACCTTCTTCCTAAATCCGATTTTTCTTGTATAGCAAGACAACTGTATAAATATGTATACATATATTGGATTTAACATATATTTTAATATATTTAGCATGTATTGGACTACCTACCAATTAGGGGAGGAGGTGGAGGGAAAGAGGGAAAAAGTTGGAACAGAAGTTTTTGCAAAGGTCAATGTTGAAAAATTACCCATGCGTATGTTTTGTCAATAAAAAGCTATAATAATAATAAATTAAATTTTAAAAATCTTTTCTTTTATCCTTCATATTATCTCTAAGTAAGGGGGAATCAGAAAATTGCAGAGCTGAAATAAAATGAATGAAAGAAATATCAAAGTCCCCCTTCTTCTACAGATGGTAAAACTGAGGCCCACAACATGAAAGTGCCCTGCCCATGGGTCACCTGACCAGAGACACTGGTGGGCAGTAGTACCAAGAATATAATAACATAGACTTTTCTGATTCTAATTCAGTTATGATTCCCACCTCACTCTATGCTATCTACCCATCTAATTTCATAAGCTTCATGCTCTGTTTTCACAGAAAATGCCCAATTAACCTGAACAATTTCAGAGTAAGAAAGGAGCTCAAAGCCATCTAAAGAGCGAGAGTCCCACTGAGCTGCTCCACGGCACATTGGACAGAAGATGCAGACTTTGCTTGAGGAAGAGCCCGCCACCTGCCAACAAACCAATTCTGTTCTGGGAGAGAAAATCCTTTAGAACATTTCCCTTATCACGGACACTAAACCTGCCTCTCAAAATCCCACCAAACTATGCTATTCTGTTCTCAAAAAACACTTAGGAAAAGTCTATTCTTTGGTCTATACAGCAAGCATTCAAATCCTCCACAGGAGTCAGTGACCGCTCTCATTTCCTCTTTGCTGGATGTTCAATTTGTGGGAGAAGTAAAAGGAGCAGCAGAAGGATTCAGTGAAATAAAAAGGAAATTGTGGCAATAACCTAGAAGAGGGATTGGACGACCGAGGCAGACTGGGGGGATGGCAGGGAAGGGAGGGGAATGTGAAGGACCCTCTCTAGGCCCAGATACTACTTGGGTTGAAAAAGGAACAGGATGAAGGAGAGAAAAGGATGAAGAAAGACCAAGAAGGATTAGAGACTCATTCCTGAGGAGGCAAAGTCAGGGAAAAAGGGAAGGCTGCTGGTAAGAGGAGCCAAACTAAGGAAAGGGAAATGAAACAATTATCTGCAGGTGAAGTACACTAAAAGATGTAGAGATGGACAGGTGATACGGCATGGGGGAGGAGGAAGGGGGAAGGACATAGTACCAGGGCTGAGATGAAAACTGGCCAATGCTAACCTTTGGAGAGCAGTTAAGCATTTCAACCTTGATGGAAAGGGTTGGGGTTAGGGTTAGTTGTGCAGCAACTGCACAAGGGGGTGAGGGGGTGTGCTCCTACAGCCAATGACAGGTTGTTTCAAGCGCAGGGTCAGCATCTCCTCATTGCAGGCTGCTGAGGAGAATGGATGCTCCTAAAGCAAAAGGAAACAGGGCTGCAATGGGAAGGGGGGTAAAGGAATCTGAAATGGAAGGTAGAGCAGAAGGAAGAGGGGAATGCTCTAATTATAGCTGAAAAACAAATCAGAAGAGAGAGGCGGATGTTCTAAGAAGAAATTACTCTTCTTCTGACTGTTCTGACCAGTAACCCCAGACTCCTGGCTATTCCACAAACAAGATTTTCCATCTTCCAACTCCAGTCATTTTCTCTAACTTTCCCCTCCTCTGCTCCAACTACTGACGTCTAGTTTCCTTTAAATTCCACCTTCTACAGGAAGCTTTCTCCAACCTCTCTTAATGTTCTCCCCTCCCCTCCATTATTTCCCTCCCATTTATCCTATATATAGATTACTCTATATTTACACATTGTTTCTCCGTTAGAGTACCACTACAAGATAAACTCTGAGGGCAAAGACTGTCTTTTTGTATCATCGACACTTAGCACAAAGCCTCACACACACAATGTTTACTGATTACCTTCTATTCTGAGAGAATAAGCCAGCACAGAAACATCAAACATTACATACTCAAAGCAGATAACCAAAAAATTTGCTTTGCTCTTCCTATTTACTAAAAATGAGATGCTGGTCCTAGTCTTTGTTTTGTGCTACTCTGGGAAACATCTATGACAAACTGTCACTGTCAAAACGTCTTGCACACAGCAACTCAACTCTCTCACCTTTTACCTTGTAATCCTTGAATCCTCTTCTCTCAAACCCTTCTCTGGCTCAAGAGCAAACAAAAAAACAATTGTCAAATGCTTCTTAGCACATTTCCTGGCACATAATAAGGATTTAACTATCATTATTACTATTAATTTTACCATTATCGTGGTGATGTACTTTTCCTTCATGCTGATGCTTTTTCTCTTTTAATTTCCCCAAGTCTTTCCAGATCTCCCCTCCTGAGATTCAATCTCTGGCTAAAAAAAAAAAAGCCAGTTCTTTACAGTTCTGAAGGTCTCCTAATCTCTTTCACACTTTTTTGTCTTTCTTCAGTTTCTCTCTTTACAATGCTTGGGAAATGTCAACTCATTATTTTTCTAACACTAGGTCATCCAAATCCCCATAATTATGCTTTAGCCTTCTGGCCTACAAGTTCTACAGTTTAAGGGCATAACTACAACATACACAGTTTAGCTAGATCAGTAACCAGTTGGTGTTAAGTTGCTTAATATAATTAAAACTAAAGTATTAGAAAATAAATCAGAATACTTGTTCAAAATAGATTTATTCTAAAGAGAACAGAAAATGTCTACTCTATCTGGAGTTATAATGCAAAAGAAAAATATCTGTGGTAGACACTGTCCCCTAGTGTCTGAGAAAGTATTCCTAAGGCTAAAACAAGTGCACACTGATCAATGCCTCATCCTCACTTATGAAAGCTGCACTGAGCTCACTCAAAGGAGACTTTTCAACAAAGAAGTGGCAAACAGTAGACCCCAGATACTCAGCCTGGCCTGGGGACGAACTGGCTTCTTTCCCTTCACATGATCTCAGCCTTCCTCAATACACAGTATATGCATGAAGCTTTTCTCATTCTTTAGCAAGCAGGAATCCCTAAAAGATGAGGCTCAGGGCTCTCCTCAAAGAGAGGTAATGATAGCAATTCAGATTCCTTCTCAAATTACTCCAAGGGAAAAAAAGGAGAAAAATGTATGCAATAACAAAGTCAAGTAATCCCAAGGGTAACAAAAACAGAACAAAAAGATTTTGTGACTAATAAAATCACTGAACCATATATGCATATTTTACATATATTAGCCAGTAATATAAATCAGTACTGTAATGAAAATTATTGATGTAATTTCAAATGGCACAACATACAGTCTTTTCAAACAAAAATTTAGAAAGGCCCTTTCTATTCCATCATGAAAAAACCTTTGGTCAAAAAACTTTAAGGACCTCAGAATCTGGCAAAATCCCATTTGAATAATCTAATGACATGCTCCATCCTCATCTTTAGAAAGGTGCTATCACAAATCAAGCGCTCTTTCTGTCCTTCCTCCCACCCCTCCTCTTAGCAATAATGAGTCTTCATTTTACTGAGCTTGTATGACTTACAGGAACTCTTAGCAAAGAAGAAAGAACAGTAGGCAGATCACATCTTGATTTCTTGTGCTTGTAGGAGCGGGGATGGGAACACTTAAAAAAAGCCCACTACTGAAGATCATTTGGGGCTAAAAAAAACCCCTCTTTCAGGATGTAAAGCCTTAATAGAGACTAAGCCTTATACAAGTCTTCATCCTGTTTGTATGCAGTTGGTTTTTTTAATCTAAACATAAAACTTCACATTTATCTCAGTTATAGATTTCCACTTATTATATTTGTTCTTTTGCTTTATATTGTCTAATTTGCCTTTGATTTCTGTTTTAAAAATTCTTTCCTGTTCACCATTAATTTTATCAAACACTGTTGGAAGAAAAGGAACAGGAATGAGTCATGCTGAAATAGCAGAAATTTTCTATCTTGAAATCCCTTATTTTATCTTTTAATTAAATTGTATGTTTTAATTTGGACAGTAGATTAAACTAAAATTCTCTCACATAATAAAAAAAGAGAGAGATTAAGCCTTATTCATATCTTAATGTAAATTACTTTAACCTAGAATGTTTGGAATGTTGACTTGGATAAAAAAGGGAAAGCAAGCCTGGATGAGGATGGGGAGCTTCAAATAGCCATGGGGAACATGAGACACAGTAATATGAGGAAGGTGAGGAGGCAAAATAGGGATCAACAGATTCAGAGAGAACGCTTTCTCTCTCCAGGGAGCTACCTCCTTCCTCACTGCTGCTTGCAGATCTTCCCCTTCTTTGAGATCCATGCTCAGACCCTGGGTAGAGCCACCAAAAGCTGCAGGTCAGTGCCCTCACTTCTCAGGGAGGGCTGGCACCTTTTGCATGAGGGCAGCAAAGTCCTGCTCAGTGGCACATTCCCCTTTGGGTCCACCTGGCTCTCACCTGTGGCTCCACAAAAGTGCTGAACCACCTCAGCAGACGCCAGCAAGCCAGGCTGAAGATCATTGGCAGGGCCCAGGGGGATGTCCACCCAGGCAGGGGAAGGAGCAGTCGTGGGATGCTGAGCTGACCTGACCAGGCCCTCTCTCAGGTGACCCTGCTGGAGATCACGGCACTGCCCCAAGTATGCCCCCAGATGGTTCGCTCTCTGGCAGGCCCTTCTTGCCCTTCTCCCAATTCCCATTTTCCCCAAATCCATTCCCTTGTACTCCCTTCAGTCCAAAATCCTTCAACTCTTCTCTCAGTCAAAACCCTAGAAAGAGGGGTCTCAGATGGCCTCCATTCCCTCCCTTCTCGGCCATTGGATCCCACTTCCAACCACTCTCATGAAACTGCTTTCTCCAAGGTGACTTGCCACCTTTTTCCTGCCTGGGCCCTTCCTCAGCTCTCCCTTTCCTAACCTCCCCTCCCCCCCCCCCTCACTTCTATGTCCAGACAGGTTCTCCTGGGTCTGCTTCAATACTTCTCTCTCATCAGATCACTCCTCAGACCTCCAGGGTCTGCCCTAGGTCTTCAGCTTTTCTTTCCACGTGTTCTCTCAGTTAAATCTTAAGCTTCTGTAATTCTTCTCTCTTTAGTAGAGGAAGTAGAGTCCCAGGAAAAGAGAATCTGGCTTCGAGTCAAAAGACATGGATTGATAACCAGTCTTGGATAAGAACATGAAGCCCACAGGAACATCAGTGGACTGAGAGGGGCATGTGTCCCTAATTCAAGTCAGCTTGTCAATTCCTATGAAAATTCTAGAATGGCTCATAAATGAGACAGTTGGTAAATATTTATAAAGGGAAGACAGAAGAACTGATGCAGAGCAAAGTAAACAGAATCAGACTAATTTAAACCATGTTCACAACACTAGAAAGACACATAACTTTGAAGGAAATGGTTAACCTGATTCCAAAGGACTTTTGATGATCCATATTTTTTGGGCATGTGGCAATATGGGAATTTTATTTGCTTGACTCTGCATAGCTATAATTTTTTTTCCATAGGGTAAGGAAAGATGGGAGAAAGAAAAGGTGGCTTTTCACTAATTAATTTTTTAAATTAATTTGGATTCATTTAATTATTTCATTGTTAATAAATTCATTAATTAACTTTTAAGAGAAAATGAAATGGTAATTACCAGGAGCCAGCATAGTTTCAAATATAGATCTTAATAGCCTTTTTTTTTTTTTTTTTTTTTTTGATAGGGTTACCTTCACTTCTGGAAAGCACTGGGGCAAGTATTATTGTTATGGTTATGAAAAAGTAGGTGAACTAAAAGATAGTGAACTTAGATCATCTGGAATTTGCTGATTGGTCAGAATCTAGGAGTAATTGAGGGCTCAATGTCAACCATGGAGGAGGTTGCCAATGCAACACTCGAGGGATCTTGTCTAAGACTTGGAGAAAAGAAGAGGAGACTGCTAACACTCTGGATAAGAGGGTCAGGTTTTAAAAATAGTTTAACAGGCAACAGTTCAAAGATATCACCTAATAAGATGAAATATAATAGGGATAAGTATAAAATTTTATGCATAGGTTGAAAATATCCATTTCACAAGCTCTATTTACCTTTAGATGGCATTTACATGAAAAACTGTGGTGGTCTCAACTAATGAATCATTAATGTGACATGGCAGCTAAAACACATTCTTGGGCTATATTAGGAGAGACACATCTTGCAGGAATAAGGAGGGAGCGATCCCTCTATGTTGCTAGCCAAACCACACCTCAAATATTGTGTTCAGGTTTAGATAATAGTGTGGGGCTACTAATAAAATAGAGAAGAGAGCGACTATAATTGTGAAGGGCCTTGTGGAAAGACCTTGAAGAGAAGACTAAGTGGGATATGAGGCATCATTAAGTATTGGAAGGCTTTTCACACAGAAAAAAAACAAAGGCCAGTTTGGTCCTAGAAGGCAAAAATTCCTCTATTCCTAATGGGTAGGAGTGGAGGTATCAGTTTCCCAGCAGCAGGTATTGTCCAAAAGTAAAATAGGTGCTGAGCTCCCTTCTTCAATGGAAGTCTTCCAGGAGAACTTGGATAGCTTCTTGTCAAGCTTGGTGGAGTGGAAATGCTTTGGCAATAGGCTTGACCACTGAGTCTCTTCCACCCCTAACATCATGTGATTCTGAAAAATAACTAGTGTACAAAGGGAGCACTTAAGAGCCTTTTGCTCTAGAATTATCATGTAATCAAAATTTTATCTTTGGTTATTGCTCTTTTAATTACCAAAATTAAACATGTAAAAAGACAAGAGCTGAAATTCTCTCTAAGCTTTCTAATGTCTTAATAAAACAATTGCTTTTATAATTTTGTTCATAACAAGTTGAAAATAGTTTGATATCAGAACACTGGTCAGTATTAAAAAACTTCAGAATACAAAAAGCCAGTTAAATGTCAAATAGTAATTGCATTAACTCCTACAATATTCAAGGTATAATACACAATATTAGTCAGAACTCCCTCTTGCCTCCCATTAAGTTATTGCCCTCTCTTCACTTCTTTTCCTCTTAACTATAAACTTTTCTGACTACTATTTGACATAGGAGAGGCAAGATGGCCTATAGGTTAGGAAGAAAGCTCTGGGGCCAAGTTCCGATTCTGAAACCTTACAAAATGGTCGTTTAACTCTCAATGTTCTAGACAAAGTTCTAAAACTATAAGTTGCTGAGAAGGGGTCAAAGATCCAGTCCCTATTCCTATTATTTCACATTATGCATTATATCAGTTTTCTCTCTCTCACACAGGTACAATTGCCCAGATAATTTAACTAAAACAAAATCCTTTTTAAATACATATTTAAGAAGTGTGATTAAAAAAAAATTATCCTTATCTCAAGGTTCCATGTCACAAGAACCCTGGAATCAGGATGACATGGATTCTGAGCCTCAGTTTGTGTCACCCTGAGGAAATCTAACTTCTCCCAGCCTGTTTCCTCACCTAAAAATTGAGACAGAACAGTATCTACCTCACAAGGATGTTGTGAGAGTGAAATGAAATCAAGTACATAAAGTACTTTGCAAGCCATAAAATTCCATATAAATGGGAACAATTACTGAGATAAGAATCAGGAACGAACAAATAATTTTATTGTTGTTGTCCTCAGTGAAATCCCAGATTACCAGTTGTTTCATGTCAGTATCTTTGCTACAACTTCCAGTCAGTCTTAGGAAAGTGCCCCAAAGTTGTTATTAAGGACGGGCAGGCAACAAGCATTTATTAAACACCTTCTGGTTGGTAGGTGTTATACTAAGCACTTCACAAATACCACATTTATAAAGATTAAGGGTCAAACTGAGTCACACAAGCTGTATATGTAAGAGGTTCCCAAGAGACCACAAAGTCTCTTGTTATAGTTAGATAGAGACTAAAAGTGGGACGGCATCATCTTCCAATGGAAATTCGCTGGTCAGGCAGATAGCTAGAGAAACATTCTGCCATATTTTTCCCAACAAATTTCATTATTTTCTTTTCCTGTTTAAGGTATCTCAAACATGCGGAAGAGGGATTAGATTTATTCTATCATGACCCAGCAGGAAGAACCAATGGCTGGGGTGCTCTGGCTTAGTATCAGTAAAAATTTGCTAAAAATTTGAGCTGGATCAAAATGGAATGCAGTCTGGGTAAGCACAGGAGGGCTCCAAAGCCAGATGTGGTCACTGATTAGACACGGCAGAGGGAATTCGTGCTCAGGCTATTGAGTAGAACTAGGGGCCTTCTGAAGCCCCATTAAGTGCTCCCATTCTCTGGTCCCATAGCAGGTCAGATCCTCCCTGGCATGCTGGTGTCCTCAAGGGTTAGGTTCCTCTGCCATTCTCTCTAATCACATCCATTTCCCATCTGTTCTTACTTCAAACTACTAAGGACTCCCAAATCTACTCCTCCATACCCAAATCTCAAAATATCAAATGAATTTCTCTACTTAGATGTTATCTGAAATGCAAAACACTCAAAGTCAAATTCATCATCTTGCCCTCCCTCTCCCAGATGCCTCATTTTAGTTTATTCCCATTTTTTTTCAGTCCTTTTTTAACTTGTCTTTTTCCTTCTTCATCCTCTCTATCTAAAGTATAGCTACACCTGCTCTGGTCTCTACCGCTGTCCACGCTGACCTTCTCCATTTCCACAGCCACAACCCTGACTCAAGCTCTCCCCCTCCCAATGCTGGGCGATGGTCACATTCTGCAATCTCTAGGTTTTTCTTTCCACTACTCCACCGCCCTCTGACTCTAGGCCTAGTGACCTTCCCTTTGACAGCACCTAGTGTAGCAAGCCCAGATTCCTTGGGTCCTAGATTCCTTCAAAATTTTGGGTGTGAAAGAGAAAGGAAAGGTGAGGGTCTTGGGGGAGGAGGGTCTGAAGACTCAGGGGTGTAAGGAAAGCAGAAAGGCCTACTCCTAGGCCTGGCATAATTTGGGTCCCTTAGAAAGAAGTGTTGTCCAATCATTCTAGTCATATCTGACACTTCGGGCTCCATTTGAGATTTTCTTAGCAAAAATACTCAAGTGATTGGCCATTTCCTTCTCCAGCTAGTTTGGCAGATAAGGAAACTGAGGCAACCAGGGTTACGTGACTGCCCAGAGACTGAAACCTGAGTCTGGATTTGAACTCAGGTCTTTCTGACTATCCACTGTGACAACACTTCAAAAGCACATTCCATTCACAAATGTCTTCCCATTAGAATGAAAACATACAAAGCAAAAAACAAACCAAAGATATGTGTCCACATACATGAAATTCTATCCAGTCACTGCTTTAATTTAGGGACAGTACTTGGGAGACTCCGGATGGGGCCACCAACAACAATGGCCACTGCCCAGGAAGCTGCGGTCCAGTTCAGAAAGGTTATGGAGGGCACTAAGTGCTTTCTGGGCTTAAAAGGACCAGACATATTTCAGCGATTTTTATGCCTCAGGTGGGCTGCTAAGGCGGAAGAAACGTTCCGCACCAAGGCTCAAGTAGTAATGAGCCTACCTGAAACCAGTCACCAAGCAGGTCTGTCTACCCTTGGAACTGTGCTGGAAACCTTCTCAGCTGGGGTTTAATTCTACCAGAAAGCTACTTGAGAATCCAGGGTCATCTCTTCACCAAACTGAGCATCCGCATAGAAATTTAGCAAAGGATTTTAATAAAAACACAAAATTCCGAAGGAACTTGGAAGAGATGAAAATGAAAAATCGACCTGGTCACTAATAGGGAAACCAATAGTGTAACACAGAGGGAACTATTTAGAAAATACTCACCTCCACAGTACAGGACCCGAAGTGGGTAATCTGTATCTAGCTTGGTGTTGCTTTTCAGATCTCCTTTGCAGTCAGGGGCAGTGGACTCAGGAAAGTCTGTAGCCATCTCACAAATCTGTAAGGGAAAAAAGAAAACTTCAGTATGTTCAATGAATTCCTTTAGAACACCAGACACTGAAAAGTAGCAACCCACTTTCCTCCTACATCTATCTATTTCAAAGGGACTATTGAGCAGTAAATTGTACCAACAAGGCTCAAAAATACCAAAAAACAAAGAAGTGAGGAGACTTAGCAGGATATGAATGAGGAGATAATAAAGTAGGCTAATCACTTAACTACTCTGGGCTTGTTTTTTCATGTGTAAAATGAGAAGATTGGACTTCCAGGTCTAAATCTTAAAAACCACAATCTTATACACTACAACAAAAAAGATGAAGTAGAGAAGGAAGATGTGAGCCTGAACTAAACAAAGGAGAAAAATCAGCAAAGGACTGGGGGGAAGCAATGTTCAAAGAGTCAAAGGTGAGCAGAAAGATGTGAAGTAAGACAAGAAGGGCTGACTCCTCTTTTCTAGGCCTTCAGTTCCCTCATTTAAAAAAAGAGATTGGATCAAATGATATCCTAGATCTTTTTTAGCTCTTTCATCTAAGAAGTCTATGAAAGGAGAATGGATAAAGATGTGGTCATAAGATAACCAGCCCAACAGGAGAGGCAGGACAGCAGGGGATACCAGGCAAAGGGGGGATCTGAAGTCAAAGGGAATGGATCCAAATGCCAATCCTGTTAATCCAAGGACTGAGTAAATTTAAGACAAGTAATCCAACATCTCTTAAGCCTCAGTGTCCCCCTCTGTAAAACCAGCAGGCTAGACAACATGATTTTTTCCAATTACATCTAGGATCCTATGAAAAACCATTGGGTTTTTGAGTGTGGGAGAAAGAAGCTGTAAGGGGGGAAGAAGTAGGGAAAGGAAGAAAAAGGGATCAGAGAATTTCATAATTGGAATATAACTTAGAGATCACCTAATCCCAAGGGTTCTTCATCTTTCTTGGATCATATACCCCTCTGGCCATCTGGTGATGGCCCATCTGGCTAGGGGCTTCTAAAGGTATCCAATAAAATATGTTAAGAACATGAAAGAAAATCATTATGTTGAAAGCCATTATCAAAATATAAAAAAAAAAATTCATGTACTCCAGCTTAAAAATTCCTGATTTAACCTATTTTACAAGGACTGGAAGATATGAGAAAGATGAGAAACTGCAGAGGATCTCAAAGACCAGGCAGAGAAAAGCCAAAAAGAAAAACCAAATCTTAAAGAAGTAGATTAATTTGTTCAATGAGATGCTAAAGAGAGTAGCTGAGAATGAGAGGATGAGTGAAGGGAAAAACCAGTATGAGACATAAACTGTGGATTGTGAGGGGCAAAGGGGCTGAAATATGGGGATGGGAAACCTAAAATGGAAGGAAAAGAAAGGTAGAGTAAGGAATTAAGGGATGTGAGAGATGAACCAATTACATGGAAGGATGGAGGACATATTTATGAAGTCTATCCTTCAGAACATATGAAGGATGAAGAAAGATGAGGGTCTGAGGGATTTGAGACTTGACATACAAGGGGATTGAAGAATGAAGGGGGAAAAGGGTGAGGAGGACCAGGTGATCTGAACAAGGAAGAGAGAAGAACAGGAGCTGGAAAGAATCTTACAGGCTTTCAAGTCCAACTAATGCCCTAATTTTACAAATGAGAAACAGGGAGGAAAGAATAAGAAGGTATAAGCTACAAGGACAGAAAGCTGAAAGCCCAAAGGAATGGAAAATCAGAACATAAGGAAGGAGGAAGAGAAGAGTGGAGGTCTGTGAGCAGAAATGATTGGTAGAGCGACCAAGGAATCAGAAGAAAAGCTACATGTTTGTATGACCATAAGAGAAAAGGGTGAAAGTCTAAAAGGGGACAAGCAAATCTTAAGAAGTAAAGCAATGAGAGGCATGGAGGTCCATGAGAAGGGAGAGAATGAAGGCTGAAGGCCAAGAGAAATGAGAAGGGGTGAAGGCTGTCTAGGATGGTTCTGAAGCCTCAGAAATTGGGGAGGGGGAAAAGATATCTATAATGGAAAGGGAGAATCTTGGAATATAGAAGGTTAAGTATGAGGGTCTGGGGGCGGGATGGAAACTGAGGGAGTGAGGGAAGGGAAGGGAGAGCGTCTAGATGGAGACTGGGGGGTGAGGGAAGGGGGAGAGTCTGGGGGACGGAGACGGGGGATGAGGGTCTAGATGGAGATGGGGGTGTGGAATGGGGATGGGAGTACCAGAAGTCGTGGGGGTTGAGGAAGTAAGGGTGAGAGATGGCTGGGGAAGGGGAGGACTAACTAGGGGAAGGGGAGGGGAGGATGGATGGCGAGGGGTAGGGGTGGGGAAGGGGTAGGGCGGAAGCCGCCGCGGGAGCAGATGGGGGAGGGGGTGCGTGTGCAGAGGGGTGTGCGTGAGTGCGCGCGCGTGCCGCGGGGTGCAGGCTCCGGGCCCGAAGGCCCCTCGGGGCCCGCCCGCGCCCCCTCCCTGGTCCCCGGCAGCCCCGTGGGGCCTTCGTTACCCGTGCGATCGCACAGCCCCCGCTGCCTCCGGCCACAGAAGCGACACATGCAGCTCCCGCTCCCGGCCCGGCCCAGGCCCTGCAGCCCCGTCCACCCCGTGGTCCCAGTCCCGCAGCCCCCGCAGCCCCACTCACGCGAGAAGCCGGCGCGTCCCGCGAGGCCGCCGGCGGCCCGGGGCTTGTCGCGAGAAGGCGGAAGCAGAGAAGAGCCCAGTGCGCAGGCGCCTTGAAGGAAGGGGCGGGAGTTTGGGCTTGGCTTGCGGAGATCCTCGGTGACATCGATGTGGGCGGAGTCAGGGCTTCCTCGGTGGTGGTGGTGGTGGTGGGAGACTCTCCAAACCGAGCTAGGAATCCCCAGGGTCTGGGTGTGCAGGGAGCTTCCAAGTCTTGGCTCCCGAGACCGCTCCTAGCCAAATTAGCTGTAGTGCGAGACAGAGTGGGGCCATAAAAAGAGCTCTGGCTCTAGAGTCAAGGAATCTGAGTTCAAATTGTGCCAAATTGTGTGATCTCACCCACACACTACCATGGAGGATCTTAGGCAAGTCTCTATCTTCCTGGTCTTCAACTTCCTCATCTGTGCTAGTGTGGGTGTAGGAGTCTAGTCAGTTACTGTGTGGGTGTGTTCAGTCAATTACTTGTGGATATCAATCATTTATATGTGTTAAGTCACAACTTGTGTGTGTTCAATTGTATGTATGTCAGTCACCTGTGTGTGTTCAATTACTTGTGTGTGTCAGTCACATGTGTGTTTAATCAATTATTTGCGTGTATGTGTTCAATCAATTACTTGTGTGTGTGTTTAGAAAGTTACTTGTGCGGGGTGTTCAATTATTTGTATGTATGTCAGTCATCTGTGTGTGTGTATTCAGCCAATTACTTTGTGTATTCAATTACTTGTGTGTAAGCCTCGTGTGTTTAATCTGTTACTTGTGTGTGTTCAATTACCTGTGAGTGTGTCATTCATTTACTTGTGTGTGTTCAGTCATTTATTTGTGTATGTGTTTAGTCTTGCGTGTGTGTTCAATCAATTACTTTGTGTGTGTTTGTATTCAATCAATTACTTGTGACTATGTGTTTACTTGACCCAAGATATAACTGGTGTCCTTATTAAATTTGCAGATGACACTAAGCTGCAAAGACAGAGTAAGGAGCCAAAAAGAAGTTGAGAAGCCAGAATGTTGGGCTGAATCTAATAGCATGAAATTATACTAGTAAATTAAATGTGTCCATTTTGATAGAGGAAAAAAAGATTAATTTCTCAAGTTATAATGGGGGAGGTAAAGATAAATAGTGCTTACTGTGAAAATGATCTGGGGGTTCTAATGCAGCACTAGTGAAAGCTTCACAATCTTGGATGTCACATGTAGAGATACTAGTCCTGATCATTTGGAGCTCACGCCGAGGCCTCAAGATCCTTCAAGACAATCCAACGAATTGTCTTGGTGCCTAAAGTGTGTAACTTACAAAGCTGAACAGTCATGTCAGAGGGTTGAGGATTAAATGAGATGATGTTTGTAAAGTGCTTGTAGCACATGCCTGGCATATGCTATATAAATGTTTGTTTTCTTACAGCTTGCCCCCTTTCCTCCCCCCTACCCCCACTCAGAATTCAGAAGCCATGATATTTACACAGAGAAGAGAAGATTTAGGAATAAATACAACTAGCATTTGTCACTTTGAGATTTGCAGAACACTTTACAAAGGTTACCTTGTTTGATCCTCACTACAACTTTAGATGATAAGGACTATTTCCCCCCCCCCCATTTCCAGATGAGGGAACTGAGACTTGTAAGAGCTAAATGACTTGCCCAACACTGATAATAAGTGTCTGAAATAGAATCCGAACTCAGGTCTCTTGACTCCAAGCCTAAAAAACTCCACTGAGTCTCTTAGCTGTATCACTATCTCTAAGCACCCAAGTAGCTCTCTTCCAAGAGATACTTATCCCCCTCCTCACTCCAGGAATCAAATGGCTGTGACTTCCCCCTCCCTTCCATGAACTGCCATGGCTTCCTGGTAGCTTCTCTGGGCAGATCCTTTCTTTGCTCTTCCCACTCTTCCTGTGGGGGTTTTAATCCCACTCCCAAAATGAGAGATATATCTGGACAACACTAGTTTGAAAGTATCTATCTTAGCTCCAGGGAGAGTCTTTCATTGGGCATCCCTTAGAAGTATTTCAGTCTTGTTCCTGCCTCCCACACTTTTGGGTGTCTGCAATTAAATCATATGGGCTTCTCTTTCAGCCCTTCCCTAAAACAAGTCCAACAAAGCTTTCATTATCAACTAACTCACTGAATTTTTCTACCCCTTTAATCCCAGCCTAAGAAAAGCCCTGTTCTGCTTGGACCCAGAGGGCAGAGGACTGAGCCATGAGTGGACTTGCAGAGGAGAGTTACCTCTTTTTACCAGCTTGTTGCTGGGAAACCCTGTGGACAATTCAATAGTGGAACAGATGGGCTGTCTGCCACTGGGGGAGGGTGTGTATTCTCCCTCACTGGAGGCCTTCAGGTAAAGATCGGATGTTCTCCCAGCCTCAGCAGCTGCTGCCTAAAATTCTTGCTCTCAGACACCCCTGGGAAGGGATGGGTTATGGTTGCTGAGAATTCCATCTGTCCACCATTGCCTTTCCTAGTCTGTAGGTGGAAAGGATGGTAACCATCGTAATGGAAGGCAAAGCTCTACTACCGGCAAATACTTTGACCTTGGCCTGGCCTGTTTGCACAGGACATAGAAATCAGAATCCCCAGTGTTAGCAGGGAGACTCTGACACACTGGAGCCCTCACTGCTTCACCCACCTCCTTCACCTCCTCCACCTCTTCACTAGCAGCCTTGCCTCTGAGTGGGTAGTCTTTTCCAGGTCTTCTTTATTAGAAGGTAAGTTCCTTTAGGCAGTTTTCAAAAGAAGAAATCCAAGCTTTTAATTGACACATAAAAATGCTTCTAATAATTAGAACAATGCAAATGAAAGAAAACAACGCCGAGGATCCACCTCACATCCAAGAGACTGGCACAGTTTATAAAAATGGAAAATGACAAATGCTGGAGAGACTGTAGAAAAACAGGCACCTTAATACACTATTGATGATTCTCTGAATTAGTCCAGTAATTTGGAACCATGTCTCCAAAGTTACTTTATTCAACTAATATTTAAGTGAACAGGTTTAGAGGGATTTCAATATTTTACAGAATACCTGATAAGAATAAAAATGTACTATAAAATCAAAAGAGATAAAACATTACATGTGTATATTTCAATCATAAAATAATTTACAAAGAAACTCTGTATAAGTTAAGTTAATAAGTTAATAATGTATTCTTTGATATATTCTTCTCATCGGTTCATTCTGTGGACTACCTTCCTCTGGCTATTCACTCTGCCCCTATGTCCTTGATCCGTCAAATGGAGTCCAATACCATCAACTTCTTGATATCAACGAATTAGCTGCTATTTAAAATAATATCTTAGCACTTGTTTCCTCTCCACTCATCTTAGGTCCAATAGTCTACAATTCCACCATAGAAACAGGATACCATTATTTGCTTTCCACTGAATTGACATTTTAGCAGATAATGGTTAGGGGGGACCTACTATGTCCTTATTTCCAAATTCTTCTTCCCTGAAGCCGTTTAAATAAATGGCAAGGTCTTCTGGCTGAGAGTCAAGTTTGATCCTGTTCCTCACCATACGAATTAAAGAATGGTGAGACAGTTGATACAGATTGGTTGATGCCAAATTCCTCATCCCATGAGCCACCTGACTGTTGTTATAGCTGGGAGGAACAGGTTCATCTCTCCATCCCACCCACATTTTATAGAAGAAAGATAGGGACTCACTGCCAGCAGTACTTGGAGAGATGTAGCCATTTCTTGGCATCTTTTAAAATATTCTTTCCAAGAGTTTGAGAATGATCACATTGTTCTTAAGACAAGAGGCAAGGTCAAAGAACTGATCGCATCTATTTTCTGCCAATTTGTCAATTAGACTTATCCACAAGATTCAAGTGTGTTTTCATGTTGATTGTAGCTTCTCTGGTAGAATTTTCAGTGTGGGACCAAGGTAACGAGGTATTTTTCTCAACTATCATTGACATGCTCTGATTTTACATTTGAAACTGAATAGGTAATACCCTCCTCTCCCCACCACAACATTGGATTCCATTAAAACGTGATCCTGATTAGAGTTTTTAAGTCTTTTAGAATAACTCATGTAGCCATGAGTATTTTGGTTCCCATTACCTGAAGGCTAAGTACTATGCAATGATATGCTTAGTGATATGCTACCAGGTCATACCCCAAAGAGAGCAGAGAAGAAGGAAAAGAGTCCATATTTAATAAATAATAAACATTTAAAATTTTAATATAATTATAAACAACAAATATTTAAATAATATTTAATTTAATTTAGTAAAATAATATTGAATAAATAATAAATATTTAGAATTTTAAAATATATAATAGCTCATTTGAAATGGCAAAGAACTGGAAACTGAAGGGAACTGCCAATTAGGGAATAGCTTGATCAAGTTATAATATATTAATTCCATACGGTATATATATGTATATACTTGGCTTGCTAATATGCCTTAAAAATTATGGAAGAACTAGTTTCTGAAAGAACTGAAAAAAATATACAGAGTTGCATGAACGAGATAGTGTCAAGTGAGCAGAACCAAAGCAATTTAAACATTATTACCATTCTTGTAAAAATGAGTATATATATATTTTTAAGTATCAACTTTATGCATGCTTAGGTTACCTAAAATGGAGGCCCCCATGTGAGAGACAGCAGGGACTTCCTTCTGGGAGAAGATGGCCTGTTGCAGCCTACAATATGGGGTGGGAATAGCCTCTTTCCATTGTTTGCTTTTCAGAATAGGCTGTGTCTATCAGATAAGACTACTCTGTCTCTGTTGCTGTCTTTCTCTGTGTCTTTGTCTCTTTGTATCTCTGTTCCTTTCTCTGTCTCTGTTCTTATCTCTCTGTCTCTGTCTCTGTATTTCTATTCCTGTCTCTGTCTCTGTTCCTTTCTCTTTCTCTGTTTTTCTTTCTTCCCCAATACCATATCTAGGGGATGAGCGTCATATTTACCCACAAATCAAGGAATACGAACTAAGTTGTGAGGCAGGGGACATCTTTCCTCTCTCTCATCAGGCCCTATGGCTCTGAGAGTTGGGTTCAGCTTTAGGGGTCTGATCTTATTTTCTTTGTCTCTTTCTGTTCTATATAGAGATGGTGAAGTCCTTGGACCCCTGCTTGAGCCACAGTAGTCACGGCAGCCATGGAGCTGGGATTCCCAGCTGGATGTTGCTGCCTAACTTGGCACAGAAGCCAGAGTAGCCAAGGGAGCTTTGGAGTTAGAACTTGGCACAGCATGCTGTATCAGAACTTAGTTCACACCTTAATACTCTTCTCCTCCCTGGAAACTGAGAAAATGTAAAGTGGATTTATCCTACCCCTAAGTGTGTATGTTAATATACCTTTGAAGTAAAAATTCCCATATAAAAATCTTCTTTGATTGTTTAATGGTTAAATGGTGCTGGAGTCCAGAGACCCCTAAATATGGGAGAATGCAATCAGTGGGGACTTGAACCAAAGATGGAGACTAGATACCCCTAAACCTCCCTTAAAGAAATTAGAGAATGCTGGGGGGAAAGTGAAGTGTAACCAATCTGGCCTTCAGACGTGGGGCCAGGGGACTTCCATTATACAAACAGTTCTGAAAGACTTTAGAACCCTAAACAACATGTTGACCAGAAGCCTCTGAGCATGTTAGCCCCTTCCTGACAGACGTGACAAACTGAAAGTACAGATCAAACTTGCTTGGGCAATATAGGAGTATGTTTGGTTTGATTCTATCTATTATAAATTGTTTTTCTTTTTCTTTTTTTCTGATGGGGACACAGAGAACAGAAGAGAGAAAAGATGATTTTCATTAATAAAAAAATAATTTAGAGAAAGAATGGCAATGTTTGTGAGAAAAGGGACTACTTTTTTGTTATATTTGGATCACTGGCAATTACTATAGTATCTAGCATATATTAAGTGCTTTTAAATGCTTCAACTATCTATCTGTCTGTCTTTCTATCCATCCATCCATCCATCTTCTATACTCTCTCTTATCTCTCTTTTCTCTTTCTCTCTCTTTTTTTTCTCTCCTTTCCTCTTTTGCTTTTTCTCTTTTCTCTCTCTTAATCTATCTTCTATACTCTCTTATTTCTCCTCTCTCTTTTTCTCTCTCCTTTCCTCTCTTGATCTTTATGTTTTCTCTCTCTCTCTTGATCTATCTATCTTCAATCATTGTCTTTTCCATGTAGTCCTTCTCTGATCTGGTTATACTTTTGTTCTCAAACTTGCCCTGTATTTAATTATTTTGTATTTATTTTCTTCATATTTTTGTATGAATCTATAAATGCTCACATATGATCTGGTGCAGTGGATAGGATGCTGGGCCTAGACTCAGGAAAACCTGGATTTAAATCTGGATTCAGATGCTTACCAACTCTCTGTCCCTGAGCAAGTCACTCAACCTGTGTTTTCTCATCTATAAAAAAGGAATAATAATAGCACTGACCTCCCAGGCTGTTTTAAGGATCAAATGACATATTTGGAAGGTGACGGATATGTAGAAATAACTCTATGAATGTTAGCTATTATTATTATTATTATTACTCTCTGAAGTACTTTGGAATTGATCGTATGATATGGGAGACACCGGCCCAGGACTGTCTAGCATGGTGTGCCCTCATCAGAGAAAGTGCTGTGTTCTATGAGCAAAAGAGAATTAAAATAGCTCAGAAGAAACTCGAGATGCACAAAGTTATTAGAGAATCCACCCAAATATTCACATGGACTATTTGTGTCCAATCTGTGGCTGAACATTCTGAGCTCATGTTGATCTGATCAGCCACAGTTGGACACATTGTAATTCAACTGTAACATAGTGAGCTTATTTTTTGTGGTTCTTTGAGAAGGAAGGACAACTATTATTATGATTATAATAATGATTAAGCTCCTTGTGAATAGAGATTGCTTTATTCATTGTCGTTCTGTTTCTAGTGCCTAGTATAGTGCTTGACATATCAGTGGATACTTAAATAATGCTTTTTGACTTTGATAGATGGAGGGATGGCTGTCCAAAGGATTCTGGGTCCAAAATTTTCTTTTTTTTCTTTTTTACATTTTGTGTTATAATTTTTATTCTTTTTTTTTTTTCCGTTAAAGGATGTATTAACAAGCAAGTTAGGTTCATCTTGCAATTAATATCAGGAAATTTCTGTGACATTTCATCCCAAGGCCTCTTTTAATGGAGGAGAGGGGGAAATGACTGGTTCAAGGTCAAACAGGGAATGAATAGAAGTACAATTCAGACCCATGGTTTCTCCCTTTAGCCAGACGCCCTCTTCCTTAGCCAGCGGGGGTTTGAGTCAGGATTGAATACTCACCCCATTCCTGAAGTTTTCCACATCCACTTGTGACTAAAGGCCCATCTGCCTAACCAGTCGTTTCCCTGCTGCTTTGGGCGGGGTTCCTTCAGAGACAGAAAAGCTGGTTTTATTTCCTCCTTCAGAAGGCTCTAGGTGTGTCTCTTTTCCAAGCTAGGATTTTAATAGTTTTTTTGTTTTGTTTTGTTTTGTTTTTTTATTTTGGGGAGGTAGTGGTAGAAAAGACACTGTATTTTGGACTAGAATCTCCGAGGAAGGTGGAATCTCAATCCTGTTATTCATCATTTATGGGATATTTGACATCACCCAATTTTGCCGAGCCTCAGTTTCCTTACCTGTAAAATGAAAGTGTTGAACTACCTCTAAGATCTCTCCCAGCTTCCAGCTTTAGGATTTCTAAAATCCTAGGAACAGCAACAACTTGTGTGATCTCTGACAATTTTTCTCAGCCTTAGTTCCTTGGGACGGCACAGTGGATATGTAATGCCGGAGAAACTGAGGCAGGAGAGAGATTAGAGAGTTTTTAATATTTTATTAATGGGAGAGTAAGATTGACTGGACAGGACTCTTGTCTCAGATTATCCAGTCAGACAGAGATAAGTATACTGGGACCAAGGAATCCATATTGGTCCCAGGGCTGGAGGACCCAAAGAATTCAGCGTCCAGCATACAACTGCCAGCCGCCATACTCCAGCAATGAATGGAGAAACCCCAACTTCTTAAATACCTTTTTGGAGACAAAGAAGAGAAAGGGAGGGAAAGTTTTTTTATCAGGGAGGGGAAGCCATAAAACCTAAAAATTCCAGAGACAAAGAAGTAAAGATATCATGGGTTGGTCTTGGAATATTCTAAAGGAATATTGTAAATCCATAAAAGAGTCAGGAGATCTACTCTTTTATCTTGCTAATTTACAACCCGAGAGCGAATAATCCTTAGTTTTACTGGGTCAGAGACAGAACAGTTAAGGAAACTGAGACAGGGAAACTGAGTCAGGACAGTTAAAGAAAACTGTGGCATAACAGATAGAGCACTGGGCTGGGAATCAGGAGAACTTATCTTTCTGAGTTTAAATCTAACCTCCAAAAGTTACTAGCAATGTGATCCTGGACAAGTCACTCAACCCTTTTTGCCTCAGTTTCCTCATTTGTCAAATGAGCTAGAGGAAAAAATGGCCAATCAGTCCAGTACCTTTGCCAAGAAAACCTCAAATGGGACCACAGAGTTGCCACGACTGAACAACAACAGGGAATTATAATGAGTCCCAGTTTCACTGATGAGGAAACTGAGTTTAGTGTGATTGAGTGGTCAGCTGGTGCTTTTAGCAAAGGAGACAATAGGGTACTATGCAAATGCAATGAATCGAAGACATAAGCCTGAGTTCAAATCTCAGCTCTGCTGATTATTATGTGATCTTGGACAAATGACGGAAACTCCGGAAACTCCGTGTGCTCCTTATTCCTAATCACTAAACTGGAGGAGTTAGACCTCTGAGATACTTCCTTCTACAATTCTAATAATAATATTGTCATTCAGTCATGTCTGATTCTCCATGACCCTATTTGAGGTTTTCTTGGCAGAAATACTGGAGTAGTTTGCCATTTCCTTCTCCAGCCCATTTTTACAGATGAGGAAACTGAGGCAAAAGAGTTGAGTGACATGCCCAGGATCACACAGCCAGTTAAGGGTCTGAGGCCACATTTGATTTCAGATCTTTCTCTCTGGAAGCCGGATGCTCTTGTCCACTGCTCCCAAGCTAATTTACCTTACATTTTTTTTATTGGCAGCTAGGTGGCGCAGTGGATAGAGGGCCAGAACTGGAGTCAGCAAGACCTGAGTTCAAATGTAACCTCACTTACTAGCTATGTGATGCCGGAGAAGTCGCATAACCCTATTTGCCTCAATTTCCTTCTCTGTAAAATGGGAATGATGATTATGGCAGCCTCTCAGATTACTCGAAGTCTCAAATGAGATAAGAATTGTAAAGCACTTACCACAGTGTCTGGCCCAGAGTTAGTGCTATATAAATGCTAGCTATTATTATTCTTCAAATCTAGTCTCAGACATTAGCTGTGGGACCTCTGCTTGCTTCAGTTTCCTTATCTGTAAAATGGGAATAATAATAACACCTATCTTCCAGGGTTGTTGTGAGGCTCAAGGGAAATAATAATTGTGAAGTACTTAGCACAGCCAGATACTATGCTAAATATATATATAGAGGACTATATTAATTATTATTATTATTATTATCTGGCTGTTGACTTTTACTAGCTGTGTGATCCTGGGCAAATCAATTAACCTCCATTTGCCTCAGTTTCCTCATCTGTAAAATGAAGATAATAATAGCACCCACATCTCAAGAGTTGTTGTGAGGGTCAAATGTGATAATAATTATAAGACCCTTATTTAACACACTACTTGGTATATAGTAGGTGCTATATAAATAGTAGCTTTTCTTTCCTCCTCTTTCATTTTTCTACCTCTAAGTTGCTTAGTATTGGAATAGTAGAATTCCATTCTACTATTTTTTATTACATCTCCAAACCTCTGACCCTAACCTAGATGACGGAGCTTGTCTCACATGATCAAAAATAAGAACGTTTAACTCTAAAATTCTCTCAATCCTAGCTCCTCTGTGGGGCCTTTCTCCAGAGGAATAGGAAAGTTTCCCATGACCTTTGTCACACCTTACTCCCTGGAAGAATTCCTGACTGATTATCCAGTCCACAAAGCTGGCCTTCTTTAGATATCTACCAGAAAATTATCACTATATATTTTCTAAGATATATTTGATAGGAAATCTAAGTCATAATGAGGGCAAACTGAATGTGCAATATAGAAGGTCTCAAAGTGTAGTCCAGGGAATACCGGGGGGTCCCTTAAAACCCTTTCAGGGAATCTGTAAATTAAAAAACTACTTTCATAATAATAGCAAGATATTTTAATTTTTGAATATGATAAATATCACTAGATATAAGCCTCATACATAAGAGCTTTTGGGGGAGGGCCTTCAACCATTTTTAAGGGTGTTAAGTAATCCTGAGACCAAAAAGTCTGAGAAAAAGGTTTCCATTCATAATAGAATGTCTACTTTTTATAGTAGCAAAGAACTGGAAACTGAGTGGAAATTCCCTCAGTTGGAGAATGGCTGAATAAGTTATGGTATATAAATGTAATAGGATATTATTGATCTATAAGAAATGGTGAGCAGGATGATCGAAAGACTTATATGAACTAAAGTTAAGTGAGGTGAGCAGAAGAACAGCACTGTATATGGTCACAACAATGTGATGATCAACTGTGAGGGACTTGGCTCTTTTTAACAATGAGGTGATTCAAGGTATTTCCAATAAATTTGGGATGGAAAGTGTCGTCTGCATCCACAGAGAGAATTATGGAGACCGAATATACATCAGAGCATAATATTTTCATCTTTTTTGTTGTTTGTTTGCTTGGTTTTTTCCTTTTGTCATGTTTTCCCTTTTTATCTGATTTTTTGTTTTGCACAGGATGATGAAAATGGAAACATGATAAGAAGAATTGTTTCTGTTTGACCTATATTGAATTATTTGCTGTCTAGGGGGAAAGGAAAGGAGAGGGAAGAGAGAAAAATTTGGAACTCAAGGTTTTGCAAAGGTGAATGTTGAAAATTATCTTTGCATGTATTTGGAAAAAATAAAATATTATTTAAAAAATAATAGAATGGGGGCAGCTAGGTGACGCAGTGGATAGAGCCCCAGCCCTGAAATCAGAAGGACCTCAGTTTAAATTTGGTCTCAGACACGTAACACTTCCTAGCTATGTGACCCTGGGCAAGTCATTTAATCCCAATTGCCTCAGCCAAAAAAAAAAAAAAATTGAATGGCTATGCTGAGTGAAACATAAGGAAAACATTGTGATGCTCAACTGGGACAGACTTGGTTCTTAGAAACTCAGTGATCCAAGGCAATCCCGATACACTTTGGGGGGAAAATGTCATCTACTTCCAGAGAGAGAACTATGGAGGCTGATGGATCAATGCACGCTATTTTCACCTTCCTTTTTTTCCTTTCTCATGGTTTTTCCTTTTTGTTTTGATTTTTCTCTCCCAACCCGATTCGCATGCAAATATATAAAAGATGAATATATATATATATATATATATATATATATATATACATATATATGTAATATATATGTATATATAACCTAGAAAAATTAATTTTAAAAATAATGGAATAGCTATTGATGGACAGGGAACCAGAAGTCCTGAATTCAAGATCAGTCCTTTTGTTTACTGGCTGTGTGATCTTGGGGAAGTCAATTTCTTGAGCCTCAGTTTCCTTATTTACAAGATAAAAATCAATCAATCTGCAAGCTTATTAAATGTATATTATGCACCAACAATTGATCTAAATGCTATACATAGAAAGACAAAAGTGGATCATTCCCCTGTCTTCAAAGAATTTATATTCAATTAGGAAAGAACATATGTACAGATATATGCCAATAGAAAATAAATGAGGCAATTTTGGGGGAGAAGATATATGCAGCTGAAAAGAGTTCATATAGAAGATAAGCCTTGAAGTGAATCTTTCTTTCTTTCTTTCTTTCTTTCTTTCTTTTTTTTTTTTTTTTTTTTTTTTTTGCTTTTGAGACAATAGGGATTAAGTGACTTGCTCAGAGTCACACTTCTAGTAAATATCTGAGGCTGGATTCCTTGAGGTGAGTCTAGAAGGATATTCTAAGACACTTTAAGGAGTCAAAGTGAAGAAGAAAAAACATTTCAAACTATAAAATCACTTTGACCTAGACCCACCACTGCTGAATCTGTATTACAAGAAAGATTTTTTTTAAAAAAGAAAAAGGACCTATAGATACAAAAAATAATTATAGCAGTTCTTTTCTGGGGGCAAAGAATTAGAAACTGAAGAGATGTCCATCAATTGGGGAATGACTGAATAAAAATATGGTATGTAATTATGAAGAACTACTATTGTTTTATAAGAAATGAGAAGTAGAGCTTTGGCAATAAGAGTTGAAAAAGAGATTAAAGGAATTAGAGTAGGTAATGAAAAAACCACTCTTTGCTCATAATTAGAGAACCTCAGAGATTCTACTAAAAAGTTTTTAGAAATAATCTACACCTTTAGCAAAGTTGCAGGATACAAAATAAACCCACATAAGTCATCAGCATTCCTAAATATGACTAACAAAGTCCAACAGTTAGAGTTACAAAGAGAAATTCCATTTAAAGTAACCACTGATAGTATAAAATACTTAGGAATCTATCTGCCAAGGGAAAATCAGAAACTTTATGAGCAAAACTACAAAACACTTTCTACACAAATCAAGTCTGATCTAATGAATTGGAAAAATATTAAAGGCTCTTGGATTGGGCGAACAAATATAATAAAGATGACAATACTACCTAAATTAATCTATTTATTTAGCGCTATACCAATCAGACTCCCAAAAAAGTATTTTAATGACCTAGAAAAAATTACAACAAAGTTCATATGGAAAAACAAAAGGTCAAGAATTTCAAGGGAATTAATGAAAAAAAATTAAATGAAGATGGCCTAGCTGTACCAGATCTAAAATTATATTATAAAGCAGCAGTTACCAAAACCATTTGGTATTTGCTAAGAAATGACTAATTGATTGGTGGAATAGATAAGGTTCAAAGGACAAAACAGCCTATAACTTTAATACTCTAGTGTTTGACAAAGCTAAAGACTCCAGCTTTTGGGATAAGAACTCACTGTTTGACAAAAATTGCTGGGAAAATTGGAAACTAATATGGCAGAAACTAGGCATTGACCCACACTTAACACTGTACACCAAGATAAGGGCAAATGGGTCCATGACCTAGGCATAAAGAATAAGATGATAAATAAAGTAGAGGAACACAGGACAATTTACCTCTCAGACTTGTGGAAGAGGAAGGAATTTATGACCAAAGAAGAACTAGAGATCATTACTGATCACAAAATAGAAAATTTTGATTATATCAAATTGAAAAGTTTTTGTACAAACAAAACTAATGCAGACAAAATTAGAAGGGAAGCAATAAACTGGGAAAACATTTTTACAGTCAAAGGTTCTGATAAAGGCCTCATTTCCAAAATATATAGAGAATTGACTCTAATTTATAAGAAATTAAGCCATTCTCCAATTGATAAATGGTCAAAGGATATGAACAGACAATTCTCAGCTGAAGAAATTGAAACTATTTCTAGCCATATGAAAAGATGCTCCAAGTCACTATTAATCAGAGAAATGCAAATTAAGGCAACTCTGAGATACTACTACACACCTGTCAGATTGGCTAGAATGGCAGGGAAAGATAATGCAGAATGTTGGAGGGGATGTGGGAAAACAGGGACACCGATACATTGTTGGTGGAATTTTGAACACATCCAGCCATTCTGGAGAGCAATCTGGAACTATGCTCAAAAAGTTACCAAACTGTGCATATCCTTTGACCCAGCAGAGTTACTGCTGGGCTTGTATCCCAAAGAGATCTTAAAGAAGGGAAAGGGACCTGTATGTGCAAAAATGTTTGTGGCAGGTCTCTTTGTAGTCGCCAGAAACTGGAAACTGAGTGGATGCCCATCAATTGGAGAATGGCTGAATAAATGTGGCATATGAATATTATGGAATATTATTGTTCACTAAGAAATGACCAACAGGATGATTTCAGAGAGGCCTGGAAAGACTTATATGAACTGATGCTGAGTGAAATGAGCAGGGCCAGATCATTATACACTTCAACAACAATACTATATGAGGATTGATTCTGATGGACGTGGCCCTCTTCAGCAATGAGATGAATTAAATCAGTTCCAATGGAGCAGTAATGAACTGAACCAGCTACACCCAGCGAAAGAACTCTGGGAAATGACTAAGAACCATTACATAGAATTCCCAATCCCTCTATTTTTGTCTGCCTACATTTTTTATTTCCTTCACAGGCTAATTATACACTATTTCAGAGTCTGATTCTTTTTGTACAGCAAAATAAGTATTTGGACATGTATATTTATTTTGTATTTAATTTATACTTTAACATATTTAACATGTATTGGTCAACTTGCCATCTGGGGTGGGGGGAGAAGGAGGGGAAATATTGGAACAAAAGGTTTGGCAATTGTCAATGCTATAAAATTACCCTTGCATATAATCTTTTTTCTTTTTTTCATGTTAAAATGTTGATTTTTTTCCTCTTTAAAATTTTTTTTTATTTTGAAAAAAAATTTCTTTACAACATTATCCCTTGCACTCACTTTTGTTCCGACTTTTTCCCTCCCTCCTTCGACCCCCTCCCCCAGATGGCAAGCAGTCCTAATCATGTTAAATATGTCACAGTATATGCATATAATTTCTAAATAAAAAGCTATTTAAAAAAAAAGAAATGATGAGCAGGATGCTCTCAGAAAAAACTTGGAAAGACTTCCATGAACTGAAGCAAAGTGGAATGTACCAGATATAAAGTAATAATCTTGTTACAATAAGATAATCAATTGTAAATGACATGATGATTCTCTGCAATACAATGATCTAAGACAACTCTGAAGGATTTATGATGAAAAATGCTATCCATCCCCAGAGAAAGAACTAATAGACTAAATGCAGATCAAAGCATATTTTTACTTTATTTTTTCTTGTGTTTCTCCTCTTTGATCTGTTTTTTCTTCTACAACTGTGACTAATATGGAAATATGTTTTACATGACAGCACATACATAAACTAGATCAAACTGCCTATCTTCTTCAGAAGAGAAGGGAGAGAAAAAAAATTTGGAACTCAAAATATTGTCAAAATGAATACTACAAGTTTTCTTATAATGTATTTGGGGGAAAAATAAAATACTATTATATGAGAAAAGAACATGTGACACAATTAATGCAAAGGGACAGAAATAATATTAGGAACAGTAAGGGCAAGCAATGGATGGGACACCTAGCTTAGAGTCAGAAACACCTGAATTCAAATCTGGCCTCTGACACTTACTGGCTGTGTGGCCCTCTGTAAGCCATTTAACTGCTGTCTCCTTCATTTCCTCATCTATAAAATGGCAATAATAGCACCCGCCTCCTGGGGTGAGAATCAAAGGTAATATTTGTAAAATGCTTAGAACAGTTCCTGGCACACAGTAGGTGCCCTATAAGTGTTCGCTTTTACTGCCATCTTCATTTTCAAGCGTGAAAAGTGGCAAGCAGATCCGCATAGTGAGTGTCTTGGGCTTGGTAAAGTAGCTTGGGGCAAGGTTGGGATCAGCTTTAAATGCTAAACAAAGAAGTTTATATTTGGGCTAATAGGGAGCCATTAGAGTTTATAGTGCAAGAGAGTGACAAGATCAGATATTTTTTTTTTGTCCAATCACAGTTGACCACCACATAAAACTAACTCAGATGATAGGAATATTATTTTTTAAATTACACTTAACCAGTCTCCTGGCAATGTAAGGGAGAAACACTTTCTGATATGACTTCAATAAAATGATATAAATGAGTGAAGCTATTATAATATATTATATATATATAATATAAATGAAGTGAGCTGTTATCACTAAGTTGACTGAATGAGTAGATAGGTAGGAAAACCAGAGATTTCCTATAATAGCCATCATAGAGGGAAGCCTGAGATCAGACAAGAGCTTTTGAGATGATGCAAGAGATTTCCGGGTTGAGAGATAAGAGTGGGGAACTGTAGTAAAAGGAGATGTTTGTAATACAGCCCCATGAAAAAAAAAAGTGAAGAGGTTCATGGACAGAAAAGTAATACCATCCCTGAAAGAGGAACAGTTGTTGTTTTTTTTTTTTTTTTCTTTTTAAAGGATGGTCCAAATTCTGACATCCACTTTCTGAGAACCCTTCTTGTTCCAAAAAATAGAAGTGCTCAGTATGATACAATTTTAGCTTGAAGTGGGTGATTTCCAGAACAGGTCAACTGTCCAAATATTCTTTCAACAGCAAATTAAATTAAATTGTGCTATATGAATATTATGGAATATTATTGTTTTGTAAGAAATGACCAACAGGATGAGTTCAGAAAGGCCTGGAGAATTTAATTTAATTTAATAAGCTTTTGTTAAGTGCTTGCTATATAGCAGGGACCCTGCTAAATAGTAGTCCCACAGGTCATTTCAAACTCAGATCTTCTAACAGAAAGAGCTAGATTCCTAAATCTTAATTTTTAATCCTTTTTCTTCCTTTGGCCTTAATTTCCCAGCTTTATCGTTAGGGCTGGAGAGGGCAACAGGAAGTATCCCATTCCCAAGGGTGACAGATGGAAGGGTATGAGGTTTCCCCTGAATTCCATGCCTATCCTGCAAGAATCCAAGGCCCCATAAGGAGGCCTTATTAAATTAACACACATTGATTAAATTAAATTAAATTTAACACACATTGATTAAGCATCCCAAAATATATATTTAGTGTGTTTGAAGTTCAGCACCAGATGATGAGATTGACGATGATCAGGCACCAATTGTCAGGATTTGGCCATGTAAAGAACTCACAATGGCTATTCTTTTTGGCAAAAGGTAAGTTTATTTAGGAGAAGAGATTACAGACAAAATGAAGAGATATAATAGACATCAGGAATGGTAAGTATGACATCAATTTGGGACAACAGGTAGTTAGTTAGCTATAAGAAGGAGAAAGACACCACAAGACAGAACTCCACTATGGTGGGCTATAATCCAAAAGGCGTTCAGAGAAGAAGGTGTGGGCCATAAACAGATTTATAGGAGAAATTTAACCTCAGAAGTTTGACATAACTTGGATTTCCGACTGGACACAGCAAGGTGGAGCTACTCATGACCTCCACAGAAGGTGAGACTATGAGGTTGAACCAATCCCCAACAGTGCCCTTCCCAGATTAGTTTAGTCAATCCCACCTAATTGTTCAGTCCTAACCCTAATCCTAACCCTCAGGACTAGTTACTCAGGACTTCATCATATTGGTCCTGGGTATAGATCTAAAGCTAATGATGATCTAACTTTTATAGCCTTTAAGGTTCTTATATTTTATCAAGGGATTAGATATGAATAAATAAATACCAATAAATAAAGAAAAGATAGCACTTCAACAATGAGGTGATTCAAGGCAATTTCAATACATTTGTGATGGAGAGAGTCATCCTCATCCAGAGAGAGAACTATGGAGACTGAATGTAGATCAAAGAAAAGTATTTTGACTTTTGTTGTTGTTGCTTGTTTGTTTATTTTTTTTTCTTGTGTTTTTTTCTTTCACCTTTTGATCTGATTTTTCTTGTGTAGCATGATGAATATGGAAATATGTCTGCAAGAATTGCACACGTTTAACCTATATTGGATTCCTCATTCTCTTTGGGAGGAGGTGGGAGGGAGGGAGGAAGAAAAAATTTAGAACACAAGGTTTTGCAAAGGTGAATGTTGAAAAGTATCTTTGTATATATTTGGAAAAATTAAAAGCTATAAAAAAGGATAAACGTGGCCTAGTTTTTATAGCCATTAAGAATCTTATAATTTATCAAGGGGCTACATATGAATAAGTAAATAAATATAGAATAATTTCAGAAATGGGCAGCTAGGTGGTGCAATGGATAGTTAAAAATCCAGCATCAGACTTTACTAGCTATGTGACCCTAGTCAAGTACTTAAACCTATTTGAATCAGTTTCCTCATTTGTAAAATAAGTTGAAGAAAAAAAGAGCAAATGGCTCCAGTATCTTTGCCAAGAAAACCTCCAATGGGGTCTCAAAGAGTCAGACATAATTGAAACAATTGAATAACAAGTTCCAGTAAAAGAGTACCAATAACGAGAAGTGAGGAGGGGCCTTGGATATTAGGTGGCCCCTGAGTATACTTTGAAGGAAGTTCTGGATTCTTAGAAGTGGAGACAAGAAGGGAGGCAAGAGGAATCATTTGCTTAAAATGCATGGAAGTGAAAGATGAAATCTGTATATGGGAAACAATTACCAAGCCAGTTTAAATTGTATATGGGAAACAATTACCAAGCCAGTTTAAATTCACCTTAAGTAATATTCTGCTATATGCAAGGGGGGTGGGGGTAGGGTAGAAAGAGTACTGGCCTTCAGGAGATCTGTGAATGAAACCTCCTTCTGTTACTTAGGAGCAAGTTGCAATGATTGAGTTCTCAATTTCCTTATCTATGAAATGGGGCTAATAAGGCCTGCCTGGTCTGTCTTATTATTGTTGTGATGAGAAAGTTTGCAAATCTTTTATGGAGTTAAATAAATAAGAATTATTATTAAAGCGAACCAAATTATTATTAAAGTAAACTCCCCTTTCTTGGAGGCCAGGGGTAGAAGAGGAAGTAGGAAGGGAAACTGAGATCTCTCTTTCCTTTTATCAGTGATCTTTTCCTACTCATTGGAGAAGGAAAATTGAGTGAAGGATGGAGGAGTCGGATCCTTATGGGGCCTTGGATTCTTGCAGGGTGGGCATGGAATTCAGGGGAAGCCTCATACCCTTCCTTCTATCATCCTTGGGAATGGGATACTTCCTGTTGCCCTCTCTAGCCCAAACGACAAAGCTGGGAAATTAAGGCCAAAGGAAGAAAAAGGATTAAAAATTAAGATTTAGGAATCTAGCTCTTTCTGTTAGAAGATCTGAGTTTGAAATGACCTGTGGGACTACTATTTAGCAGGGTCCCTGCTATATAGCAAGCACTTAACAAAAGCTTATTAATTTAATTTTTCTGTCTCAGTTTCCTCATTTGGAAAATAGGAATGTCAGTCCTTGTACTATCTATGTCATGTGAGGGTCAAAAATGCTTTAAAGAATCAAAATATGATAGAAGTAAGAGTTGTTAGAAATCATAAGATAAATCAATCAACCAGCTAACATTTATTAAGCACCTACTATGTGCCAGGCACTGCATTAGAAGAGAAGAGACAATAAATTCAATTCAATTCAATGAACTTTATTAATCACCTGCTATGTACAGGGTATTGCTGGTAATACAAGGATAGCCGTGAAATTCTCCCTGCCTTCAAGGAGCTTACGTTCTATAAAGGGAGAAAGCACATATATGTGTAGGTATGTTGGTGGGGGGGGGAAGGGAGACCCTAGGAAAGGGGAAGATTAGGAAAAATCTCATATAAAATGTTCACATACGGCAAATTCTTTTTTTTTTTTTTAAAGCCTACAGCACCCGGTTTTCCCAGGGGGTCTCCCATCCAAATACTAACCAGGCCCGACCCTGCTTAGTTTCCGAGATCAGACGAGATCGGGAGTGTTCAGGGTGGTATGGCAGTAGATAGCAGCAAATTCTTAAGAAGAGTAGAGGGCAGCTAGGCAGTACAGTAGATAGTGCAGCCCTAGAGTCAGAAAGAACTGTCTGACACTTAATAGCTGTGAGACCTTGTCAAATTGCTTCATTCTCTTCCTCAGTTTCTTTATTTGTAAAATGAGCTAGAGAAGAAATAGCAAAACACTTCCACAAATGGGCTTATGGAGAATTGGACACAGTTGAAACTACCTGCCAATAGGAAGAGTAGAAAATGCTGTAAGCACAGGTCTAACAAGTTTTCGCAGTATTAAGGATGGGTGACCATGGGGTGCTCTTTCCCCTTCAGGATATTCAAGTTCCATCTTTATTTGGGCTTAATCAAGTGTAGAGGAGTCTAATTTTTTTTTTTTTTTTTTTGGTGAGGCAATTGGAATTAAGTGACTTGCCCAGGGTCACACAGCTAGGAAGTGTTAAGTGTCTGAGACCAGATTTGAACTCAGGTCCTCCTAATTTCAGGGCTAGTGCTCTATCCACTGCGCCACCTGGCTGCCCCTGGAGTCTAAATTCTTAAGAAATCGATCAAGCAACTGAGATGGACTTGGTTCTTTTCAACAATGTGGTGATTCCAGACAATTCCCATAGACTTGGGACAGGAAATTCCATCCACATTCAGAGAAAGGACTATGGAGACTGAACATAGATGTAAGCATAATGCTTTCATTTTTTGTTTGTTTTCATTTTTTTTTTTTTTTGCTTTAGATCTTTTCTTGCACAACATGACAAATATGGAAATATGTGTAAAGAAATTGCACATATTCAACCTATATCAGATAACTTGCTCTCTTGGGGAGGGAAGAAGGAAGGGAGGAGGAAGAAAATTTGGAACATACAGTCATACAAAAACTATCTTTACATGTATTTAGAAAAATAAAACACTCATGAAAAATTGTAGAGAGATCAAGCTGTTTCTCTTTGCTTCTCACCAGAAACCTCCCTTTCTGGATCAACTGGTCACTTAGACTCAGGGAAAGAAATACAAAGCATAAGAAATAGCCTGAGGTCACAGTTTTTGCTCATATTCACCTATGGGGTACCTGGACTCCTTACCTAATGTGTAGGCTGCTATCATACCTTTCAGAATGGGGGAGGAGAAGAAGAAATCCTCTTTTCCACTGGTGAGAAGTCCAAGAAAGATCAGTCAAGGTTTCCAAGTCATACACTCAGAAAAGAGCAAGAAGAGAATGATAGTGGATAGTTGTCTCTTTCTTTAAAGGCTACCTATCAGGCTGTTCTTTCTGGTCAAGCAGCCAATCCTTCCCAGGTGCCATCAGGGAGACCGAGGCAAGACTGCATCATCCCAGGGTCCTTCAGCACTGAGCATGTGACATCACTGGAAGTTGAGCTCTATCCCATGCATGCTCCATCACACTCCCATACATTGGTACTGCAGTTTGGTGCTCAGGTGACCCTGAGTGCTCTGGGGTTTTGGCAGGTTCTTGACGTGTAGGCCTGAGAACCAGTTTAGATAAACTCAGAGATACTCATCACCACGAGATGTTGGCCACAGGGTGATGAATGCTTTTGGATCACAAAATGCTGAAAGACTTAATAAGTCATGGAGACATTGCGAACTATATCGCTGGAGGAATTACCCAATTCTAAGATCACAGGTAAGTAAACTATTGATGTAGAGATGGATTGGCATTAAGCCAACAACAATAATAAGCATTTATTAAACACCTACTATGTGCTAAGCTCTGGGGATTCATTATTCTAAATAATTGTAATTCATTGTTTATAGTCAAGTCACATCATTGAAATAAAAATAATACCACTTAAATTATTTTACAGATTTTGGTAACATATCAGTCAAATTTTTAAGGCCATATTCTATGGAATTAGAAGTCATTTGGAGGAACAAAAGCACTGGAGGAAAATAATGCAAAAAAAGGAATAAAGAACAAAAAAAAGCATTATGGGAGTTAAAATTATACCATAAAGCTTAAAAACATCAAATTTTAACTGATAACATTCCACTTGGATCAGATAAAAAAGAACTAGAAATAATTAAATTAAATAATCCAGTCTCTGATTAATCTAAGACCCCCCCCCCCCAATTGGGAAATAATTTTCTATTGACAAAAACTCTCAGGGAAATAGGCCAAAAAATAGATTAGGCAGCATCTTCCACCATACACCACTTAAAATAGAGACTACATCTCCACATTAAAGGTTAGACCATAGAAAAAGTAGAAGATAATTAGATCAGCTGTGGTTAGGGAAAAGTTCCTGAAACAAATCAAAGAGGCAATCACCATAAATAAAAATAAAGCAGATGATTTCAAGTCTATGAACTGGAAACATTTTTCCATGAACAAAACCAGTGCCAGGAGGAAGAGGCAAGCTGGTGATTGAGGGAAAACATGTCTGAATTAAATAGTTCTTGTGAGGGTCATATAGCTAAGATATGTATATATACATAAATATATATTATATATATATACCTATATGTATATGTATAGGTAAAGAAAAGAGAGAAAGAGAATAAAAGAGAGAAAAAGAAAGAGAGAGTGAGAGAGAAAAAGAGAGACAGAGAGAAAGAGGGAGAGGGAGAGGAAAAAGAAGACAAAGAAACAGAGACAGAGAGACAGAGAGAGAGGGAGAGATACAAGTAATCCTGTTGAGGGAAGACATTAGGAAATTGAAGGTCTTCCGCCAAACAGGATTGCTTGTATCACTCACAGTCACCCACAGTCACCCACATTATCAATCAGTTGCTACTTTTATTCATTTCTATCTCTAAAGCGTCTCTTGTGTTAGCTCTTCTTTCTGCTAACACAGCCATTTCCCCTTTTCAGATCCTTGCAACTTCTCACCTGGACAATTACAATTGATTTCGCTGTCTCAAGTCATCTTCTACTCCACTCCAGCTTACATGTTTACCTGCCAAAGTGATCTTCCCTCTACACATGTCTGACCACGTCACCTTCCTATTCAATAAATCCCATTCCTCTGGGATTTCCATTCCCTCTGGGATCACTTTCACATTTAAGCTCTTTCCCACACTAACTTCTTCCTGTCTTTTTGGTTTCCTTATATATTACTCCCCATTCATGAATTCTACAATCCAGCCATACTGACCAATTAGCTATTCCCACATACAGTGTGCTATCTTCCAAGTCCCTACCTTTACCCTGGCTTTCCTCCATACCTCAAATATTCTTCATTCCACATCTGCCTCTTAGATTTTCTGGATTCTTTCAAGATTCAACTGCCAACTTTTTCAGGAATCTTTTCCATTTTCTACGAACACCCTATTATTAATATTATTACTTCTTAGGTTATCTTGTATCTGTATATACCTCAGGTATATCTTGTATATAACTGGTTTTGTACCTATTATCATCTATCCACTATCAAAATGTAAGTTTCTTTATCACAAGTACGACAATGACAACTACTACCATTCAATATTTATTGTGCCTACTATGTGCCAGGCACTGTGCTGAGTGTTTTACAGATATTATTTTCTTCTGTTAGATTGTAACTTCCTTGATCATAGAGACTACTGCTACTATTACTACTACTGCTACTATTGCCCATCACCACTCCTACTGCCCAGTATTTATATAGCACCTCCCATCTGCCAGGCACTTGCAAAGTGCTTTACATATATTATCATCTCCTGTTAGAAAGTAAGCTCCTTGGTCATAGGAGCTGCCATCACCACCAAAACCACCACCACCACCATTACTACTTCTGTTACTACTACTGCCACCAAATATTCATTCAGCATCTACTATGTGCCAGTCATTGTGCTAAATCTTTTACAAATATTTTCATCTCTTGTTAGAATCTCCTTGATTACAAGTCTACTATTACTACTAATACCAGTAGTTATTAAGCTCCTATTAAGTGCCAGAAACTATGCTAAAATTTCTATATATTATCTCAATTGATTCTCACATCAACTCTGGAAGATAAGTGCTATTATTATCCTTATTTTGCAGATAAGAAAACTCTCATTTTTGCCTAGTTCTTGTGGATTGATTTTCTCAATCAAGAGAGTTAAATAATATTAACCATCAGCTCTTAAAAAGAATTGAAATCTATAATCATGAGAAAGATTGTTCTAAACCATTAATAATAAGAGATATGAAAATTTGAGAACTCTGAGGTACCAGTCTGTACCCTGCAAATTGACAAAGATGCAAAAAGATGAGATGAGTCAACACTGAAGGTGTGGTAAAGGACAGGATGTTGTTGGTGGAACTGTGAAATTCATTAAGATAACCATCCATAAGATAATCCATAGAAGAGTACCACCCACCCCATCCCAACCCACAAACCAATCTGCCAGTACAATTTGATGTAAGCGGGGGTGATGTTATACTTAGAATTTATTGAATATTCTATTCAAGGAAAACTGATGGGGTTTTTGGCAAAGCCATCATTCAGTACAAGCTTCGCATTAGGATACTGCTATACTATTACTTTGATTACATTTCTTTTATTAAAATTTTTTCAATAGTATTTTATTTTTCCAATACATGTAAAGATAGTTTTCAACTTTCATTTTTGTAAGCTTTGTGTTCCAAATTTTTCTCTCCATTTCCCTCCCTCCTCAAAAGAGCAAGCCATCTGATATGAGTTAAATATGTACAATACTTTTGAACATAGTTCCACATTTGTTATGTTGTTCAAGAAAAATCAGACTAAAAGAGGGGAAAAAAGTGAGAAAGAAAAAACCAAACAAATAAACAAATGCTTCAATCCATATTCAGTCTCCATGGTTTTCTCTCTGGATGCGAATGGCATTTTCCATCCCAAGTCTACTGGAATTGCCTTGAATCATCACATTGTTGAGAAGAGTCAAGTTCAGTACAATTGATCATCACATTGTTGTTACTATAAATAATGTTCTCTTGGTTCTGTTCACTTCACTTAGCATCAGTTCATGTAAGTCTTTCTATTCTTTTCTGAAATCAGCCTCTTCATCATTTCTTATAAAACAATAATATTTCATTACATTCATATCCCATAACTTATTCAGCCATTTCAACAGATGGGCATCTGCTCAATTTCCAATTCCTTACCACTACAAAAAAAAGTTGCTACATTTCAAAGAAGAAGCAGCTTCCACAATGCTCTCTAGAATATCAGCCTCCTTTCTCAAATGTAGTTCCCAGGAATGAACAAAATTCTTAAATTGTGGTCTGACTAGGGCAGAATATAGAGGAACTATCACCTCCCTTATTCTTTCCCTAACCACAACTATAGTTAAGGGTCTAGCCTGACTACCCGTAAGAGGAACCCAGAGCTCAGACTTCCTGCTCCTGTCATGCATAACTTCCAAAGAGAAATCAAAAACAGTCTCCCAGACTAAAAATACTTTGTGTTCAACTATTGAGAGTTAGATCAGCTTTGCAAATGTGTTTAAAAAATCTTTCAAGTATCCCTTTTCATCCCAAACTGCATCTCACCATTCAGATACATAGTGGTTGTAATTTTGGGGAGCTTGAAGGAAATTGGTATAAATCTAATTTTTATAGCATCATTACTTCCTTACAGTCTTATTTCCTATAGAAACTTTTTAATCTTTTTAAAAATGTGCCTGATTTAGAGGCCAAAACCCCTCTACAAAAGAATCAATCCCTGCTCTCTATGGTAAAGAGAGAGATTGTATTAACTGTATTATGCCTTTTCTCAAATTTTCTTTTAAAGATCTATTTTAGTATGCTAATGAGATAACATATGTAATAGTGTTATGAAGATTGTCTATGTCTTCAAAGAATTTCCATTTCTTTTCTTAAAAATATATTTTATTGATATCTTCATATTTCCCATCATATCCATCCCTCCTCATCCTCTTCTTCCTCCTCTTCCCAAAGAATCAGTTCTAGTAGCAAAAGATTAAAAGAGAAACAAAAATTAAAACAAACAAATAAATAATTAATTCAATGAAACCAATCAAGATATTGCAAAGGCTCACATCTTTTATAGTGCTCTGTGCCCATAGCTCCCCATCTCTGTAAAGAAGCAGGGAGAGATTTCTTTTCATATCTTTTGCGGGGAGGCAAACTTGGTCATTTTAATTTTATAGCATTTAATTCTGTTGTGGTTGTTCTTTACATTTTCATTGTTGTAGTCATTACATATATCATTTTCCTGGTTCTACATAATTCTCTTTGCATCTGTTCACATAAGACTTCTTAAGTTTCTCTCTAAGAAAAGTTCACGTCCTTACAGGGGAAACAATATGTCTCAAAGAGCCCTTCTGGTAAAAGGAACCTATATGGGCAAAAATGTTTGTGGCAGTCTGTTGGAATCCTTACAAACTGCTAACTAATTAGAGTTGATCTAATCTTACAAGATTTTGGCCAGAACCTGAAACAAGGTACTAAGTAGAACTAATTAGTACAAGGCTTGTGTTTACACCTTTGTGTTCACACCTCCCATAGTGCTCTCTGGCCCAAAGAGCTTTAAGGGAGGTGTGAACTCATAAAGGTACAAAGTTTACTTTGTGAAGCTGGCATACTTGTGAACTCCAATGAGTAAAGGTGTAAACACAAGCCTTGTATTAATTAGTCCTCCTTAGTACCTTGTTTCAGGTTCTGCCCAAAACATCTTCTTGTAAGATTAGATCAACTCTAATTAGTTAGCAGTTTGTAAGGATTCCAACAGCAGTCTTTTTTGTAGTGGCAAAGAACTGGAAACTGAATGGACGCCCATCAGATGGGGAATGGCTGAAAAATATGGTATATGATGGAATATTATTGTTCTATAAGAAATGATCAGCAGAATGATTTCAGAGAGGCCTGGAGAGACTTACATGAACTGATGCTGAGTGAAATGAGCAGGACCAGGATATCATTCTACATGGCAACAACAAGATTATATGATGATCAGTTCTGATGGATATGGCTCTTTCCAATAATGAAATGATTGAGGTCAGTTCGAATGATCTTGTGATGAAGAAAGCCATCTGCACCTAGAGAGAGGACTGTGGGAACTTAATGTGGATCACAACATGGCATTTTCACTCTTTTTATTGTTGTCTGCTTGCATTTATTTTTCTTTTTCATTCTTTTCCTCTTTGATCTGATTTTTCTTGTGAAGCAGGATAATTGTATGAATATGTATACATATATTGGATTTAACAAATATTTTAACATGTGTAACATATTTTGGATCACTTGCCATCTAGGGCAGAGTGTGGGGGAAAGGAAGGGAAAATTTGGAACACGAAGTTTTCCAAGGGTCAATGCTAAAAAATTATCCATGTATATGTTTTGAAAATAAAAAGCTTTAATAAAAAGAAGAGCTCTTCTGGCTGTGAATTTATGGTGCTTTTTTATAAAAGAACACTGGAGAGACACTAGTGTCTATTGGCAGATATTCTGTCACTGACATTTGGCTACCTAAGCCCTTGGGAGTCATGGAGCTGAGATTACACCGAGGAAAAGACTTCTTCCTTAGGAGAGGCAAGAATTGTATGTAAGCCCACCAAGGACTGATCAAGAGCCTAGAGTGCATTGCTTCTAGGATATATGAAAGTAAGGGAGCTAGTGCCAACTCTCTGCCACAGTAGAGGTGCCAAAGAGCTTCAACACTGGATTATCAGCACCTGAATGGACGATAGTCAGCTTCTCCTTGGGTTGACTAAGAGGGAAATTAGGAGTTGTTACTACCTCCCCTCCTACTGCTACAGCTGCTTTCTCAATCAGGGATGAGAGGCTGGACCATTCTGAACTTTAGCAAAAATGTCTAGAGTCTACAATGAAACTTTCTCCTCTCACTCCAGGAAGAGTATTTATATTTTTTCTGAAGCTTAGCTCTGTTTCTTTCAAATTTATATTTTACAGTGCTATTCACCAAGTCACTAAAAGCAAATATTAAGAGAAATTTGCGGTTAACTCAACGCATGAGAGGCTATATACATGCATATATATGTATATGCATACACACATATATATTTCATTTGCTCAAGGACTATTGAGAGGGAAGTTATTGCTCACAATATATATGGAGAGAAGAAAGCTTTCTTTCTAAATTGCTGGGGCTTGTCCAGCTGGGGGATCAAAACAAACCAGAGGTTTATATATAAATATTAACTTAATTCCCCCAAAGAAAGGAAAAGATTAAGCCATGTGAATCTGGACTGGGACTTCCCTGGGCCCACAAGCGTCATCAGCAGTATTAGACTGACTGAGGTTTAGTTAGGAGAAACTTTTCTTGGAGTTTAGGTTGGCTATTAGAGAGGAAGTCATCTCTGAGGTGAGGATGTGGGGAAAAGTGTGAGAATGGGGCCCACAGAAGAGGAACTAGTTCCACCATTGGTCAAATGCCTCTACTGCCTAGCCTTGATTATACTATGATTTTATGTACACGCACACATAGAATATGGGGGCATCTAGGCAAGAAATAGAGCATGAGCCCTTAAGTCAGAAGGATTTCAGTTGAAATCTGGCTTCACACACTGAGTAGCTGTGTGACTCTGAGCTAGTCATTTAATCTTGTTTAATCATCTGAAAAATGAGCTGGACAAGGATGGCAAACCCCTCCAGTATCTTTTCCAAGGAAACACCAAAGGGGGTCAACACAATATATAGAATGTAGACAAAATGTATGCAAGGCAGTAGATGGACTGGTGAGATTAGGCAAAGTTCACCTAGATCAGGGATTCTTAATATTTTTTAAATATCATGGGCCCCTTCCTCAGGCTGGCAAGGTCTATGACCTCTATCTCAGACTGACAGTTTGTTGTCTACATTCAGAAGCGAAAGAAATGCTATTTTTGTTTAGAGGGGGATGAAAATAAAGATGCCATTTTTCCCCACTCAAGTTTGTGGATGCCCAGAAATCCATCCACACACCATCTTGTGGGTTTGGAGTTCATGGACTCCAAGTAAAGCACTCCTGATATAGAAGGTAGCCATAGAATTGAGTCTTTAAAAAATAGTCTTTTATTTTCTTTTTTTGGTAGCTTTTTATTTCCAAAATACATGCAAAGATAGTTTTCAACCTTCATCTTTGCAAAACCTTGTGTTCCAAATTTTTCTCCCTCCTTTCCCCCACTCTCTCCCCTAGACAACAAGTAATTCAATATATGCTAAATATGTGCAATTCTTCTATACATTTTTAATTTTTTTGGAGTGGGGGGAGCCAAGTGGAGTTGCACAAGTGTCTGAGGTCAAATTTCAATTTAGGCCCTCCTGACTTACAGATGCTCTATCCATGGTACCATCTAGATGCCCTCCCCTTTTACACCCCTCCCCAAATTGAGTCTTGAAAGAAATGAGGGATTTCAAAGGGTAGGGAAGAATAATATTATAGGAATGGGTTAAAGCCAGTACAAGGTCAGGGAGCATTTGTGTAAGCACACACTATCAGTGTGACAGCTAATCTGGATGCCATGTTCATCCTCGTTGAAGGCGTCTGACAACAGGGCTTAAAAACATCACACTAAAAAGCCATATTTGCTTCGAGGGTGCATCCACGAAGTTTTATTGTGTTTAGGTAAATGATTCTGGTGCTGGTGATGAGAAGGTCGTGAGATGCACAAATCGTCAATAGTAAGTGACCATCGCTGCTGTTGTTTCCAACTCCATTTCTCCCAAGATCTCCCTGCCATGTCTACTCTAGCATTAAAGTCACCTGGAATTATAAGCTTTTCCACTTTTGGCACCTTGATGATAAGAGTCTCTAGTTCTTTATAAAATTTTTCTTTGACCTCATCAGGATCTGTCATGGTAGGAACATAGACACTGGTAATAGTGGCAGGATGTTTTCCTGCAAGTGGCAATCACCTTCTCATGCGCTTGTCATTCACTCCTTTTAATGGGCACACCAGCTTGTTCTATAGCTTAGTATATTTGGAAGTGCATTTGAATGTTCATGTGTGTATATGTGTGTATGTATATGTGTTAATCAGAATTCATCATAGTGTACATTGTTGGTGGAATTGTGAACACATCCAGCCATTCTGGAGAGCAATTTGGAACTATGCTCAAAAAGTTATCAAGCTGTGCATACCCTTTGATCCAGCAGTGTTTCTACTGGGCTTATACCCCAAAGAGATACTAAAGAAAGGAAAGTGACCTATATGTGCCAAAATGTTTGTGGCAGCCTTGTTTGTAGTGGTTAGAAGCTGGAAAATGAAAGGATGTCCATCAATTGGAGAATGGTTGAGCAAATTGTGGTATATGAACGTTATGGAATATTATTGTTCTGTAAGGAACGACTAGCAGGATGAATACAGAGAGGACTGGCGAGACTTACATGAACTGATGCTAAGTGAAATGAGCAGAACCAGGAGATCATTATATACCTCAACAATGATACTGTTTGAGGATGTATTCTGATGGAAGTGGACCTCTTCGATAAAGAGAGCCTTAATTGATCAAAGATGGACAGAAGCAGCTAAACCCAGAGAAAGAACACTGGAAATGAATATAAACTGCTTGCATTTATGTTTTTCCTCCCGGGTTATTTATACCTTCTGAATTCAATTCTCCCTGTGCAACAAGAAAACTGTTCAGTTCTGCACACATATATTGTATCTAGGATATACTGCAACCCATTCAACATGTAAAGGACTCTTGCCATCTGGGGGAAGGGGTGGAGGGAGGGAGGGGAAAAATCGGAACAGAAATGAATGCAAGGGATAATGCTGTAAAAAATTACCCTGGCATGCGTTCTATCAATAAAAAGATATTAAAAAAAAAAAGAAATATGGAATAAACTTTAACAGTATTAAAAAAAAAAAAAGAATTCATCATAGTGGAAATTGTAGGCCTCCCAAAAAGGGGTGCAGGAGGAAGGAAGTGTTTGCTAAATTTGAGATAAGAAAATATTTTAAGTGATGAAAATGATATGGAAAAATGAAATAGTACAAAATTTGAAAAAGGAAATAATTAGAGAAAGAATATTCAGATGAAACATTTAGATAAGTTATTTTTAGTTTGGGACAGAAAGCAAGCGTGAGCCAGAGAATAATTTTGTCTTCAAGACTGACTAAATATGGGAAAGACAATAGTCATTCCATGGAATCACAGATTTAGAACTGCCAAGTACATTAGGGAAAAGTGAGTCCAAATCTGATTTTACAGGTGAGGAATGGAAGTGAAATGATTTGTCCCATGTCATCAGTTAGAAGATATCTCAGGCAGCATTTGAACTCAGGATTTCTTGCTCTTCCGCCCAGGTCCTAACCACTATACCAAACTGTCTCTTACACAGTGTAAAGCAGCAAGAATGATCCATCAGCCTTAGAATCTGGTTGCAAATCATTCCTTTGAGATAGACAAATACTGTCTGTGTATCTCCAGGCAAATGGGAGCAGTTGCTTATTTCCAGTGAGACAGACAATTTCCTCATAGAGATCTTAGTACACTGAGGAAGTGACAGGCCCAGAACAATTTCAGGCTGCCATGGAACTCTGAAGCTTGCAATTCATTTTCCTAGAAGCAAGCAACACATTTTTATAACAGTTATACAGTTTGGGCAATAGCTAAATAAATTATAGTATATGAATATTATGGAATATTATTGTTCTATAAGAAACATCTAGCAGGATGATTTCAGAGAAGAGAGATTTATATGAACTGATGCTGAATAAAGTGAGCAGAAGCAGGAGATCACTGTTTGATCAGCAGTATGATTTCAGAAAAGCCTGGAAAGACTTGCATGAACTGATACTAAGTGAAATGAGCAGAAGTAGATCACTGTACACAGCAACAAGATCAATTCTGATGGACGTGGCTCTTTTCAACAATGAAATTATTCAGGCCAATTTCAATGAACTTGTGAAGAAGAAAGACATCTGCATCCAGAAAGAGTCTGTGGAGACTGAATATGGTTCACAACATAGTATTTTCACCTTTGTTGTTGTTGTTGTTTGATTACTTTTTAAAATATTTCTCATTTTTTTCCTTTTTGATCTGATTTTTCTTGTGCAGCATGATAAATGTGGAAATATGAACAGAAGAATTGCACATGTTTAATATATATTGGATTATTTACTGTCTAGGGGACAGGGTGGAGGAAGAGAGGGAGAAAAATTTGGAATACAAAGTTTTGCAAGGTGTGAATGTTGAAAACTATTTTTGCGTGTATTTTTAATTTTAATTTAAAAAATTATGTAGTTGGAAAATCTGAGGCAGAGAAGATAAATGATTTGTGAAGATGGCTAGGAGGTGTCATAGTTCACAGAGCACTGGATCTGACCTCAGATACTAGCTGGGTGAACATGGGTAAGTGGTTTAACCACTATCTACCTTGGTTTTCCCCATCTGTAAAATGGGAATAACAATAATTCCCCAGGGTTATCATAAGGATCAAATAAGATAATATTTGTAAAGTGTTTTGCCAGTCTCAAAGTGTCAGATAAATACTCACTGTTGTATTATATATGTATATATTATATATATTATATATTTTATATTATTGTATTCCTTCTGCTATTGAATTATCCCTCTCAGATCAAAGTTTTGGGAAGTTGTGGCAAAACTACTGGATTTGGAATTTAAGGACATGGGCTCACATTTCAGCAATGCCATTGATTCCTTTTGTGACCTTGGTTACAAAGACTGACCTTAGGCTTCTCTCTGGGTCTTGGTTTCTTCATCTGTGGTTATAAGCAATGAGCTTGGACTAGTTGACCAACAAGGTCCCTGTCTATGGCCTTAAGGGTACCATCTTTTTTTAAAGCTTTTATTTTTCAAAACATATGCATGGATAATTTTTCAGCATTAACCCTTGCAAAACTTTGTGTTCCAATTTTCTCCCCCTTTCCTCCATCCCCTCCCCTAGATGGCATGTAATCCAATATGTGTTAAACATGGTAAAAATATATGTTGAATCCAATATAGGCATGCATATTTATATAATTATTGTGCGGCACAAGAAAAATCTAATCAAACAGGAAAAAAATGAGAAAGAAAATAAAATGCAAGCAAACAACAACAAAAAGAGTGAAAAATCTATGTTGTGAATCACACTCAGTTCCCACAGTCCTTTCTCTGGTGTAGATGGAACCGAATTGGATCTTCTCATTGTTGAAGATATCTACTTCCATCAGAACTGATCATCATATAGTATTGTTGTTTAAGTATATAATGATCTCCTGGTCCTGCTCATTTCACTTAGCATCAGTTCACGTAAGTCTCTTCAGGTCTCTTCGAAATCATCCTGATGGTCATTTCTTATAGAACAATAATATTCCCATAACATACATAGACCATAACTCATTCAGTCATTCTTCAATTGTGGGCATTCATTCAATTTCCAGTTTCTGGCCACTGCAAAGAGGGATGCTACAAAAATTTTTGTGCATATGGGTCCCTTTCGCTCCTTTAAGATCTCTTTGGAATATATGCCCAGTAGAAACACTGCTGGATCAAAGGGTATGCACAGTTTGATAATTTTGGGCAGGGCACCATCTTTTGTTGAGTGACATCACAACCTTTAGAGAATGGAAAGTCTGTCTTCCTTCCCCTAATCTTTTGGCTCCTGGCCAGAATGGCAGCAGGGGAGACTGGAGGAAGTATCTGACCAGACCTTAGTAAAACAGAGAAGTGGCTTGGGGAAGAAGTGCAGGTGTTATTTGTGTGGGAAAAGGGGAGCCCTTGTGGTTATAAGAATCATTCTGGAGCACTGCAGCAATGGGTTGATGATATTCTGGAAAAGAGCCATTGCTTGTGACTTGCATTCTCTCTCTTTAAAGAAAAATTTTTAAAATTTTCAGACATATATTAATAATGCCATAAAAATAACAGTCACTATCTCTATCACTTTAAATATAAACCCTAAAACACTCTACAATCAGTTGGAGAATACATATGATTAGGAGCATAGACCATATTAAGACATTATTCTTATATCAACTTAAGTCTGACAGTTGTTTTGTTTTTTGTCTTTTCACTAGTGTTGGTAATAACTATGCCATTAAACAGAGGGCAAACATGTATTTCTACACAAATGCTTCTTAACTTAAATTTGCACAAGTCCCTTAAATAAAAGAAAAAGACTTATACTCTGGTAAACTTACTAAATATGTGCTTTTTATTCCCTATTTCAGATCGTCTTTTATTTTTTCTTCTGTTCATATACTCTTTCCTTTTCCCCATGCCCCATCTCTGGCAAGAAAACTCTTTGAGGACAGAGATTTTTTTCATTTTTATCTTTGAATCACCACTCCCTATTCAGTGCCCAGCACCTTTATTTATTTGCTCGTTTCCCATAGACCTTTGGAAGCAGGGCTCTGGATTCCACCAACCACTGCTTTGAGTAGAACCGGAGGTTGGCCAGGTTTGTTCAAATATATTATCTTCCCCTTCCCCATCTTGTCTTCCACTTCTTGCTCAGAGATTGACGACCAAGTTGACATTGCTCCCACAAATGGTATAACAATCTATTTTCCATTGGTTCCATTCAAAATACCTATGATTCAGAGGCATGGGCTACCTAGACCCTTTTCTTTGATGAACAAATTGCCCTTTCTATTAGACCTGTGCCCTTCCTCTTGGAATTTATTTTGAATAGTTCCTTTCAACCTTCATCATGACCTGCATGGTCCATGCAGATCATCCTGAGAGCCTCACTTAGCAAGATTGAAAATCACCAAATGGGTCTGATGACCTTTCCCTACTTTCCTGCCAGCAATGAGGTTGCTATCCTCCCTCTACATACCAACAATGACTTGAGTATGAGAAGTAGCTGAAAAGCTATCATGTATGACATGTATGACCAAAAAAGGAGATGGAACAGATGTAGCTAGAGCAAAGGTTAACAGGCGAAAAGGCAAACTTTTTCAGTAATATCAAAAAGTTATCAAAAGAACTATAGGAATGACTGGTAGATTCAGTAGATCCTCTAGAAGGCATTTATTCAAGTGCCAAGGACAAGACTTCTTCACAAAAAGAAGGCAAGAGAGCTTCTACATTATATACATTATTTAAATATTGAAGGAAAAGGAAGGGACTAGATTATATAAATTCCAAGTTTGTTCTGTTTTATTGAAACACCTCCTCTGGGTTGACTCCCTCAATCTGCACTTCTATTGATTAGCCAGATCTCCCAGAGAGCAGTTGACTGACTACTTATTATCTCTAGGGTGCTAGGAAAACTCTGAGGGGGATGGGAATTTTCTAGTTTTGTTGTTCATGAGCCCCAACTAATATTTTCCCTACTGATTATGAATCAAAATGACTTTTTAGAAAGGGTATTTATTAAGTGTATGTAGACACACACATGAATATGTGTGTATATACATTTATGTTATTTAAATTTAAATAAAGTTAAAGTTTTTTTTATTAAGTTATCAAAATTATAATTAATGGTATACAAATCATTTTTATCTTGGAAGATGTCATGATATTGTACCCATTAGAACCCCATTGACCCCCACAATTCCTATTAATTTCCTGACTTCTCTTATATCATTTTGATTATTTAGCATGTTCCTGATTTTTATTTCTCAAGGACAGTTCTTACAGAACCATTCCCCACAAAATAGAGGTGAACCCTCCTATTGCCCTCACAAGATCCCTGTGGAAAATTTATTCAAACAGAATGTTTGACATATAGTCAAAGGGTAACCTTAGAATTTCTGCTTAGTGGAAGGATTTTTTTTTCCTTTCATAGAGTCTTTATGAAATTCCTCTTAGTTAAATCTCTCTTCTGGGCTCCACGTAGAGTCCTAAAGCTACCTTTCCTTGCTGTATCTAGCTTGTCCATGGTGTGACTCGCAGCTTCTAATTGCAGATGTTGCTGTCAGTGACTGCGTTTTTACTATCAGTTGTGATAGGAATTCCAGATTTTCTAACCTTTTAAAGTTCATAAGGTTATCATAAGATCATTACTTATTCAATATGGGACAAAGGTAAGAGAGACTCATTCTTCCTCAACTTAAGATTTCATCACCACTGCTTTCCCACCCTGAGGCAATTGGGGTTAAATGACTTGCCCAGGATCACACAACTAGGAAGTGTTAAGTGTCTGAGGTCAGATTTGAACTCGGATCTTCCTGACTTCGGGACTGGTGCTCTAACCACCTAGCTGCCCCCACCACTTTTGAACACCACAGACCTGGCATTTGAGGTTTTTAATTGTCTCACCATATCTTGCCCATACCTGGAATGGTGTCTGATTCTTTCAGCCAATCACAAGACATTTCCAATGTGGCTGTTATCTCTCTTCATCCAATGATTAAAATATTTCACTCTTCCCAAATTAAGAACTTTACCCTTTTGATTGATGGATTTAATCAAGAAGTCTGGGCCTTCTGTGATTACATGAATTGGGGTTGGGGTAGACACATATACTCTGGTATTATGATTCTATGACTATGACATTTTACAGACAAATGGAGAAAGACCTTAATGAATAGAAATAGCAAATTCACAACTGGAACTGGAAAAAGAAATCATAACATTCACTGAAAAACAAATCTGGATCTCATATAAGAAACTGCACAAACCTCTAACCTTTTTAATATTCTTTCTATTTTTTTGCATTTGGTTAAAAACCTCAGGAACCAATCAAAGAGATGCTTAAATGTGGTGGTGGTTGCTGTTGGAAAAATGCAATAAAAAAGTATGAGAAAGAGCCTGGCCGGCCAATTGCAAAACAGGACCTTCGAGATCATAGACTTGGCCTGGAAATGATCTTAGGTCATCTTGTCCAACTCTCATTTTACAGATGAGGAAACATAGTAGCAGAGCAGGGAATATTATTGTCTAAAATCAGCAACATCTGAATCCAGTTTCTCTGACTGCAAATTCAGAGGTCTTTCCATGGCACCTTGCTGCCTAAAAAGGCTTTATCCAGTGCTGAATATCCATCATACAAGAGAGTTGGCAGATTCTCCAGGTGGTAAGCCATTAGGAGTCATTTCCACAAAATTACAGCTCTACTCATTCCTCCCTCCATGAGCAAAGCTTGCTGCTTAGAGAATATGATTGGCCAATCGGCTAGTTCCATTTGGAAATGTCCCGTTCTAAATCTGAAATGATGGTGGTATTTCATAAGATCACAGAAGGAATATTTGACTCCAATTCCCTCTTTTTCTTAATGAGGACAGTGAAATGCAAAGAGATTAAATGACTAGCTCAGGGCCACTTTTCACCTAGTATCTGAAGTCAGATTTGAATATCTCTAGGTTCTGTTCATCGGTCAATAAACATCATTAAACACCTACTATGTGCCAGGCATTTTGCTTAGTGATGGAGAAAATCAAGGTAAAAGACAGTCTCAAGGAATTCACAATCTAAGGAAGAAAGCAACACGCTAATAACTTTGCCAAGCAAGCTCTGGCCTGGATAAATTGGAGACAATCGACAGAGTGAAGGAGTTAGCATCAAAGGAAATCCAGAAAGGCTTTCTGCAGGAGGTGTGACTTGAAGAAAGCATGAATCCCGGAAGAGGAGATGAAGAGGAAAGCCTTCCAGACAAGTGAAGCACATACTTCAGGGTCTCCACTGTGATGTGAAAAGCAGTGTAGTGTAGTGGAAAGAATTCTGGATGGGAGGTCAGAGACTCTGGGTTCAACCCTGATTCTATTACTTCCTAGCTGTGTGACTTTAGACAAGACATTTATTTACCTTTTCTGGGATAAATGTGAAAATGAAGGAGTTGGACTGGATGTGTCCCAAGATTGATCCTAGCTCTAAATCTGTGATTTAATTAAGAGAGTTCTGGGGCAGCTAAGGTAGCTCAGTGGATAGAGCACCAACCCCGAAGTCAGGAGGACCTGAGTTCAAATATGATCTCAGACCCTTACCACATCCTAGCTGTGTAATCCTGGGCAAGTCACTTAACCTAATTGCCTCCGGGGGAAAGAGAGTTCTTGGGCAGTCTGACAAGCTCCCAGAAGGATTTGTGAGGTAATTTCTCATGAAATCTGCACATGGCCATTTGGTGATTGGTTTACTGAGAGTAAGACAGATTCTTTTTAAAACAATCATTGCCCTCCGTATTTATAAAATCAAATTAAGAGTTCTTTCTCTTAAAAGACAGACCCTCACTCAGAGACTAGATCTGTTTTCTGGGGTGGGGGTGAGGGACACTGTGCTCATACATAGTTTTCTCCCTTAAGGAGGAGTTTGAGCAGGAACAAATGGCATCTATAGACATGGCTCAAAAGTTTAAAAAAATGGAAGTGACCCCTAAGACACTGAGACTTCCTACATGACCATGGCAGGGGCAGATATGCACGCGCCCATGCTGTGGTCTGTAGTTTTGTGGATGATGTTCAAAAATGCTAAATGCTGGAGGACCAAGGATTCTTAATTCCCTAAGAAGCAGGATCCTACAATGGAAACCTCTAGCCAGCTAAGGGAGATTTCTTGCACAGAGCTGGCTTTCAGAGCTGTCTCCTGACAAGACCAACTTTGTGAGTTTTCAAATTCAAGAGTTTGGGGACTGGACTTTCCAGCAGCACAAGGAAGCGTTCCTCCCTGAGGATTGCTCACATCGCCTATACAGTGGACTATTTGGAGAGTAAAGCCAATGAGTTACTCAAATAGTAAAGGTCAAATGGAAAAGAGAGTGTTCAGAATTCATTGTGCTCCCTTTCCTGGGGGAATCTAAATAAATCAATCAATAAACATTTATTAAGCACTTACTCCGTGCCAAGCACTGTTCTATAAAAAAGAGACCCTCCGGGAGCTTATAATATAGTAGGAGAGACAACATTGAAACAATACAATAAACACACACACACAGAGACCAAGTTAGATAAAGGAGAAATAGGAAATAATTGGCAAAGAAGGTACTCAAATTAAGAAGGATTGGGAAAGACTTCCTGTAAAAAATAGGATTTTAATACCACAGAATAGCACAACGGAGCTAGGGGAATTGTACAAGACTTTGTGTGGGAGAGGGATTCACAGGAAAGTCAAAGGATTACTTTGAAGAGAAACCGTAGGTTGGCTCTGTTTGATTTGTGTGTCCGTGTCTGTGTGCACATGCATGCTTTGTGCATCTGTGTATCTATTTGTAACTTCCTATGAGTTCTTTGTTTATATGGGACAAAAACAAAGTTTCCCTATGCCAAATATACATTTACTACCCTTATTGTTTGTAGGAAACAGTTACCCACATTTAAAGAAACTTTTTTCGTTGGTATGTGATACTGTTACCCACATTTGGAGAAACTTAGACCTAAGTTATACTTGGACAACTTTAGATTTTCTTGGAACGACTCAATATGGGGACATTGAGCTGCGAAGATTCATCCTCTTGGGTCAGACCCCCAGGATAAGACCTGGTCCATGTGACTCTTTCTACCAACGAGATAATTCAGGTCAGTTCCAATGATGAAGAGAGACATCTACAGTCAGAGAGAGGACTGTGGGGACTGAGTATGGACCACAATGTAACACTTTCACTCTTTTTGTTGTTGCTTGCATTTTGTTTTCTTATTCATTTTCTTTCCTTTTTGATCTGATCGTTCTTGTACAGCAAGAGAATTGTACAAATGTTTACATATATTGGAATTAACATATATTTTAACATGTATCACAGGTATTGGATTGCTTGTCATCTAAGGGAGGGAGTGGGGGGAAGGAGGGGAAAATTTGAAACATAAGGCCATGTATGCAAGGATCATTGTTGAAAAATTATCCATGCATATGTTTTGAAAATAAAAAAACTTTAATAATAATCATAAAAGACTTGGTCCAGATGATCCCAGAGTCTTTGAGAGGAAGGGTCTGTCTGGGTTACATTGTGGCCATCCTTAGGTCTGGTCATTTGAGCCCACAGACACTCTGATCACATGTCTCAGTTCCAACTCGACTTACCTTTACTGGCCCCCAGCAACTGGTTGGAACCCAAGAGCAAAATATTTCTCAGCTTCCGAGTTTCTGAATCACTCATGGCCCAATCCTCTCTTGCAAGCTCCCAGGCTCCCCTTCCTAGGAATGTGGGAATTCGTCTCCCAAAGAGGAACAGGTAGACCTATGGGAAAAGATCCCCCATTTCCATTTTACAGCTTTAAAAACAATCCCACAATTAATGAGGAGCAGAGGAAGAAGGTATAGAAGGAGCATGTATAGCATCAGTAGAGAGGGTCATGGCAGCCACGGTGGCTTTTCCCAGCATTGAAACCAGTTTGAAATCTTAAGAATGACTTCTCAGAATTAGCCTTTAAACTCCTCTCCTCTGTCCCCACTCCATGTGTCTAGATGCGAACATGGGAATGAGTCCATGGTATTGCAGACAGCTGACCCTCCTCTCCTTCTGTTGCCCCATGCAGGCTCCCCATGGGCTTGGAGGAGAGAACTGGGCAGTCAGTCAAAGGTCAGGGGGAGGAACACAAGCAAAGGGGCAGGGAACAGCTTCAGGCAATGTTTGCCTTTCCCCTCCAGGAGGGATGGCAAACAAGCCTTTGGTGCCTTTCAGGCAGTCTGTACTAGCCGGTCCAGAGTGATTCCAGGGAGAAACAGCCCGGCTGAAAATGAAAATTATCCCAACCACTTGTTGGACGAGGAAGAAAAAAGATCGGCAGCAGATCAGGATCGGCAGCAAGGGACGCAGGGGATCCGCTGGCTGCTTGCTGGGAAAGGAGAGCTCAGAGGGTGAACTCGTTGGGCTGCCAATCCTGCCACCCTGAGACCAGTTTTCTCCAAGGGAGGCCCCCAGCTTGTGAGTTGGGTCAAGGGAGGCTCCTGTGACTCTGTCATTTCCTGACTGATTGTGTGTTCTTGTGGTGGTAGAGAGGAGATGGGTGTGATGTGAGAAACCTGCATCCCACAGTGGGAAAGTCAGAGAAGCAGCTGGCCGGCCCATGCCAGCGTGTGGCAGAGGGAGGTTCACGCAGCTTTCGGCTCAGCTGGCAGACTGGCAGCCCAGCTCCCCGGCTCTCTCCCGACCATGAACGGAACCTGCTGTCTCATCAAAGGCAACATCATCTCCCAGGTAATGCCCCCCTTGCTGGTCCTGGCCTTTGTGCTGGGAGCCCTGGGAAACGGCCTCGCTCTGTGTGGCTTCTGCTTTCACATGAAGTCGTGGAAACCAAGCACCATCTACCTTTTCAACTTGGCCGTGGCCGACTTCCTTCTGATGGTCTGCCTCCCTTTTCGGACCGATTACTACTGGAGGAATCGGAAATGGGTTTTCGAAGACATCCCCTGCCGGGTGGTACTTTTCATGTTGGCCACCAACCGAGCCGGGAGCATCGTGTTTCTCACGGTGGTAGCCGTGGATCGTTATTTCAAGGTGGTCCGCCCCCATCACACCTTGAACACCATCTCCAACCGGACTGCGGCTTGCATCACCTGTGCCCTCTGGGCCACGGTCATCGTGGGAACTCTGTATCTGCTGACCGAGAACCACCTGTGCGTGCAGGGCAGCACGGTGTCTTGTGAGAGCTTCATCATGGAGTCTGCCAACGGCTGGCACGACATCATGTTCCAGTTGGAGTTCTTCCTGCCATTGGGCATCATCTGCTTCTGCTCCTTCAACATCATCGGGAGCCTGAGACAGAGGCGGCAGCTGACCAGGCAGACCCGCATGAAAAAGGCCACTCGGTTCATCATCGTGGTAGCCGCCGTGTTCGTCATATGTTACCTGCCCAGTGTCTCGGCCAGACTCTACTTCCTGTGGACAGTCTCGTCGAGCGCCTGTGATGGGTCTGTGCATGTGGCCCTTCACGTCACCCTCAGCTTCACCTATATGAATAGCATGCTGGATCCACTGGTGTACTATTTTTCCAGCCCGTCCTTCCCCAAAGTCTATACCAAGTTCAAGATCTGGGGCCTGAGACCCAAGCGCCCCAGAGAATCAAAGACGCAGAACCCAGAAGGATGCCAACATCAAAAACCTGCTCAAAGAGTTGCGTGGGTACAGAGAATTGCTCCAGAAGCCATCCGGATGTTCAGTGGGACCTCCAGATGCTTTGACTGCCGTGCCCTGATTGAACGGATCGGGGTGCCAAAGGGACACGTGTGATGGAAGTGATTTGTGGGAAGGGTGGGAGTGGAGGAAGGAGAAGAGGTTGTTTTTGAAAATACTGCCTTCTCTAGGTATGTTCTCAGGAATGGATGGAACCCCCCTATTAAAACCTCTTTGCCATGTTCCAGATGCCTGAAGTGAGTCTATTTAAATATAAATAAGGGTGAGAGCAGATATAAATGTGCATGGGGGTGGGGGCGGGGGAAGCTGGCAGTAATGGGATCAGGGGTACTAGCATGATTAGATAAGGAGTTAATGAAATAATTAAATGGCTGAGCACACACACACACACACACACAAATAAGACTGGTCGACGATCTAGAGTTACATAGATCGAAAAGAACATTGGATTTGGAATTAGCAGAGAGGCATGTTTGAATATTACCTGTGACACTTACTAGGTAAGGAAGCATGGCCGAGTCACAGAGTTACCTCTGTAGGCCTCAGGTTGCTCCTCTATGAAATGGGGATAAGCTCTTGGTACCATTGAACTCAGAGGGCTGTTGTATAAAGATCAAGAGAGAGAATATGGGACAAAGCTTTACAAACCTCTAAGCTCTATCCAGTCGGTTATTACTTATGATGCTTAGTGACTTCGTTGATTTGCTTTACATAATTTGCCCTTGGAGAGGAGGTGAGCGACTGCTGTCACGGTTGGGTTGGATTTACACTTTCCCTTCAAGGGGAAGGAGCCCCATGGAGTAGGGTTGTAGCAACTCTTCCTGGTTCGAGCTTCCTGAGGCTCTGTGCCTGGGTTAGAACAAGAGTAAAACAATCTGTCCTGAGTCAATACCAGCTGCGTGGTTTGCATCTCAAATCGGGAACCGGCAGATGTGCTTCCCGGGGTCCCCTCAGCCCGTGTTCTCGAAGCCTACCTGGGGACAGCAAGCAAAGGCTTGATGCTGAGAAAGGAGAAGGAGAACTGGCTCAGAGGCTCGTGAAGCTCGAGCTGGCAAGGTTCTCAGGACCATCAAGTTCCTCCCTCTCATTTTACAGATGAGAAAACAGGGGCCCGGGGAATTGAAGTGAATTTTCTGAGGTCAAAGGGTCAGTTAGAGAGCTGGGAGCATCCCCTGGGCCACTTCGTTCAATCCCTTCATTTTACTGAGAAGTCCAGAAGGGATGTTGTTTAATGGTGTCGGTTATGACTAATCAGAGCTCATTAGTCAGTCAGGCATTTGGCATTTGAACTGACTTCAGGATGGGGAGGACTTCACAGGGGTGATGAATGAGGAAAAACATACCAAGAGGAGGAAATGATAATAATAATAGCAATAAAAATCAACTATATTTCTATGGCCCTTTAAGTTTTGCAAAGTGTTTTATATCTATTATCTCATTTGAGTTTCACGACACTCCTGTGAGGTTAGGTAGTTTTCTTTCTTTCTTTCTTCCTTCCTTCATTCTTTCCTTCTTCTCTTTCCTTTTTTCTTTTTTCTCTTTTTCTCACTTTCTCTTTCTTTTTATCTGTCTCTCTCTTTCTTTCCTTCCTTTCTTCCTTCCTTCCTTCTTTCCTTCCTTCCTTCCTTCTTTCCTTCCTTCCTTTCTGTCTTTTTGTGAGGCAGCTGGGGTTAAGTGACTTGCCCAGGGTCACGAAGTTAAGAAGTATTAAGTATCTGAGGCTACATTTGAACTCAGGTCCTCCTGACTCCAGCACCATCTAACTACCCCAGTAGGTACTCTTATTATCCTCAATTTATTGAAGAAGAAACTGAGGCTGAGAGTTCAGTGACTTGCCCAGGGTCACACACCAAATTTGAACTCAAATCTTTCTAATTCTAAGTCTGACGCTTATGGAAATAATAATAAGTACTAAAATTCACATTGCACTTGAAGGTTGGCAAAGCACTTTGTATATATTATCTCATTTGGTCTTTATAATAATCCTGAGAAGTAGGTATTGTTACCATCTTTATTACATAGAGGAAGAAACTGAAACAGACAGAGGTACTTTAAATGACTTGTCCAGAGTCACACAGTTAAGAAGTGTCTGAGGCTGGATTTGAAATTGTCTTCTTGACTCCAGGCCCAGTGCTCTATCCATTGAACCACCTACCCACTTCAATCTAGACTTTCTTTTTTGTTTATTTATTCTTTGTGTGTGTGTGTGTGAAGCAATTGGGGTTAAGTGACTTGTCCAGAGGCATATAGCTAGAAAGTATTAAGTGTCTGAGTCCAAGGCTGATGCTTTATTCACTGTGCCATGTGGTGGCTCCTTAATCTAAAATTTCAAAGGAGTGGTAGCTCCTCTTAGTATTTGAGCATCTTTCCAATAAGTAAAATATACTCCAAGTGTATATTACTTGTGTGCACAGAGAAGTAGAGTTCAGATTGGTGGAAGGAAAAATTTCACAAGTGCTATGCCATAGTAAAAAGATACCCTATTTGGAGTCAGGGGAAACCGAGTTCAAATCCTAGCTCTTTCATATCCTCTACATGATAAATAATTTTTCCTCTGAGACAAAGTCTCCTAATCTGAAGAAGAGACTCCTAATATCCTAATCCCAGAACTGAAAAGGATTTTATAAGTCATTTAGCCCAACTCCTTTATTTTATTGACAAGGAAACTGAGGCACAGGGAGAGGAAGAGACTTAGGAGCTGAGCAAGACTTAGCTTCCTTATCTATAAAACAAGATGGTTTGGAAAGCCAGCATGGTGTAATGGATTGAACTTTGGACTTGGAGCCAAGATGTGGGTTCGTATCTCTCCTTAGATCCTTCCTAGCTCTGTGACCTTGGGCAAGGCCCATAATTATTGTCTGCCTCAGTTTCCCCACCTATAAGTGAAGGGATTGTATTTATAGAACTATTATTCTAGGATTAGAAGGTGTCGATTCTAACCACTTCCTTTTACAGAGAAGGAAATAGAAACTGAGGGAGATTAAATAGGTTTTCCCAGAATCTTACAGCTGGTGAATGTCTCAGGAAGGATTTTTGAGCACAGGTCTTTCTGATTCCAAGTTTATTCTCCTATCTACCCTGATCCCTGGCTGCATTTTTTTGAAAGGTAATTTGTTCTAAAACAATTTTCCTACAACTGAATGGCTTTGAAAGTCCCTTCCATTTTGAAATCTCTAATGTTCTGAATGAGAGCTATCCAAAAGGGGGCCAAATGACTTGGGGTGTTAAAGGGCACCTTTTTGCAAGGTTTCTTCAAGCCAAGATTGGAAAATCAGTTTCTAGGGATGGCTAGGCCCAGGTTGGATGAGTTGCTCTCCCGTGTCCTTTCCAACCCTGAGATTTTGTGAATTGCTGGATGAAATCCAAGCATCAACAATCATTGATGAAGTGCCCACTACCTGCCAGGGACTGTGCTAAGTCCTAGGGATACAAACAGAGTCATGAAACTTCCCCTGTCCTCAAGGACCTGAGGGAGCTGTGTTAGGGGTGGAAGCAAAAAACCCAACTTAGAATTCTGTCTCAAACAAATACTGACTGTGTGACTTTGGATGAGTCTCTTAACCTCTGTCTCTCTCGGTTTTCTCATCCATAAATTGGGCATAAATAATAGGTTGCTGTGAGACTCAAGTGAGACAATATTTGTGAAGTGTTTTGCAAATTTTAAAAGGCTATGTATATGTGTGCTATTAATAGGAAGCTTGGTCAAGACATAGCAAGGAGATTAAAAACTATTAGAGTTGTACAGAGAGGTTGGGCTGTTTGTCCCCAAGCCTAAGCCACATCTATTTACTGGATAGGTTTACTAGCGTGATCTCTGCCTACGGGACAGGATCCACATTGATCCTAGGAAATGTGATAGCTGTGGGAAAGGGTGAGCATCTCCCTGGAGAAACCCCAGCTGTGCACAAAGGGTCCAAGATCCTGTTGGGGCTACTGGGAGGGGGGACAGAAGTTTCTCTGCAGTGTTATCATGTGCTGCCTTCCCAAGAGGAAGGAGAAACATCCAAGTCAACTTTAGCTCCATTTCTCTGTTTTAAAAAAAATGATTTTAGGTCCATTTTTTTTATGCACAAGGCACAAAACTATGGGAAAAGGATTTGTTCTAAAACAAATTCTCCTAATCTGGAGAAGAGGATCCTAGGATCCCAGACTTTAGAGGTCATTTAGCCCAACTCCTCCATTTTAGATGAGGAAACTGAGGCACAGGAAGGAGAAGAGACAGTATAATGGGTTAGAGGTGGGAGAGATTTTAGAGGCCATCAAGTTCAATTAGCTATTTTTAGAAATGAGGAAACTGAGGCACAGGGAGGGGAAGAGACTTAGGATAATAGCTTAGAGTGGGGAGAGACCTTGGAGATTATCAAGTTCAACTTGTATAGTTTACAAATGAGGAAACTGAGGCACAGGGAAGGAGAGAAACTTAGGATCATAAATTTAGAGCTGAGAGGAACTGAACCTTAAAAAGTCATGAAGTACAACTAGACGACTAGTTGCTACAATGGCTAAAACACTGGATCTGAAGTCAGGAAGATCCAGATTCAAATTCAGCCTCAGATACTTATTAGCTTCATGTCCTTGAATTAGTCACTGAACCTCAGCTTCCTCACTTATTAAATAGGGATAATAATAGTACCTACCTCCCAGTGTTGTTGTGAGGATCAAATGATATAATAATTTGACCCACAGAAAATTCTTTGTAAATATATAGAAAAATAAAAAAACCCAAATTTCAAACCCAACTCTTTTCATGTTTTAGATAAGGAAACTGAGATCCAGGGAGAGAAGAGGAAGAGACTTGTGCATGGTAACAAAGATAGTATATATTATAGCCAGGATTTGAACTTCGGGGCTCTGACTCTCTCACTGTCCTGTGAATAATGTGATTATTATTCCTTAACTTCCCACCCCCAAAGCCTTCTGCAGTTTTTGTCTTCGTTCCTCGCAACATTTGTCTGATGTAGCATGGTTTCCACAACTAATTGTTTTTTACTTTACACATAGAGAAACTGAGGCATAGAAGTGACTTTGCTGCCCCTGAGTAACTAGTTCCTCCTCTGACCCTGAGTCACACTGAATACTTGTCAGCATCTGAAGAAATCCAGCATTTGCAAGATGCCAATCTGTGAAAACCCTTCTGTTCTTAGTGCTGTTTTTGTTATCGTTCTTTTCTGGGTCCCTCCTCCGTTGCATCAGCTTATTAAATATCGATATTGGTTCAGACCCTCGTGCTCTATGAATGACCGTAGAGATGCACGTCGCTTTCATTTAGCCCTGGCCCCTCACTCAGCATTATGGCTTATAAGGATCCCAGAGGTAAGAAATGCCATCATTTCCCAGAAGCTCCTTCTATTCATGGGACCGAGTGATTCTGACAAGGGAGAAACAAAAACAAATTAAATTAAATTATTTTTTTCAGGTTCCCAGCATATAACACATCTATCAAGTGATAAATTTATAATAGAACTGCTGTTGCTCTAGAGACCTAACTGGTCCATCACCAAACTCTTCTTAGCCAATATTAATAATAATAGCTAGTATTTAAATAAATGCACTTTACTTTATAAATGAAGTATTATTTTACCTGATCCTTACAACAAACCTTAGAGATCATCTAACCCAATCTTCTCATTTTATAGATGAGGAAACTGAGGCACCACAAAGGGAAAAGACTAAGGTTCATTGGAGCATAGATTACAAACTAAAAGATCAAGAGACACTATCAAGTGCAACCCATATATTTTACAGATGAGGAAACTGAGGTATAGGGAGAGGAAGAGACTTAGGATCGTGAGAGGATAGATTTGCAGTTGAGAGGGACATTTAGATACCAACAAATAACAATTCATACATTTTACAGATGAGGAAACTGAGGTATAGGGAGGGGAAGAGACAGGATCATAAGATCGTAGATTTGGAGCTGGGAAGAACCCTTAGATACCAGCAGATAACAATTCGTGCATTATACAGATGAGGAAACTGAGGGTGGGAGATTAACCAATTTGCTTTGGGTCACAGTTTATGGATTTGAATTCAGGTCTTTGTGATTCTGGGGGCAACTAGGTGGTTCAGTGGAGAGAGCAGTAGGCTTGAAATCAGGAAGATATCTTTACGAGTTCAAATCTGACCTCAGTCACTTACTAGCTGTGTGACCCTGAGCAAGTCACTTAGCCTTGTTTATCTCAGCTTTCTCATCTGTGAAATGAGCTGGAGAAGGAAATGGCAAATTCCAGCATTTCTGCCAAGTAAACCCCAAATGGGATCACTGAGAGTCGGACACGACTGAACAACAACAGCAATTTTGTGATTCTTGGGCGGCTCTGTCTCCATCAGGCTAACTAGCCAAGAGAGGAGATGTTGCCAACTTTTCTGTTCATTTTCCAAGTTTCCAAATACTTAGGGGGGAAGTGGAAAATTCAGATTCTGTTTACTGTTTAAGGAAAGAACTCTTCTGATTAATAGGGGACTCACTGATGAGAAGGCAATGATCAATAATGACTGCGACCACAATAGTGTAAAGGAAAACCACATCAAAGAACAAGAGATTTCTGATCAGTCCAATAAGCTCTCTTGACATCCTGCCCCCAAACCAAAGTGCACTGGGGACTCAGGAAATGATAGAGCTGAAACTGGACACCAACTCACTACCTTGCTGCATCCAAAAGAAGAATGAATTCATGGGACTCGGGAACAATGTGGGGAGATCCTCCGAACTGTAGAGAAGCCTAGTGTTTGAATTTAATGGCTATGTGCTTAAAGTTGAGAGGGAAAAGATAAATCATTCCCAGCAGCTGCTCAAGCATTTTAGTAGTCAAGGGAGAAAAAGACTCTGGGAAAAAGCCTGCATGTAGGAGAACTGGTACCACGGTACAATGCTACCATGTCCTTTCCCCAGCTTGCTACATTAGAGACTTCAGGGGATTTCTCCTTGGCTGAAATCTGAGGCTCTCTCTGTGTCTGTCTCTTTTTGTGTGTTCAGTCTCTATCTTTCTTTGTCTCTTTCTCCCTCCCCCTGGTGTCCTTGTTGGGTATGTGTCTCTCTCTATCTCTCTGTCTTTCCCTCCTTCCTTCTTTCTGTCTGTGTCTAGCTCTGTCTTTCTGTCTGTATCTCTGTCTTTACTCTGTCCTTCTCACTCTCTCTCTGTCTCTCTTTTTTCTTTTTCTCTGTCTCTATCTCTATTTTTCTGTCTGTGTGTCTCTCTGTCTTTATTCTGTCCTTCTCACCCTCTCTCTCTCTTTTTTCTTTTTCTCTCTCTTTCTTTGTCTCTATCTCTGTCTTTCTGTGTGTCTTTTTCTGTTTCTACTCTGTTCTTTTCACCCTCTCTCTGTCTCTCTCTCTTTTTCTTTCTCTCTATCTCTGTCTCTGTATTTCTGTCTGTCTCTCTGTCTTTACTCTGTCCTCACCTTCTCTCTATCTCTCTTTTTCTTTCTCTCTGTCTCTGTCTCTGTATTTCTGTCTGTGTCTTTGTTGAACTGAGTTCTCTCACTCCCAGTGACTCTCTTCACTCTGTATTATCTGGTGTATTCTCATACGTACACCTTTTCTGATTTCTGTTTTGCTATCACTCAGGGAAATGAGTTTATTCACTTAAAAAAGCCCAGATTGGTTAAACAGCTTGGAAACCAGAAAGGACGAGTCTGATGGAAGTAGTGTTCTATAAAAAAGAATTTTACAATCCTGGCTTCTTCCTTAGGATCCCATACAAGCATCATAAAGTAAGACCTTATATTTAGTGGGTTCCAGTGGTGCAAATACATGCATGTTAAGAACTGCAAATACAAAATTATAGGCAGAACTGTATCACTTTTAATAGAATGGATAGTAAATTCTTGTGATTTCACTGATATAGGGAATGCTCAGTGAGGAAACTCCCTCTGCCAATATAGGTCAGGTACCATCTTTGCCTCTCAGTCTTAGAGAGTTCTGAGTAACTGAGTTTTTCTGAACAGATATTACAGATAAGGAAACTGAGGCAGACAGAAATCAAGTCACTTGTCCAGGGTCACACAGCTAGTAAGTATTCTCAATTCTTTGGTCCTGAACAAATTAACAGGATATTTAACCAGATAGTTACTGATTACCATGGAGGAAAAAGGGCCAGGGAGTGGCTTAAGTTTCATTTGTTGCTACATGTTTAAAGGGATTCACTGATTCAATGAACAGGATGAAGTGACTTGCCCAGAGTCACACAGCTAGGCAATGACTGAGGCTGGATTTGAATTCAGATGTTTCTGACTTGAGATCTGGCACTCTATCCAATGAGCCAATTAACTGCCCAGGAATGAAGGAATCCTCCTGAAATGAATGATAACTGAAATCTGGATGATTTCAGTTTGCAAAGTTTTTTGTTTTTTTTTTAAACAAACATTAGTCTAGCTAAGCTTCACAATAGGCCATTAAATGGCTTAATGTCATTTCCAAATGAGGAAACTGACATAAGGTAGGTGGAGTCAACTTGAACTGTCTGGAGAGCCAATTGTTAAATTTTCTGTGTGAGCATTTACACTGTAGAAATTGGCAAATTCTACAAGTCAGGCCTTGATTTATTGCTCTTTTTAAAAAAATTACCTAAATTTAAGAAAGTTATGGAGGGGCAGCTATATGATGCAGTGAATAAAGCCCTGGAGTCAGGAGTTCAAATTTGACCTCAGACACATACTATGTGATCCTGGGCAAGTCACTTAAACCTGATTGTTTAGGAGGAGAAAAAGTGATAGAGAAAGTATTAAAATGTAGTTTAAGCTTAAAAATGTGTCATATGTGCATTTTTTTTGGACAGCTGGTTGTTAAACATTAACCAGCACATCCATGAAACTGAGACTCAGAGAGGGGCTTTCCCATGTTGATTAGTCAGAGGAAGACTTTGAATTCAAACCTCCTGACTTAACAAGCCCTCAGACTCTTCCAGACTTCCATTATACCATGCTGCCCTCAGGGTATTTGGGTGCCATTGACTCAAGTAAGAATCCTGCCCATCTGAGGCATCAATTACAGTACAGACCTAGATTGCTAGCACAGAGCAAAAATATACTGTAGTCTTACTAATCACCATTCTATAGGGGACCATGTTTTGTGCCAGCGACAAAAGACACCCAGATTATTAACCAAATTCATCTCCATGGCTTCTTGACCCCTCAGTGTCCACCTCCAATTGAGAACTCTGGAACCTTGCTTGGCTTCTGATTACTAAGATCTTGCCTGCCATCTTAGAAAGCACCCTCTGGTCTCTTTACACTTCCATCTCCAATAACCTGAGACAAATCAGCACTACCAATTCTGGAAAGGTTTTGTTGATTAATGGCCCTTTGACCCCAGTTATCATTCCTCTCTAACTTTCTAGTCCCCTTCTTAATCATTATCATATGCATTTATTGTTTCCCTCTACATCAATCACTATTCCCACTGACTTTTCTGGCCAAAACATTGGCCACGACTCCATTGGATTTTGTCCTTCTTGTTTAAAATGTAAGCTCCTTAAGGGTAGATCTGTCCTGCTTGCTTGGACAATGCAAGCCATCTCCAGTACTTAACATTTTTATTGGTGTTAGTTATTTTTCAGTTGTATTCCACCCTTCATGACTCCATTTTGGATTTTCTTGGAAAATATACTGGAGTGGTTTCAGTTCATTTTACAGATGAGGAAGGCTCCCCAAGTATAGACCCTTGTCCCTCCCAATCCAACTTTCCAGTCAGTAACCATAATCAAATTAACACTGTCATTGTCCTTGGATAGGTTGTGTCAATTTACTTTCCTGTAGTTCCCCTCACTCACCATCTCTGTAACTTTGCACACTAAAAGATCTCTCTCAGGTCTCTACTCCCCTATCTGTTTTGGTTCTCCCTAGAACTACAAAGTCCATTCCCTTTGATTTCCCAGACCAAAACAACCCTCAATGTTCCACCATTCTTTAATATGTGTTATCTCTCCTTAAGCTTTGTGAGAGCAAGAACTATCTTCCACAATTCAATGGTTGGGATTCAGTAGGGGCATAATAAATGCTTTCAAAAAGCCATTCATATGTTAATTTTTTCACTTCCTCTAATATCATTAATTTTCTCATAATTATCAACTAAAAAAAAACCCTCTTCTCAAAAATCCACTGTGATAAGAGAAAGTAGAAAAGAATTTCCTCAGAAAATATCTCTTCTCCTTTCTTTTTAAGACATCAGCTCCCTGACCATGACTGGGAAATATTTCATCATTTTCTTTCCTGACGTCTGTCTGAAGAGTCTCTGTCTACACTGGAAATCCGGTTGATCTTGATCAATCCTCAAGGATCAAAGATAAAGCACACACCTTCCTCCTGATGCTAAAGAGATGGACTTTTTGTCAAGTCACTTTCTCAAATGGTTTTTTTCAAACAACTGTTTGGCAATTTGATTGGCAATATCCTATCTGCATCTAAGTGCTTAAAAGGAAGGTAATGGTTTCTATGGCCTCATTTAATTGGACACAGAGAGCTGAATTTGGGGTGGGGCAAGAAGGGGAAGGAATAGCATTTTATACAGTACAATGCCTACTTTGTGCAGGGCATTGACCTAAGTGCTTTGCAAATAAGTTCTCATTTGAGACTCACAACAACCCTTCGGGGAAAGTGCTGTTATTATCCCCATTTTATAGTTGAGAAAATTATATGAGCAGAGCTTAAGTGACTTGGTCAGGGTCACACAGCTAGTATAGTCTAAGGCTGGATTTGAACCCAGATCCTTTTGAGTCCATGTCTGGCATTTTTTGCTTTGTGGGGACAGAGTTCCTCTTGAACTCCATTTACAACATTAGAGAGCAGTTGAGACCTGGAAAGGGGGACCATAAAGAGAAGCCTAAAGCATGTTTAGGGTTTAATCCATTTAGGATCATAGATTTAGAGCTGCAGATAGAGAATTTAAATCACAAGTGGTTAAGTGACTTATGTAGGATCACACAACTAGTTAGTCTGAGCAGGATTTGAACTGAGGTCTTCCTGACTTCAAGTACAGTGCTTGATGCACTATAGCATGGTGCCTTTCCTCTCTCTTCATATAATCCAAGGAAAACTCATATAATACCAAATTCTACATTCTAGTTCAGGGTGTAGAGATTTCGAGGAGTCTGTTAACTTGGATGGGTAAAAAAGAAGAATGACATTTTAATTTTCTTTAGCCTTTAACTAAAATTTAGCTTTTGCTTTAATTATTTAAAAGCATTCTTTTGAGAACAAGGTCTTATGGGCCCTGCCAGAATGCAAAAGTTTTGCACGAAATAATCAAAGGTTAAGGATCTCTGGTCTGGTGAGATTTGGGAATGAGTAATAGATGGGAGAAATGTATTATCCCTGGGGAGGATGACCAAAAAACACAAATGGGCATTTGGTCTGCTTCCAGCAAATGAGCTGGGTTTCCAGGCCCTCCTTCTTCCCCTTTCTTTCCACGAGTCCCCCTGCCCAGTCTGTGTCAAGATAACCAGCTTCCTCCCACCTCACTAAGTTCCCTTCTTCCACTTTCACATACTCTGCTTTCATTTCCCAAATCAATTCAATTTAATGAATATTTATTAGAAACCAAACATGGGCAAGGCATTGAGATCATAACGACAAAATGGCCAATGTCCTCAAGGAACCTAACCCTATTATATGGGAGTGAAGGATAATGGGACCTTATTTCTGTTCTTTGAATATAACAATGTTCACGTCTGCTGGTTTTTGCTAAGTTAATAGTAGTAAAATTAAAAAAAAAAAGGAAAAAAAGAATTCATTTACTATATACTTTAAAATACCTAAAACAAATTGGAAACAACAGAGGCTTATATTTTTGTATGTTGTCATTGTTCAACTCTTTGTGAGGTTTCTTAGCAAAGATATTGGAATGTTTTGCCTTTTCCTTCTCCAGCTCATTTGACAGATGAGGAAACTGAGGCAAACACGGTAAAGTGACTTACCCAGTACCACACAGCTAGTTAAGTGTCTGAGTCTGGATTTGAACTCAGGAAGAGGAATCTTCTTGACTTCAGGTCCAGCGCTCTATGCAGTAGGTGTCAACTAGCTGTCCAAATTTCACATAGGATCCTTTTTCTCTGTATAATGAAATCTCTATAGTTTTTTATACTAATCAAGAAAATTTAAATTTAAAAGATTCTTAAGTAAATAAAAACAAAATGGAATCTTTCATATACTCTTAACTAGGATGATTCAGAAACATCAACAAGTCATTCCTGAACTAGGGCTTGGATTGACCAAAATTGGGGGGATGATCTGCTGAAAATGTTTAATTTTTCATGGGGTTTCAACCAGTTTGGTTTCTGTCTTTTATAATGATTCACTGTGACTAGTTTCCTGAGTGCTGGTGAATGGAAGGAAGACTGAACAAGATTAAACAAGCTTCCAATTTTGCTTTAGGGTAAGAAATTCTCTGGAACTGGCCCCCAGAATCTCAGGAGAAAAGGAGTTATATGTTGCCAGGAGAGTTTTGAATTTTTGTTGAGTACCACAGAACTGGAAAGGATCTTGGTGGTCTAATACAATCTCTTTTTTTATTGATGAAGAAACTGATGTCCAAAAGGGGATGATGTTGTCCCAGAAACATGGCTAACAAAAAGCAGAGCTAAGTCAACAACCTCCCTAAAAAGAATGGAGTAAATCTCTGGGCATCAGAGAAGTAGAGCTGGAAAGAACCTTAAAGATGATCTGATTTATTGCCCCTCATTTTACAAATAGGGAAATTGAGGTTTAGAGAGAGTAGGTAACACCCAGAATCACAGAAGCTAGAGTTAATTCAGCTCTTTTAGCTCCAAATCCTGTGGCCTTTCTGTTTTAAACTGGGGTCTCCAAAAGCTCATCTCTCATTTCCCTCCCATATCCCCAAGATGGGGAAGTTAACCCACTCAATTTTGTTATTTGATGTTAGTTGGAGCGATCTTAGATTAAGTGTAAACATCTCATCACTTTCCATGCTGTCATTTATTTCCTACTCCTACCTTTTCACCCTTTACTTAGGGCTACAAGTAAATTGTACTTACAATTTATTACAATATTATTTATTTATTACAATAATGACATTATTGATTTATTACAATAATAAAATTAATACATCACTATTGGAAAGGTTGAAACAATTTACTGTTCTGTTCCTCTACTTATAATTCTCATATCTACTAATATCATAGTTCCTTTCCCTGGCTACCTATCTTAGATATATAGTGTTTTTCTCCATAATAATAATATAGCACCTCATCTGAGCCTCAGAACAATCCTGTGAGGTAAGTACCATAATAGTCTTCATTTTAGAGATGAGGAAACTGAGGTAAACAGAGGTTAAGTGACTCACCCAGTGTCACACAGAAAGTAAGTCCCTGAGCCTAGATTTGAATTCAGGTCTTTTGAACTCCTGGTCCTTCTTTCTCGTCACTTCACCTATAGTCCTTTCTGATTATATTCTGTGAAATTTTACTTATATGCTAGTAATATGAATAGTAATGATAGTAATATGCTTCTGAAAAGCTAAATTTCTTTAAAATGGGAATTCTTCAGAAACTGTTTACTTGTGTTTTTGCCTTTCTTTGTAACACCAGGGCTTAGCACAGTGCCTGGCACATAATAGATATATAACAGATGCTACTTTTTGTTGTTGGAAAATCAAATAAAAGTTTACTGTAATTCAATTTTCTTCCACCACTGGAGAGCCAAAGAGAGCACAAAGCAAATTACAAGTAAAAGAAACAACTTACTTTTTTAGCAGACTTTTCTAACTGGAAAATAACCTAAAATTGAGCTGTGTTTCACATCTGTGGAAGGAATATTAAAGGGAACAGGGAGCAAAAATTCAAGACATTTGCCCAAAGGATCTATTACTATTTTTCTCAGGCTTCCAAAAAAAAAATGATCTAAATAAATGTAAGGGAAAGGGGAAATTCTAATAGTTCTAGAGGCTTTCTTTTTCCTCCGCCCCCAATATATATTTATTTATTTAAAACTTAAATGCAAAAGAGAAAGAGAAAAAAATTGTCATGTGCACAGTAGAACATGAAAGGATTCAAAATATAGTGCAATCAATTTGCATTTCAAGAAAGCCTAGGTGATAAATACTATACACTGTGTTCAGAGCTGTCCGTCTTTTCTTTGCTTCTTTGTAGATTTTCTTTTGTTCTATGCTGTGTACTTTTTACTTTATTCTTTTCCCCATTCTTTCCCCCTCACTTTAATACAATTAAGCTCTGTTATATTTATTATCTGCATACGCAACATACATTCATATAAACATATACACACGTATACCCATACAGATATGTATACATAGATATCTATGGTCACATAGATACACATTCACATACATTTATGTACAACCATACTGTGCTTGTTTTCTCTGAAGATAGGTAGCATCTTCCTTCATAAATCCAAGTCTCTCTCTATTTTTCTAGTCTTTCTTCCAAAAAAATTATATTCTTTAGTCTAGTGAATGAGTTTTTGCCAAAGGCATAAATAAACTCATTTAACTCTGATAATTTCAATAAAATAGCTCTACACAAATATATACACAAAAAGGCACAGGATCATAAAGGGCATGAGAGGCCCATCTCTTCATTTTATAGATGGGGAAACTGAGTCTCAGACTGCTTAAGTGACTTGTCCAAATTCACAGATAGAGCGGGGATTTGAGCCTTTGACCACAGAACCCCTGAACTTGCCATACAGACTCTTCTTCCCTAGAGAGAACATGCTTCATATTCATAATAATCATACGGCAATCTGTCTACATTTGCCCTTCCCATTTTCACCAAATATTGTGGGTTCTTTGATGGCGGGGATTTTTATTATTTGTTTATGCAAACAGCTCCTAAAAGGTTGCATAAGCTTGCTCCTCTCTCTCTCTCTCTCTCTTTTTTTTAAAGTGTTTCGTAGTTTCCTGGTAACCATTCAGTCATGTATTTCGACACTTCTGACATAACATAAAGGCAGGCCCTCGACTCCTCGCCCTCACACACACCTCTTTCCTTGAGTGCTCATTAGGAGAGGCAAACAGTCCTGCCGGTGGTAAGGAGGAAACTCCTGGGTGGCAGTTCTCGCTGCAGAGCCGAGCCATGAACTCCAATAACTGCTGTCCCTTCCGTAACGAATACATTCCTCAGGTGTTGCCCCCCTTGCTGGTCCTGGAGTTTGTGTTCGGGCTCCTTGGCAATGGCCTGGCCCTGTGGGCTTTCTGCTTTTCCTTGAAGTCCTGGAAATCCAGCAGAATCTTCCTTTTCAACCTGGCCGTGGCTGACTTACTCCTGATCATCTGTCTGCCCTTCCTGACGGATAACTATGTCCGAAAATGGGACTGGAAGTTCGGCGACATCCCTTGCCGGTTGATGCTCTTCATGTTGGCCATGAACCGGCAGGGCAGCATCATCTTCCTCACGGTCGTGGCTGTGGACCGATACTTCAGGGTGGTTCACCCCCATCATGCCCTGAACAAGCTTTCCAATCGCGCGGCCACCATCATCAGTCTCCTCCTGTGGGGGGTCACGATCGCCCTTACGGGACACCTCCTTAAGAACGCCCTCGTGAAAAACACAGACAACTCAAGCCGTTGCAGCAGCTTCACCATCTGCCCCGTCTTCGGATGGCACGAAGCCATGTTCCTCCTGGAATTTTTCCTGCCCCTGGGTATCATCCTATTCTGCTCCACCAGCATCATCTGGAGCCTCCGGAGGAGGCAGCTGGACCGGCAGGCTAAGATCAAGCGGGCCATCCGATTCCTCATGGTGGTCACCGTGGTGTTTGTGTTCTGCTTTTTGCCCAGTGTGGCTGTGAGGATCCGGATTTTCTGGCTCCTGTATTTCCAGGGCACCCAAAGCTGCGATCCCTACAAATCCCTCGACCTGGCCTTTTTTATCACTCTCAGCTTCACCTACATGAACAGCATGCTGGACCCCCTGGTTTACTACTTCTCCAGCCCATCTTTCCCCAACTTCTTCTCCAAGCTGAGCCCTTGCCATCTCAGGAAAAAGTCAGTAGGAGAATCTGATAACCACCGGAGCACCATCGGGGAGCCCACGGGAGACTTGTGCCTGACCAGTTCCAGTGGGGAAAATACCATCAACCATAGAAGCCTCCCGGATGCATTAATGCCCAACTCTGCTGTGACATGGAACGCTACAAATATAACCCCCACATCTCCTTGAGCAGTCCGGGTGATGGCGGCGAGGGAGAAGGAGATTATCCGAACTAAGATTTCTAGAAATGGGCTCTCGGTGTACTAGGGTCCGATACCCATGGACTGGTCCATAGATACAGGTTGTCTTCAGAACTGATGACTTGGATGGAACAGGAGAAGCAGGGCAGTGACTTTGTATTCTGATCTGCTGACACAAACCCTATAGGGGGAAAGGATGGAAAGGATGCTCATCTTCTGGAATGTTTGGCTTAATTTATGTATCTCAAAACATCTTCTAGGATCACAAATATAAAAACAGTGGAACTGAGGCCAGAAGAGGTCACACATTTTGGCCAGTCTTGGGAGCTTCTGGTCAGAACCTGCCTCCATGAGTGAAAGAAAAGGGAAGAGGAGGACTTCCACTTCAGGATCCAAGTGACAGTAGGGGGGGGGGCTGGTCCTTGCTAGCCCAAACCTAGGTTTGGGGGGACCAGCTCATTTGGGATCAAAGAGACTTCATCATTGGATAATATCGGTGTTCTCCAGGGGTGAAAGGGACAAGTATGAACACAAGGAAATGCAGATCCCATTAGAAGGTGGGGGAACTGAGCAGTGCTACTAAGTAATATTGAAATGGTGTTTTCAGTACAGCTAATGGGCTACTAATCTGTCCCTAGCTTGTTTACACTTGAGGGGTGAATAACTGGAAGAAACAAAACCCACTCTCTCAGGTCTCAGAAGAAAGCTGCCTCTTAATTGTTTGTTTTTGTCTTTTAAAGGGAAAATGCTACTACCTATGGATCAAAGGAAGGTGGTTTACAAGTATTTTTAACCACTTCTGCTGTCCAGTAGTTACCATGATATCATTACTCTAATAAAATTTAATAGGAAAAAAACCCCAGCTTGTACGGTCGGGGTGATGAGTCACAGAAATGGCTTCTGTTCTTTAAACTGAGTTATTTTGAGTTATCAGATGTGTACTATGGAGAAACAAAAACAAAAACAGAATTAGGACAAGCAGTAGAATTTTTTACTGGGGGAAAATGGAGTTTCCAGCTTAATAATTTAATAGTTTCAGTTCCTAAGATCTGGTTTGTGGGGAGTTAGTCACTGGGGTTTCTGCTAAGTTTGTTGCTGGCACTCCTGGATTCCTTGGCAAGTAGAAGCTTGTCCCTGACCTCCTTAGATCCTGATAGGAAATTTACAGATGGTCCCACCCTATCTACCTGATCAGAGATAAATAAATGAGAGCAATCTCTGTATTTCAAGACTATCCTGAAAGTGCTCACCTTGCAGCGCTTCTGAGGACCATAGAGCTAGCGATTAGGAAACCTAGGATCTTTGTCTAACCTCCCCGCTTACAGATGAGGAACTGGAACCTATAGGGAGGTGATTTAAGATTATAGCTGAATAACTTAACTTGTGGTCTCTTAATTGTGAAATACGCAAATCTAGAACTCAAACATTTTAAAAACAAATGTAAATTTTTTTTGTTTTAAATGTAACTGGGGAAAATATTGAATAAAATAAATAAGTAAAAAAAGTTAATATATCATAGCTAAAGGAGACTTCCAAAGACATCTAGTCCAATTCTCCACCTCCTGCCTCCATTTTATAAGTGAAGGAACTAAGATCTAAAAAGGATATTACTCATCCTGGGGTCATGCAAGTAATAAGTGACAGAACAGTTAGAACACAGGTCTCCTAGTTCCAAATTTAAGGCTCTTTCTACTTAGTTGCTTTTAGTCACTTTTCTTTGAAAATTTTTTAAATTGATATTTATTTTTTACATGATCTAAATTTTCTGTGATCTAATTTCCCTCTGCTCAATCCAGAAGAGTCATCCTGAATAACAAATGATGAAAGAAAAGGAGGAAGAGAAAAAAAAATTGATGAAACTGATCAACATGTTTTTAAAAATCTGATAATGTATGAAATGTTGTTGTATATCCATGAATGATCCACTTTTGTGGAGCCTCCACTTCTGCAAAGGAGGCAGGGGGCTTTAGTTTTACTGCAATTAATCAATCAGCAAACATTTAAACCTTAATTCTGTGCCAGATATACAAGGCACTAAGTTAGACTCTGAGGCAACAAAGCGAAAAAGTTAAATATACCTTGCTTTCAAGGAATACCTATGTAATAGAAATACTATGTATATTAAAAAGTATAACAATAAATACAAAATAGATACAAGATTATATTGGCTAGAGGGGAAAGCACTAGCAGCTGGATTAGGATTGGAAGAGTGAAAGAGGTCTCTTGCAGAAGCCTGCATTTGAATTGTCCTTTTAAAAATTCAATATATTTTATTGATAGCCTTTGTTTTTTCATTATCTACGTTTCCCCCTTTATCTTTTCCCTTCCTATACCCCATTATAACAACAAAATTACCAGAGATAAGCAGAAGTGAAAAAAAATGCAGCAAAACCAGTTGATATGTTGAAGAAACCTGATATTCTATGCAATATTCTACATTCATGGAAGCCACTTCTATCCCTGTCTTCTCAAAGAAATGGGGTCAAGGTTATTCTGCATGATTTAAAGATATTCATTTTCACTTTCTTGATTTTACATTCTTGATTAAGTTTTGAAGAAAACCTGGGATTCTAAGAAGTGATGAGGGCTTGGTTTTGCCCAAGCCTGGCATTGGAGAATACCACCAGTTAAAAGGTATAGACCAAAATCTGGTGCTTTGTTTTGGTTTTGGACAAGTTCACTTCTTTGAGGTTATTTGGGGAACGAATTTTATCTAGAATTTCAATGAAATGCCAGATAATTACATATTGAAAGAATTCTTCCTCTCTCCCCCCTCCCTTTTTTTTTAATAGCAAAAAAACAATAGAAATTTTATGATTCCCCCCCACACACACTTATTACTTTGCAACTGTATGACTTAACAGGTTGATAAAAGCATGTCTTTTGTGATGAACTTGGTTCTTTTCCACAATGAGGTGATTCAGGTCAATTCCGATCCACTTTAATCTTCTTCCAGAAAGAGGACTATGGGGATTGAATGTGGATCACAACACAGTATTTTCACCTTTTTTGTTGTTGTTTGCTTGTGTTTTTTTTTTTTTTCTTTCTCACTTTCTCCCTTTTTGATCTGATATTTCTTCTGCATCATGATAAATGTGGAATTATGTACAAAAGAATTGCACTTGTTTAACCTCTATTGGATTACTTGCTGTCTAGGGGAGGGGGTTGAGGGCAGTGGGAAAGAAAAATTTGGAACAGAAGGTTTTGCACGGGTGAATGCTGAAAACTATCTTTGCATGTATTCTGAAAATAAAAAAAACTACTATTAAAAAAGCAGTTATCAAACATGCGTCTTTTTCAAACAATCAAAAAATAAAAGGAATAGATCATCCTTTTAACAAGGAGGAAGAGCCTGCTCCTCGGAGAAAAACCAGGTACTTTCCCTAACTCAGAATTCATGACTCAGTGGAAGAACCAGGTTCAGAAACTTCTAATTCTTGAAACAGCATGAATCTGCAAGTGTCTACAGAATCATCCCTCATGCAAAGAGGAGGGTTGGTTCCCTTGAGCAAAAGAAACAGGCAGGACAGAAAATAAGTTTTCTCTCTTTTCTCCTATCATTTATTTCAACTGATCCCTCCAGGGACATTGTCAATTGACTTCCTTGTGGCCCTCTCTGTCATTCTTGTAATTCCAACTGAAATGTCTCTTCCTGGCCATTACTCTCTCTAGGTCTATTAGAATATAAACCCTTATGCCCCCCAAAAGGGCCTGTATTCATAACCTCTACACTTGATGGTTGGTTCATGGTTAACAATTAACCCATTCCGCAATTCTCAAATTCTGTAATTTTAAAAATAAGATTTATTTCCTATGTTTAAAACTTATTTAACCATATAAGATTGCTTGCTGTCTTGGGGAAGGGGGAGGTAAGGAAGGAAAGGAGGGAGAAAAATTTGGAACACAAAATCTTATAAAAATGAAAGTTGAAAACTATCTTTACATATATTTGGAAAACTAAAATACTATTGAGAAAAAAAGATCAATTTCACATTAATATATTTCCATTTGATGAAAGTAAAGTCCATGAAAATCTGTGATGACAGCTGTTTTTATACAGCATTTTAAGGTCTGAAAAGAACTTTTCACACAATTCATTTGATTCTGCCCACAGTGCTATGAGATAAGTATGCACAGAGAATCCTCTTCCCATTTTAGAGATGAGAAAATTGAGCATCATTTTAAATGATTTGCTCTTGGTCCCACAACTTATAAATGTCAAGGCAGGATTCCCACTCAAGGCCCTCTCTTGTCTCCAACACCAGCTGTCTCTTTTTACATATCACTGAGTAAAAATTGGATAGACGAAACAGAGGGATACAGTGGAACGGGGTCAGAAGTCTGGTTACCAAGAGCAGTTCTGTCAATTGTTAGGTACCTGTGGGACACAGTCATTTCATTTCTCAGGATTTTAGTTTCATCTGTAATTTGAAGGAATTGTTGTTGATGCTGTTTAGTCATTTTCAATCATGTCTGACTTTCTGGGACCCCATTTGGGATTTTCTTGGCAGAGATACCAGAGTACTTTTTGCCATTTCCTTCTCTGCTTATTTTATAGATGGGGAAACTGAGGCAAACAGAGTAAAATGACTTAACCAGAATCAAAAGGCAATATATAAATGCTGAACAGAGAAGAGAAGAGGAAAAGGTATTCTTCCACCCAAGAACATGGTAGAAAAGATCTGGAGTCTGAAGAGAAATGAAGACCTGGCTGGTTGGGAGGTTTTCCTTAAAATGGACATTTTGGGAGAAACCCAACAGCCAGAGGAAAGGGACCACAGGAGAGAGTCAATTTCTGGTGTGAGAAGTTCAAGAGGTAGAGTCAGCTTCCACAGGAAGGAAGTTTTTGTGGCTTCAGAGAGAAAGTCCAAAAAATCAGGAGGATAGGAAAAAAAAAAAAAGATTATTATTTCTTTTCAACAGGTCTCCACACTAACTCTCAGAGAGCCAAAGGATGTAAATGGCACACTGCAAATATTGAGATTTGGCCCATTTGTTCCCACGATCCTAATTTAACAAATATTGATCTACTCAGTGTGTTGGCCACACCTATAATACATAGCCATTACTATTAATAAGCTGCAGGTGTTTAGTATAATATTCCTAAAACAACTTGTAAAAAAAAATATAACCTCACACAGAAAATATGCTATTTAAAAAAATGAGTTTTTTTTTTTAAAGGAGAGTTTTGTTTTCAAGATGATTATGAAATGCCATTCCTTTGGATATGATGTTTCCTTCCCACCCATTTAAAAAAAATCTGAACTTAACAGATATCAACTAAAAATGAACATTTGTCCTTTGGATGTGATATTTAAAATAGAACGTATAATTTTTGTTAAGAAAACTTAGTTCATGGGCTTGAATTCATTGGTTCCTAGATCTAGAGAGCCTGGAGATGTGGAGACTGAGGCTCTGTGAAGGGAAATGGCTCCTTTCACACGACTGCTATGAGCCTGAGTTAGAATTTGATTCTAAGTCTTCTTGACTCCATTGACCTATCCATGATGCTACTCCATTATGCTTCCATTTGTTCCATTGTTCCAATGTTATCCATTTGGGATTAGGAAGATTATCTAATGATAAGATCATATCACTTAGAGCTGGATTTTATGGATTGTCTTGCCCCAGCACAATTTCCCCATTTCACAGATCAGGAAACCGAGGACTGGAAAAGATAAATTATGTGCCCAAGACTACGCAGGTTGGTAGCAAGCAGAGCCTAGAGTCTAATCACAGGATCACTGAGTCTAGAGATGGAAGGGATTTCAATAGAGTCTACTTCCACCCACACCTGAAAACAATACCTTTACAATTACCTGATAAGTGGTTAGTTATATCATAGTGGGATATATTGGAACAAAGAATAATCTATTCCTACCTTTGCATTGAAGTCACCGGATATTGTATATGTTAATTTAATTTGGAGAATCTCAGTTTTTCATAGAATTTCTCTGTTTATCATTTGAAATGGGTGTTGATTGAATTAAAAAATATTAACTAAGAGATGCCCATCAATTGGGGAATGGTTGAGCAAGTGTGGTACATGAAGACAACAGAATATTGTTGTTCTATAAAAATGATGAGCGAGCTGATTATAGAAAGGCTGGGGAAGTGTTGACTGAAACGAGCAGAACCAGGAATAATACATTGTACACAATAAGAGCAAGAATATGTGATGATCAACTATGAAAGACTCGGTTCTTCTCAGTGGTTCAGTGATCCACAGCAATCCCAATAGACCTTGGACACAAAACGCCATCTACATCCAGAAAAAGAACTAAGGGGACTGAAAATGTAAATCAACATGTGTTCACTTCTTTTTTCTGTTTTTTTTTTTAATCTCTATCATGATTTTTCCCTTTCACTCTGATTTCTCTCTCCCAAAATGATCCATAATGCAATGTATATTAAAAACAAACTTAGTATGGGGCAGCTAGTTGGTGCAGTGGATAGAGCACGAGCCCTGAAATCAGGAGGACCTGAGTTCAAATCTAACCTCAAACACTTAACACTTCCTGGCTGTGTGACCCTGGACAAGTCACTTACCCCAATTGTCTCAGCAAAAAATAAATAAGTGAACTTAGTACAATAATTTTTTTTTTTTTACTAAGTCCTTACTAGGTGTTAAGCACCATATTGAATATTGAGGTTAAATATAGAAAAACAATACACCCCCTGTTCCCAAGCAGCTCCCATTCTGACAGGAGACAATATCTACAGGAAGTCACAGCTTCAAGTCAATCTATAAACATTTATTAAGTGCCTATTGTGTACCAGGCCCCATGCTAAGGACTCGGGATCTGTTCATCCTTCATTTCGAAGAGGAGCAATAACATCATGGAGTGATAGGAACTCACATGACTTTAGGGATCTCACAGTCTAATGGACAGGTGAGGGGGTGGAAGATGGTGGGGGGGGGGTGGGGGATGACAAAATGCAAACAATTATATAAAGAAGCGTCAGACACGGTAAATTGGAGTCAGATGGAAAGATCCCATGATCCTTAGGGAGCATCAGGAAATAGGCAGCAATGCATCTTTAATACTCTCTTTAATGTTTCATCATTTCTGATAATGAGCTACTTGAGAGTGCCGAGGACTTTGATGGAGAGAACTTTCTCTTCTGGGTCTTTAGTAGCTCTGGCTGTGGAGGGACCACAGAGAGGCACTTGGAGATTGCCCTCCAAAAGAGCTGATTCTCTGGATAATGGCTACGGCCAGAAGAGGAGGTGAGGGTCTGGGGACTCGAGGGCTCAGAGTCCTAGAACAGTCTGTCCCTTTAGCTCTAACTCTGAAATGCCCTTGGTTTCCTTCGAGATTCAGATCAAATCCTACCTTCTGCTTTCCCAGGACTACACCCCTACTCCCTCACACCCCCAGACTTCCCTCTGAGAACACTCCTCATTAACATCGTAGATATTATGTGTGTCATAGTTATTTACATTTTGTCTCCTCCCCTCCAACCCCAAGAGAATGTGAGTCCTTGAAAGACAAGGACACACACACGTGTGTGTGTGTGTGTATACACACACACATATATATGTAAAATGTATGTGTATGTATATATGTGTGTGAATGTATACACACGTATTTCTATATGTAGCTATATATGCATATGTGTAAATACATACACATGTATGTATAGGTGTACATATGAATGTATATGTATAATAGTATGTATATATGTTTACTATTTCAAATATATTTCTAATCGCATATAAAAATGTTCATATTCTTTTTTAAAGTTCTGAGTTCTGTGCAAATATGTTTTACGTGATTGTACATGGATAACATATCAGATTGCTTGCCATCTTGGGGAGGGGGGAGGAGAGAGAAAAATTTGGAACTCAAAATCTTATTAAAAAATAAATATTGGAAATTGTTTTACTTGTAATTAGAAAAAATAAAATTACTATCTGATGCGATCTGTGATGGGGGGGTGTTTGTCACCAAATGATGGCAGGCACCAAAAGTTGGGGTTCAGTCATGTGAAGAATTCCCAATGGCCATTATCTCTGGCAATAGATAGATTTATTTAGGGAAGAGTTTCCAGATAAAATGAAGGGACTTAACTAGTTGGTTACTGTAAGGAGAAGTGGGATGGGAAGCATGATGGAGTTAGGGGAGATGCTACGTGGCATTGCGGGGGGTAAGGAGAAATACACCATGAGGCAGAGTGCCATGGCAGCTGGACCCCAAGGAAGGTAGCAGCAGAGCCATGGGCCCTCAGTTGTTTTATAGGGAAATTTTAGCCTCCGAGTGTTGACATAACTTGGATTTCTGAATGGATTATCATTAGAGGGTGGGACCATGGAACTCAACTGATCTCCATTATCAGAGCCTTCTTCCTGCTTGCCTAAAGGATTAATTTTTATTAACTCTTCTGCTAATCCCACCTAAAACTGAAGACCTCATCACTGAATTTATATTAGAAAAATAAAAGAAAATCCAGAGTTCCAAGTTTTCTCCCTCTTTCCCATTCTTCCCTTCCACTGAGAAGGCAAGCAATTTGATATAGTTTATACGTGTATGGCAAGGATAGTATTTTTAAATTTCATTCTTAAGTTTTTATTGATGTCTTCTGTTTACATCATTGTTTTCTCCAGTATTTCTTCTTCTCCTCTCAGAGAGCCTCCTCACATAACAAATAGTATTTTTAAAAAAGAAAAAAGAAAAAAATCAGCACAACTGATCAATACATTGATTATCTATACACATATATCCCACATCCATGGTCGGGAGGGGGGCAGAGTTCTCTCCCATCTCTTCACTGGAGTCATGCTTGGTCTTTATAATTTTATTACATTCCCTTGTGATTGATTTTGTATGGTGTGGTGTGTGTGTGTGTGTTTAGGACAATATTTTTTACTTTGTCTGGCCCCATCTCAGAAATATGTGCAAGAGGCCCATCTGGTCAAGTATGTCAACAGAAAAAGGTTCCTTTGCACTTTAGAGAATGCACAGGGATTGTGTTTGTTTTCTGTCTGCTCACTGCCTGGCTTTTTGATCAACTGCTAAGTGGGAACTGGGGATACATGCAGAAAACCCAATCAATCAAGATAGCTTGGTCTCCCTCCTATATGTGTGTTTTGGTTTTTGGGTTTTTTCCCCTGAGGCAACTGGGGTTAAGTGACTTGCCCAGGGTCACACATCTGGGAAGTGTTAAATGTCTGAGATCGGATTTGTATTCAGGTCCTCCTGACTTCAGGGCTGGTGCTCTATCCACTGCGCCACCTAGCTGCCTTTCCCTCCTGTGTTTTTTAATAAATAGGATGAAATGCTGTAGATCTCTGGGATGGGGCGAGGACTCATGAGACTTATTTTTCCTTCTACCTCTATTATTTCTAAACTTTCCAGATTGTAGGTAGAGTGACTGTGAATTCATGCGCTTCAAACACCAGAAGTCTGAATTTCCAGAGGTCCAGGGACTTTAGTCCAAGTCATAGTTTTCCAGCAGCTGAACTCAGTGAGGGGTGACCTGGAGCATCCCTGCCCAGCAGCGGATTAGACTTGGCAATGAGAGGCTATTTTCTGGAGGGACTTCTTCCATCAGCTTTGCCACTTTGGGAGGTGAACTTGGTTCTGGGAAGGGAAAGAGACGCTGGGCAACTGTCACTGTAAGTTTGAGCCCACTCTCCCCAGGCACTGAGTGATACAGAGGAGTCTACATTCACTTTTTGTAAATCTGTTCTGTCTGGATAGTCTCAGCTATAGAATCCCTTGGTAAAAGAGTATTGGTATTAACGGGTAAAATGATGCTATGTCCTCATTATTGCAGCAATGATATAGAGTACATACTTACTGTAACACTGGAATGGAAGCAATACATATGTACATATAGATAGATATTTGATACATACAGAGAGGGGGGAAGAGAGGGGAAGGGGAGAAAGAGAGAGAGACAGAGAGAGAGAAAGGAAGGGAGAGAAAGAGGAGAGAGAAAGAGAGAGAAGGAAGGGAGAAGAAGAGAGAGAGGAAGGAAGGGAGAGAAAGAAAGGAGAGAGAAAGAGGAAGGAAGGAAGAAGGGAGGGAGGGAGGGAGAGACAGAGAGAGAGAAAGAGAGAAAAAGAGAGAGAGAGAGAGAGGAAGGTAGAGAAAGAGGAGAGAGAGAAAGAAGGAGAGAGAGGGAGGAAAGGAAGGAAGAAGAGAGGAAGGAAGGGACAGAAAGAGAGAGAGAGAGAGAAAGAGAGAGAGAGAGAAGAGAGAGAGAGAGAGAGAGAGAGAGAGAGAGAGAGAGAGAGAGAGAGAGAATCAGAAACACACCCCACCTTCCCTCTAGGAAACTCTAAAACCCGGCCAGGCAGATGTAGGCGACCTTGCTCTGGGCCCCATCCAAGTCAGTACAGACTCCTCAGAGTCTAGAAGGGCTGCACTGTCTCCCTGGCACTTAGCACAGTTCCCGGCACCAATTAAGGGTTTAATAAATGCTTGTTGACCGACTTTTTTGTTGCCCTTCACCACATGATAAAGCCGCCTCTGCTAACTTTCTTTAAGCCCAGGAAAGGAGAGCCGGCCTAGCACGGAACAATCAAAGCTCCATTTAATTTGGCCGGCCTATCTCGCCCGGATTTCCCAGCAGCTCGGGCGGTTTTCAGAACATGCCAGATATATTTATTTAAACCCACTTATCAACCACAAACCAGAGCGGGGTCTCAGGTGAACCACACAGCAGAGAAATTCGGCTGGGGAAGAGTAGGAGGTTAATGTTAATAACAGCTCGATTTTTCCATAGGCAAACAATGTCCAAATGCTCCGGTCTTTCTTCCGCCTGCCTTTTATTTTAGTGAGGGAAATTAATCACAGAACTATGGAGGATGCAAATTAATGGATTCTAGAGAAACAATTCTTATTGGCCACCTTTCATGATAAAGAACAGAAATTGCTCATCCTCTGGGGTTCCCATGGTAGCTGAACATTAGGCTGGTTAATACTTATTAATTTCCCCCCTACTTTTAAGGAAATAAAGCAAGACTGCTATAAATAATCTAGCTGCTCCAGGAAAAATATCAAACACCTTTCTACCCCAATGTATCCAACTTTATCCTAATTCTTAATAAAAAGCTCAACTATTTTTATTTTAAAGGTATAGATTCCAGATCTTATATATTTTAACAAGTACAATTCTTCTATATGTATTTCCACAATTATCATACTATACAAGAAACATTAGATCAAAAAGGGGAAAAAAAAATGAGAAAGAAAACAAAATGCAAGCAAACAATGACAAAAAAGAGTGAAGAGTTGTGATTCACACTCTCAGTTCCCACTGTCCTCTCTCTGGGGGCAGATGGCTCTCTTCATCACAAGATCATTGGAACTGGCCTGAATCATCTTATTGTTGAAAAGAATCATGTAGATATTGGTCAACCGGCCATCTGGGGAAAGGGGTGGGGGGAAGGAGGGAAAAAGTTAGAACAAAAGGATTTGCAACTGTCAATGCTGAAAAATTACCCATGCATATAGCTTGTAAATAAAAAGCTATAATAAAAAAATAAATTAAAAAAAAAAAGAAAGAAAGAAAAGAGTCGTGTAGAAGCCCGAGTTTAAATCTGGCCTGAGACACTTACTATTTGGGGCCCTGACTAAGTCAGTTAACCCTGTGTGCCCCAGTTCCCTCATCTGTAAAATGAACTGGAAAAGGAAATGGCAAACCATTCCAGTAACTTTGCCGAGAAAACCCCAAATGGAATTAAAGAGTTGGAACAACAATATGTTGCACTGGGTTTTTATTTATTCTGTTAAATATTTCCCAGTTGAATCTTAATCTGCTCTTAGTACATGAGGTTGCTTCCCTGGCCTTGTGCAGCCAGCTTAGCAGAGTCTGACAGTTCAGGACTAGCTGATCTTTCAACTGATTCCCACTATGATCCCAATCAAGAAGTAGAGGAATGATCTAAACTCAGATCTTCCCACTCCCAAACCTGAGCTCTTTTCCTTTTATAGCACCCAATTTATGTCTTTAAGCAACAGATAAATTTTAAAGAATTTTGATTGATCTCTTTTGTTTTTACATTACATTACCAATAAATCTTTCCTCTTTTGCTATTCAGAGAGCTAGCCCTTCAAATAAAGACTAAAGGAGCAAAAAACAAAATAAAACAAAAACCCCAGCACAATAAACCAATGAAGCCCCAAAGTCTGACATTGGAGGCAGCAATCTCCAGGAAAGAAAGGAAAGTGTAGCTTTCTCATCTCCCTCATTAGGAAGCAAGTTTGGCCATTTAACTTTCACATTTAGTTTTGATTGTTCTGCTGCTGTTCTTGTCTTTATTTAGAGTCAGAGAAAAAAATTCTTGACCAGAAAGTGGTTAACTTTGTCCACCAAATTTGCAGAAGTTTCATCATAAATGTCTCGAGAAACCAAACTTACTCAAATTGAAATCCAACAACCCACAGCTCAGCGGACCACTGGGTTTATAGAACTACCTTCGATGAAAACATTCTAAATTCGAAGCAAAGGCAAAACTTAGCCGAGCCGAGCTGAGTAAAAATGGCTCAGTTCCTTCCTAGGATTCTCTAAGAATGGATTTTTGTGGATTATCCATTTATGAACACAAGGGACCCTGAAATCTCAAGAGCTTTCAGTCATCTTCAACTTCTCTCCTCATTCCACAAAGTGAACCAAGAAGGGACCGACATGTACAGATATAAGCAATTACAAAAGAATTAGGAGTAGATTGCAAAGGATTCTGGAGGAAAAAAGGATTAAAATACTACAGTGAAGTCGGCCCAGCGGGGAGGTAGATCATCCAGAATGAAATCCTGAAGATGAAAACGTTAATTGATGGGTTGTCATCCTTTATGCTGGAAGAGAATCAAAATGACATCACCATGTTGAGATCAAGGTACAATGTGTTCCCTGTGATGAGCTCAATACGAGCTTGGAAGGCTCTGCCATGGGTCAGGCGCAGATAGTCCAGGTGAACATTAGGGCTAGACGTGTCTCTAAATTTGTATCTTTTGTGGTTTTTTGGAGCGATTGCAATTCTATAGAACACAGCCTTTTTTTGATGCTGGCACATAATGCTAGGAAGTCCTGCATCAGTTTCAAAATTCTTTTTTTTCTTTTTTTTTTCTGAAGCAATTAGGGTTCAGTGACTTTCCCAGGGTCACACAGCTAGGAAGTGTTAAGTGTCTGAGCTCAGATTTGAACTCAGGACCTCCTTACTCCAGGGCTGGTGCTCTATCCACTGCACCACCTAGCTGCCCCCAGTTCCAAAATTTTTGAGAGACCTTGACAATGTCCTTGTGTCATTTCTTCTGACCACCTCGTGAGCCCTTGCCCTGTGTGAGTTCTCCATAAAATAACTTTTTTGGCAAGCCTACATTTGGCATTTGAACAACGTGGCCATCCCACCAGAGTTGTGCTCTCTGCAGGAGACTGGAGTGCCTGACAGTTTAGTTGGAGAAAGGACCCCGGTGTCCGGGATCTCATCCGGCCAGGGGATCTTCAGCATCTTCCTGAGACAATTCAAATGGCAGAGATTCCGTTTCCTGACCTGGCGCTATCCAGATTCACTGACGTACAAGAATGAGGTCAGCCCAACGGCTCTGTGACCTTCAGTTTGGTAGTCCGTCTAATATCTCTTCTCTCCCACACTTTCCTTTGGAAATTATTAATTTGGTAAAATACATTTTAATGCTGTTTGATTTTTAATACTGTTAGAAATTCAACAAGTTCCCTTACTTTCTCCACATCCAGAAAGCAATCCCTTATAATAACGATTTTTAAACTAAACACCTAAAATTTAAAGGGATTGAGGGGAGAGGAGATACAAAGATAATTAAGACATTGCCTTAAGGGAACAGGTAATAAAATAAGAGGACACAACCACACACATATACATATATATGTGTACATTATATAACTAACTATATGATTCTAGAAATATTACTTCAATGGAGCTCTGATCTCATATATAACACTTTTAAGTTTCGCAAAGTGCTTTACATAAATTATCTTATTTGATCAATGCTGTTATTATCTCCATCTTACAGATGAGAAAACTTAGCCTCAGAGAATGTGACTTTTCCAGGGTCACACAGTCAGTATCTGACATAAGATTTAAATCACCCTGACTTCAAGATCTACATTCTATGTACTGAAGTATATCTAACAGTCATAATTTTAATAATTCATATTTACACAGAACCTCAAGGTCCTCAAAAGTACTTTCTTCACACTTCTGTGAAAAGATAGGGGTAAATGTCACCTTATGACCATTTCTATACCATGCCATAAATACCCAAGTTCCCCCATTCTTTCTAGCACTGGACCTGAGTTTAAATCCTACCTCAGACACTTACTAGCTATGTGACCCTGGGCAAATCCCTCTGTCTGCCTTGGTTTTCTCATCTGTAAAATGGGGATAATAATATCACCTACCTTGTAGTGAGGACCAAATGAGATAATAGTTGTAAAGTGTTTTGCAAACCTTTAAGGGCTAACTTCTTCCTCTCCTCCTCTTCCTCCATTTCTTCTCCTGCTTCTCCTCCTCTTCCTTTTCCTCCTCTTCTTCCTCCTCTTCCCTTTCTTCCTTCTCTCCCTTTTCTTCTTCTTCTTCTTCTTCTTCTTCTTCTTCTTCTTCTTCTTCTTCTTCTTCTTCTTCTTCTTCTTCTTCTTCTTCTCTTCTTCTTCTTCTTCTTTTCTTCTTCTTCTTCTTCTTCTTCTTCTTCTTCTCTTCTTCTTCTTCTTCTTCTTCTTCTTCTTCTTCTTCTTCTCCTCCTCCTCTTCCACTTTCTCCTCCTCCTCCTCTCCTCCTCTTTCTCCTCTTCCTCTTCCTCCTTCTTCTTCTCCTCCTGTTCCTCCTCTTCTTTTTCCTTCTCTTCCTCCTCTTCCCTTCCTCCTTCTCTCCCTTCTCCTCTTTTTCTTCTCCTCCTCCTCCTCCTCTTCTTTTTCCTTCTCTTCCTCCTCTTTCCCTTCTCTCCCTTCTCCTCCTTTTCTTCTTCTTCCTCTTTTATTTCTTCTTTAATACTTCTTATTCTTTTGTTCCCTCCTGACTAGCACTAGTATCTGACACATAATAAGTGCTTATTGATTTTTCATCCATTCATTTAGTCACTCATTTCCTTTTTATGAGAGGAGGCTGAGACTTGGAGACATTAAGCAATCGACACAAAACATAAGAGGTATAATGCAATAAACAAGGCCTAAGGAAGAGGGAAAAAAATCGTATGATTTCAGAGCCAAAAGGGACCTCCCAGATTTCTGGGACAACTGATCTCTGAGCAAGATCCCTCTCAAGGGCTGGCGTCTTGACATCCAACATTAGAAAACTCAGAGGGTTAAGGGAGACGTCATAGGGGTGGGAATGGGGAAGGAGGAGGAATTGGAGAAACTGGGATGGTAAAGTTCTGGAGAAAATTCAGGAAAACAAGTTCTCTGTTTCCTGCATGAGCAAACCTCAGTTGGCATTTCTATGAGACCTAAATGTCTGCAAAGGCCTTTATAGACATTATGTCATTTGAATCTCACAACCCTGAGGGGAAGGGACAGTAGGTATTTTTATCCCTACTTTACAGATGAGGAGAGATGAGGAGACTGAAGTCCAAAAAAGATAAGTGGAGTGCCTGGGGTCACACAAGGACCAGGGTTAGGATTTGAACTCAGTACTCTATCAGGCAGCCTAGGTAATACAGTGGATGGAGAGGATGACCCGGAGTCAGTAAGAACTGAGTTCAAATTCAGTCTTGTGAATGATGGGTCACTTCTCTGCCTGCTTCAGTTTCCTGATCTGTATAATGGGGATAATAATAGCATCTCCCTCCTAGAGCTGTTTTGAGGATCAGATGAGATATTTGTAAAGCACTTTGTGAACCTTAACTCGCTACATAAAGTATAATCATTATCATCATCATTATCATAATTAATAATTATTACCATTATACTATACCCTAAAGTCTCTCTCAACCTTCTGGCTGTTTTTCCAAGCTATGACTAGGGGAGTGAGGGAAGGGGAGGGGCTGAAGAAAACTAGAGCAAGAAAGCAATCACTCAAACAACAAGCACTTATTAAGCTCCTACTTTGTGCCTGGGACTGTGCTAAGTACTAAGGAGGCCCTAGTTAGTACAGGCGTTCTTCACCTGGAGTTTATGACTTAAAAAACACTTTTTGGGTCACTGTTACTTCAGTATGATTTAGTTTGCTCCATAATCCTGTGCTTTATTTTACATGATTTAAAAACATGATGGCACAGTGGACAGAACACAGGCCCTGTAGTCAGGAGGACCCGAGTTCCAAACCAGCCTCAGACACTTAACCCTTATGAGCTCAGAGTCTGGAAGTCTCCTGCTTATTTCTCCTGCCGTCCCTTTCTCTCTCATCTCCCAGCAGTGTTTGGAAGGGGAGCCATTCCCGAGAGTTTTTATTGGGGGAGGATGGGCAAGGTAAAACGGGATAAAGAGGTCAACTGTAAGAGGAGGATCATGGGTGTTCCTTGGTTTGTTGTTCTCTGACACTGTTCTTAATAGATCTGTCCACTTCAGTAAACCCTGGCACTTACTCCGAGTCATTGTGTAAAATGTAAACTATAAAACCAAATGACTAAGTCACCTGCAGCCTCAATCTGTCCAAGTCAAGTAATTAGGAAAAACAGGGGCCTTCTTTACGGGGGATGATGGCGTCACGTACATTTTGAGCCGAGAAAGCGCTTCATAAGGGCCTGTAAAGTGAAGTGCGTTAAGGGACTCAGCCCGGCTCATTTGGACTTGGTCCCACTGAGAAATCCACCCCAAGGGGAAGAGGAAGAAAGCCCGCAAATTCCGCTCCAGATGGGTGTTTTTTCACACCCGGCAGGGAATTCAATCTCTCTGATGTGTATGGTCTAGAAAGAGGTGGTTTGCTTATTCAATTGGCTGGAATGTGAATTGTTTCCAAAACAACCAACAAGGGTGATTAAAAGGAGGGAAAAAAATCCAAATCAAAACACGAAATCCTGCTGATTTAGAGCCGGACGCAGGGCCAAGGCACCTTCGTTGCATCTGGATGACAAAACCCAGCATGGGTGACAAGGCCCACGGCCGGGATGGGGGCTGTCCACTGTCCAGAAATGGCCTCGGAGAACTTTTTGTCTCCCTGGTCACATAACCTGAGATTGCTCTGGCTTGAGCTACAAGATGGCGTGAGTCCATTGCCCTCTTTAATACTTTTTTTGGGGGGGGAACAGGGAGGTCAGGAGACTGTATTTATGATTTTGCTGAAGAGCATGCTCAGTAAGGAAACACTTTGTTCCAATGCAAATCTAACCCACGTATCATAGATAACAATAATTAGTATTTATATACTACTTACTAGTATATAAATACGAGTATTTATACTAGTAATATAAATGTATGGCACTGTGCTAAGTGTTTCATAAATATTATCTCAGTTGATCTTTTCAACAACTCTGGGTCATGAGTGCTATTATTGTTCATTCCCATTTTACAGTTAGGGAAAGTGAGGCAGACAGGATTGAAGTGATTTCTTCAGAGTCACACAGCTGGAGTCGTTAAGGCTACATTTGAACTTGTCTTTCTGGCTGCAGGCCTAGCACTCTATCCCCTGCATGACTTAGCTGCTTCTAAATATAAAGCCCTCTATCTTTTCCTATGAATATATATATATATAATTTTTTTTTCCTGAGGCAATTGGGGTTCAGTGACTTGCCCAGGGTCACACATACAGGAAGTGTTAAGAGTCTGAGGCCAAATTTGAACTCAGGTCCTCCTGACTTCAGGGCTAGTGCTCTGTCCATTATACTACTTAGCTGCCCCTTTCCATTAATATTTAAGCATAAAGACCAAGGTATTTAAAAGGAAGATAAATTTCCTGTCCCAAAGTCCTATTCTGATGGTTTATCTCAGAAAGACTATGACCCTGGATTCTCAAACACAGGAGAGTTCCCACCCCAAGATGGAAGCCTTTGAGTAAAGATAAGGGGCTGAATGCTGGTGGAGAATCTCCTGAGACAAGGCTTGAGAAGGCCGGCTCAACCACATGGTTAGGTGCACCTTCACTCACAATACCTCTCAAAGACGACCTAATAAGTTCTAGATTTGCAACCCAGGGCACTTTAGGAAAACCACACGAGAAAGAAATTACAGGAATGGATTCATGGTTTCCCAAAAGCAGAAACAGCATTCAATGAATGAATGATTGAAAAAACCGCTTAATAATGGTCATACAGCTAGGTAGTGCAATGGATAGAGTTCTGGGCTCAGAGACAGGAAGACCTGAATTCGCAAATGCATTATCAGATATTAGCTGGGTGAATCTGGGCAAGTTCCTTTACCCCTGGCTGCCTCAGTTTCCTCAATTACAAAATGGAGATAATAATAACACCTATCTTCCAAGGTTGTTGTGAGGATCAGATGAGATAATATCTGTTTTGTTTTTTTTAATAGTTTTTATTTTTTTAAATATATTTGAGAATAATTTCAACAACTCACCTCTGCAAAAATCTTGTGTTCCACTACATAGTATGTTCATCTTTTTTGTTGCTTGCTTTTTTTTTCTTATTTTTCCCCCTTTTGGATCTGAGTTTTCTTGTGCAACATGGTAAAGGGGGAAATATGTATAGAAGAATTGCATGTTTAAAGAATGTATGTGGCAGCCCTGTTTGTAGTGGCCAGAAACTGGAAAATGAATGGATGCCCATCAGTTGGAGAATGGCTGAATAAATTGTGGTATATGAATGTTATGAAATATTATTATTCTGTAAGAAATGACCAGCAGGATGATTTCAGAAAGGCCTGGAGAGACTGACACGAACTGATGCTGAGTGAAATGAGCAGGACCAGGAGATCATTATACATGGCAACAACAATTCTATATGATGGTCAATTCTGATGGACGTGGCCCTCTTCAACAATGAGATAAACCAAATTAGTTCCAATAGAACAGTAATGAACTGAACCAGCTACGCCCAGGGAAAGAACTCTGGGAGATGACTATGAACCATTACATAAAATTCCCAATCTCTCTATTTTTGTCTGCCTGCATTTTTTATTTCCTCCACAGGTTAATTGTACATTATTTCAAAGTCCAATTCTTTTTGTACAGCAAAATAACTGTGTGGACATGTATACTTATATTGTATTTAATTTATACTTTAACATATTTAACATGTATTGGTCAACCTGCCAACTGGAGCAGCGGGTGAGGGGAAGGAGGAGAAAAGTTGGAACAGAAGGTTTTGCAATTGTCAATGCTGAAAAATTACCCATGCATATATCATGAAAATAAAAAGCTATAATAATTTAAAAAACACTTAAAAAAAAGAATTGCACATTTAACATATATTGGATTACTTGCTATCTAGGAGACGGGGTGAGGCAAAGAGAGGGAGAAAAATTTGGAGCACAAGGTTTTGCAAGGGTGAATGTTGAAAAACTATCTTTGCACGGATTTTGAAAAAATACATAGCTAAAATTAAAGCTATTATTAAAAAAAAAAAAAAAGGAAGTATCCATAGACACATATCCAGCAGGATTTGGACCCAGGTATTATATAGGATTTTCAAAAATCATAGAGTAGTTTTAAGCTTTATTAGTTTAAGAAGCTATTCAGTGAAATATTTAAATAAACTATTAAAACTTTTAGGATACCCTGCAAAAAAATCTGAACCTTGTGTTCCTATTTTTTACCCTTTTCCCCACTCCTTTAGACAGTAAGTAATCGAATATAGGTTAAACATAGGCAATTCTTCTAAACATATTTCCATATTCAGCATGACGCATAAAAAAAAAAATTAGATCAAAAGATGAAAGAGAAAAAAAAAAAACAAGTAAATAAACAACAACAGCAACAAAAGTTTAAGTACTAAGCCTCAATCTGTATTCAGTCTCCAAAGTTCTCTTTCTGGATGCAGATGGCATTTTCCATCCCAAGTCTATTGGAACTGGCTTGAATCATCTCATTGTTGAAAAGAGCCATGAACATCAGAATTGATCATCCCATAATCTTGCTGTTGCCATATGGGTTCAATGTTCTCTTGGTTCAGTTCACTTCACTCAGCATCAGGTTCCTGTAAGTCTCTCCAGGCCTTGCTGAAATTATCCTGTTGGTTATTTCTTACAGAACAATAATATTCCATAACATTCATATACCACAACTAATTCAGCCATTCTCCCACTGATGGGCATCCACTCCGTTTCCAGTTTCTGACCATTACAAAGAGACCTGCCACAAACATTTTGGCACATGTGGGTCCCATATGATCTCTTTGGGATACAGGCCCAGTAGAAACACTGCTGGATCAAAGTTTGAAAGCCCTTTGGGTATAGTTCCAAATTGCTCTCCAGAATGATTGAACTACACCAACAATGCATTAGTGTCTCAGTTTTCCCATATCTCATCCAACGTTTATCATAACAACATAAAATTTGTAAAAGTACTTAGCACACTATTCCATTGGGTTTTGTTAATGCTTCCATTTTGTCATTTTTGTTGCATGTTCAGTACAAAAATGTTTTTATGTAATGGCCTTAACAATTTTGCTAATTTTAAAAAGTTTTAACACTTAAGACACATTGTTTTGTTTTTTTACTGAAGACAGTTGTAATTCCTTCCTTTCATTTGATTTTAAAGTAGGCTAGCATTCCATAAAGAATATTGCTGCTAATGGGGTGATTCAGGCCAATTCTCAGAAGACTTGTGATGGAGAGAGCCATCTGCATCCAGGGAGAGGATTATGGGGACTAAATGTGTTAGATAAATGTAGTATTTTCTTTTTTTTTATTATAGCTTTTTATTGACAAAACAGATTCATGGGTAATTTTTCAACACTGATCCTTGCAAAAACTGCTATTCCAACTTTTCCCCTCCTTCCCTCCATCCCCTCCCCTAATTGACAGGTAGTTCTAAATGTAGTATTTTCACCTTTTTTTAGTTGGTTTTTTTTTTTTGCTTGCTTGTTACTTGCTTGCAATTTTTTTCTCTTTTGATCTGATTTTTCTTGTGCAGCATGATAAATGGGGAAATATATTTAGAAAATTTGCACATGTTTAACCTGTCTTGGATTGCTTGCTGTCTAGGGGAGGGAGGAGGAAAAATCTGGAGTACAAGCTTTTACAAGGGTGAATGTTGAAAACCATCTTTGTCTGTATTTTGAAAATAAAAAGCTATTATATAAAAAAGAATGTTAACACTTAAGTTTGAACTACTAGTTATATCATGAAATTTTACTTCTTAAAAATCTGTTTAAAGAAAATCATCTTGCTAAAAACACTGTAAAAATAAATATTTAAATGGCAAAATAAAAAGTGTAGTGCTTGGTGCATTCTAAGTGCCATTTAAGTGGGAGCTGTTATTATTAATAACACATGTTTATTATGTGCTAAGCACTATGCTAAGTGCTGGGGATATAAATACAAGTTAGATACAACAGTCTCTGCCCTCTTTGGAGTTACGGGAACAGGTCAGTGATGAAAACATTTCCCGCCTGCCATGTGATTCTTGCCATGGCCTCCATGGTCCATGCTGCCTCCACGCCCTTGAGAGCCCACTCTTAGAGAGGAGTTTCCTTTTATCTTGCCCAGAATCAGATCATGAAAGCTCCTGGACCCCCGAACAGTGCAGCTCAGCATTTCCTTCCCCTTTCCCGCATCCACCTTCTTTATGTATTGCCTTCCCTTATTAGGATGGAAGCTCCTTGAGGGCAGAGACTGTTGAACTTAACTTGTAACTTTGAAGAAATAAAAATTTCTACAACCATATAGGGGATAGAACTGCTTGTGTGTCGCAATTTCTTCATTTGACTGAATGAAAAAACAGTATCAGTTATGAGTAATTTTAAGGCCCCTTTAAAATACCAAGTTTATAAAAAGAAGGTTGAACGAAATGAGTTGGCGCTCATCGTTCTTTAGCTATAACACAATGTTCTTCTAAATTGTCTTGTGATTCATTTGAAGAAAAAGAACAATGATTCCCTGGGCTAAAATGTTATATCCCGGAGGGCAGGGACAGACTTGGTTCTGTCTTGGTATCCCCAGCATTGTCTGGACACACAAGAAGCGCTTGCTAAAAACTTATTGCGTGTGCACATTATAGAACAATTTCTTAAATTGTGGGTCATTGATCTCAGACACTTAACACTTCCTACCTGTGTGACCCTGGGCAAGTCACTTAACTCAAATTGCCTCAGGGAAAAAAAAATTGTGGGTCTTGACCTCATATGTGGTCTCATAAATGAATGTAAGTGGTCACAAAATTATGATTTATTATCAATATTTTATTTGTATACCTATTTTATATATTTATATATCCAGAGCCATGTAAAAAATTCTCAGGCTAAAAGGGGTCTTGAGTGGAAAAAGTTTAAGAAGCCCAGCTATAGAGAGTGGATAATGTGAAGATCCAGATTCGAATCCTAGCCTCAGATCTTTCCTATTTGTATGATCATGAACATATCACTTAGTTTTTTAGTTTGTTTCCCCATTAAAACAGGACAAATAAAACGTGTCCTGTCCATGATCCTTTGCTGTTATGGGGAAAATTCATTATGACATAGAAATATATAGAAATTTGACAATTAATATCTAGAAATATTCTTTCAAGTATTCAATAGTCACCCCTTCTAAAACTTTTTGTAGCAAGCTACTTCTGTTTGGGCCCAATGCTACTTTCTTAGAGATGGATGAACTATCCTGCTGGTATACCCTGGAGAATTTCATTTTTTTTTCATTTAGCAGCTTCTTACTTTATTATAGTATATAGAGCATCTAGTGGTATTACCTACTATGGGCCAAGCATTGCACTAAGTACTCTACAAATATCTCCTTTAATGACAGAAGGGGATGAGCGTGTATTAAGCACCTCTGTGAGCCAAGAACTTGACAAATATCATCTCCTTTGATGATAGAAGGGAATGAGCTTTTACTAAGTCTTTACTATGTGCCAAAACTTTACAAATAACTCATTTGATGATAGTTATCACCTCTCTCCAAAGCTTTCCTCCCCTAGGCTAAACAAATCATTTCTTCAACCAATTTGATTGAAGATGGTGATCTCTATGATTTCAAGGTCCCTCACCAACTGGAACATTCTCTGGATCCCTTCCATTTTGCATATTTCCGAATAATATTATTATAGAATTCTAGACTTGAGTCAGAAAAGTCTTTTTGTTCTATAACATTGTAGCACTAAAAGGAGTGGAAAAGATGCTGGATTTGTAGTTGGAGGTCCTGGGTTCAAATCCTGGTTCTGACATTTCTTTCCAGGGGGTGTTCATGTAAAGACTGGATGCTCATTTATCAGGAATCATAGATCTAGAGTAGAAAGAGATTTCAAGAGTTCATTGACCCCAATTCTGCCATTTTATAGATGAAGAATGCAACCCACAAAGAGTTTTAAGCGATTTGTTCAAAACCGTCAGTGACATGCTTCTGTGCTTCCTAATATTATTTAGCTTCATTTCCGATCCAAAGATCAGGTTGTCCTAGACCACAGAAGAGGTTCTTTAATGGATTTAGGCAAGAAAGAATCACAGAATCATAGGTTAAATTGGTCGATTAATTTTGTTTTAAAGATAGAGGGAGATGTCAAGAGGTGAAATAACCGGTTCAAGTGGCAGAACCAGGACTCTGGCTTAAGACCTTTTCCCCATCTACTGGAAGAATCTGCTCTAACTCAAAGCTTCTAATTCAGTTGGATACTGAACAATGAAATCAATTTTAAGTTCCTTTTCAGCTCTTGGGAATCACTGGGCCGAACCCCCGGGGTTTATTTCCATTTCTTAAGTTCTAGTGGCCCCACATGAGCTTTTCCTTCTCACCTAAGAAGAGGGTCACATGACATCTCTTAAGAAAGTTCAACCTCTAAAATGACAGGAAAAGATAATGCTGAATGTTGGAGGGGATGTGGGAAAACTGGGACACTGATACATTGTTGGAGGAGTTGTGAACGAATCCAGACATTCTGGAGAGCAATCAGGAATTATGCTCAAAAAGTTCTCAAACTGTGCATAACCTTTGACCCAGCTATGTTTCTATTGGGCTTATATCCCAAAGAGATTTTAAAGGAAAGGGACTCCGTGTGCAAAAATATTTGTGGCAGCCTTTGTAGTAGTGGCCAGAAACTGGAAAATGAATGCATGTCCGTCAACTGGAGAATGGCTGAATAAGTTGTAGCATATGAATGTTAAGGAATATTATTTTTCTGTAAGAAATGACCAGTGGGATGATTTCAGAGAGACCTGGAGAGACTAACCTGAACTGATGCTGAGGGAAGTGAGCAGAACCAGGAGATCACTGTACATGGCAACAAGATTATACAATGATCAATTCTGATGGACGTGGCTCTCTTCAACACTGAGATGATTCAAATCAGTGCCATTTGTGCAGTGATGAAGAGAGCCATCCTCATCCAGAGAGAGAACCATGGGAACAGCGTGTGGAGCACAACACAGCATTCTCACTCTGTTATCTGCTTACATTTTTCTCAATTTTTCTTTTCCTTCCTTCTTGATCTGATTTTTCTCATGCAGCAAGATAACTATAAATATGTATACATATATTGGATCTAACGTGTATTTCAACATATTTAACATGTATTGGACTACCTGCCACCTAGGGGAGGGCAGGGGAAGAAGGAGAAAATTTGGAACAGGTGATTTTGCAAGGGTCAATGTTGGAAAAATTACCCATGCATATGTTTTGTAAATAAAAAGCTTTAATAAAAAAATAATTTAAAAAAGAAATTTCAGCCTCAAAATCTCTATTTTCTTTTTTGGTTTGGGGATGAGTTTACATAACTAAAATGCTTTCTAATTTTTCATTAACTCTAAGAAAACAAATGTTCATTTGTAATATAAACAATCCACTTACTGGTAAAAAGTGTCATTGTCCCTATGTATTAATCTAATAAGCAAAATACTTCTAAGTAAAAGGTCTAGTAAAGACCTCAGAAATTATCTAGCTCAATACTCTCATTTTGGGAGTAATTGAGATCCAGAAAAGTTTTGGGAAAGAAATTAATGTAGTGCACTCTTGACATATACTGTTTCATTTTCCCCATAATTAGACTGAACTCTTGAAGGAACAAGACACTTTGGGGGCGAGGCTTTTAAAATAATTTTTAATTTTATTGATATTTTATTTTCCTATCACCATTTTCAAATGATTTTCAAATATATCACTCCTTTAGCCAGTGTCATCCTTTGTAACAGAATAAATGGGAAAAAAAAGCAATTCTGATGAATTAACCAGATCAACTGTCTCTGCAAAGAAGTGTATTTTCTCATTTTTTTCCTCTTAGGCTAATCTTGGTCATTATAATTAAATAATTGAGAGGCTTTTAATATGCAAATCCAAAATGTATGAGAGAAGTTATCAAAAAGCCAGTGGGGCTATGGAGTGTGCCACAGTTTTCCAGGTATGGGGAGTCCCCCTTCCCATGTCACCTTAGAGTGTGGGCAAGAATTCTAAAAGGTCAAATGTCCTGCAGGGTCACTCCTGGGATGTGAACACACATCTTCCTGGCTCCAAGGCTGTTAAAGATCTTCACTTTTGTGGTTTCCTGGACCTCCTGCCCATATGGTGAAGACTATGGATCCCTTCTCAGAATGTTTTTAAATGCATTAAATAAAGTACACAGGCTAACAAAGGAGTCAATTATACTGAAAGTTATCCAAATATTTTTTAAAGAACCTATTTCTCAGATCCCAGGCCATGGCCCATCAGAATACTGTGGACTTGCCTTCTCCCCTGTTCCTTTAGAGTGGCCCTCCCTGAGCCAAGCAAGGCCCCCACTCACTACCTTGCCCCTGGATCGTGGCCATCCCGTTCCCTCCGCTCAGATTTCTCTGCCACGTTCCCTCCGAATGTTTCAGGCGGCCTGGGAGCACATTAGGATTTCCTGGCAGCCCTGGCCCCTGGCGGACTCACACTAGGCTTCCTTCGAGCCTCAGCTCTTGCATAAATGGGGACCACAGTCTCTGCAGGGCCTCCTGCCTCCTTGGCTTTATGTCTGCAAGCCACCCGTGTTTTCCAGCCCAGCCACCAGGAGGGAAGGAAAGTGCAGAGCTGCAGGTGGCTCCGATACGACCAGAGCCAAAGGTGACGCCCCAATCCTTCTTCTGGTTTCTGGGTTGACTCGTTTTCCTTCCTGACTGTGGGCTTGGAGTTTCACCAATACTGCAAGAATCACTTATTCTAAAAGTGCTGACTTTAAGAGATGGAAGATAAGAAAATAATAATAGTAGGAGTGGTGATAGTGGCTAGGATTTGGCTTGAAGGTTGACAAAGGGCTTTCCATGTTATCTCATTTGATCCTCACAACCCTTAAAGGTACCTGCTCTAATTATTCCCATTTTACAGACAAGGAAACTAAGGCTGAGAAAGGTTAAGTGTCCTGCCTGGAGCTTGCACGGCTGGTAATGGTGCAGCATTTAAATTTGGGTCCCTCTGACTCCAAGCTGGGTTCACCATTTTTCTTTCTTTACTTTGAGAAATTAAGTAAAGCTCAGAATAATTTCATTTTCAGTTTAATTCAATTTTTTCTCCCTCTCTTCTAAGTGAGAGCAAGAGTTTCAAAATGAGAAGTTACTGATTATAAAGAGCAATATTAAGGAAGTCATGTTGTGTTTACCCTATACTGGCTGACTTGCTATCCAGGGGATGGGAGTGGGGAGAAAAGATGGAGAAAAATTTGGAACACAAAGTTTTGCAAAGGTGAATGTTGAAAACTGTCTTTGCATGTATTCTGAAAATGAAAACACTATTTTTTTTTAAAAAAGGAAGTTATGTTAGATGATTTTTAAAAATGAGCACTTTTTTAAACCTGTGCTTTCAGTAGCATAGGGGATCTGCAGAAAGAAAACGCCCTCATCGGTACAGAGACGACCTGCTCTCTCCTTCTCCTCTCTGATTTCTTGGGGAGGCCGAGGGCTTGAGGAAAAAGAAGTGTTGAAATAATTCACAAATCTCTAAGCACCAGGGCACTCAGAAGACTGTCGGAACAGGTTGTGATTTGATTTGGTCTTTAATGTAAAATTGAGTCAGTGATGCTTTCTTAGTGGTCAGAACAAAAATAAATTACAGTCTATTTAACATGTTAGTCATATGAATAATCACAAATGTGTCAGGCTACAAATACAGAAAAATAAATAGGGAATCTAAGTTTTACACTCTTGTTAAAACCTTATCTTTCCAATAGCCTTTAACAAAAGTAACACTGAAGATTACAAAAGCCTTTTACGGATACATGAGCATTAATGCAGAGCATACATTCAGAGGGCTATCTTTTCTTCCTCTCTTTCTTTAAATAAAAGAGAAGAGAATTCTTGCTTTGATCCACTGGCCCAATTCTGGAAGCATAGGGCAGTGTCAGAGAGGCCTGAGCTTCGGGCTACTCAGAGGCCAGAAAGCGTACGATGCACGTTGATGTCTTCTCTTACTTGACAAGAGGCCTTTTTTTCTATTGCACAGTAAATGCTGAACCAGGAACAGCTACTGTCAGAGAACATTTCGGGTTCAAACCTCCCATTGCCCTTCTTATACAAGATTTGTGACGATTACTTTGATTCACTTAGAAACATCTGAAGAGAGAGAAAAGAGAGTAAATAATCTGGAGTCTAATTTCTTTTTTTTTCTTTTTTGTGTCCACACCTTTATTTTATTTTATTTTATTTTTTTCATGGATTATGTTTTTATATTTATTTCACACTATTCCCTTTCACATACTGTAGCTTATATTCTTTTTTTAAAAAAATTTTTATTTAATAATTACTTTATATTGACATTCGTTTCTGTTCCGATTTTTTTTTCCCCTCCCTCCCTTCACCCCCTCCCCTAGATGGCAAGCAGTCCTTTATATGTTGGATATGTTGCAGTATATCCTAGATACAATATATGTTTGCAGAACCGAACAGTTCTCTTGTTGCATAGGGAGAATTGGATTCAGAAGGTATAAATAACCCAGGAAGAAAAACAAAAATGCAGATAGTTCACATTCGTTTCCCAGTGTTCTTTCTTTGGGTGTAGCTGCTTTTGTCCGTCATTTATCAATTGAAACTCAGGTCTCTTTGTCAAAGAAATCCACTTCCATCAAAATATGTCCTCATACAATATCGTTGTCGAAGTGTATAATGATCTCCTGGTTCTGCTCATTTCACTTAGCATCAGTTCATGTAAGTCTCGCCAGTCCTCTCTGTATTCATCCTGCTGGTCATTTCTTACAGAGCAATAATATTCCATAACATTCATATACCACAATTTACCCAGCCATTCTCCAATTGATGGGCATACATTCGTTTTCCAGTTTCTAGCCACTACAAACAGGGCTGCCACAAACATTTTGGCACATACAGGTCCCTTTCCCTTCTTTAGTATTTCTTTGGGATATAAGCCCAATAGAAACACTGCTGGATCAAAGGGTATGCACAATTTGATAATTTTTTGGGCATAATTCCAGATTGTGGAGTCTAATTTCTTAATGATTTTTCTTTTCACAAGAAAAAAGATTTTGCAACTTTAAGAACCATTTAAGAACTGGATTACTGAAATGCACACCCAAAGAAGCTCATCTAACAAATCTCAGGTTAGGCAAGATAAAGGAAAGGTTGAAACAATCTCCAGACACCACATGCAATTTTGTTCCTACTTTTAAATTTTGTTTTCTAAGTTTTTTTTTTATTGAATCAACTTCCCCTTTCTTGAGTAAAAGCAATCTTGTGCCATCAATATAAGTCTGATATGATATGAAATGAAAACTAGAAGAGAGCCCAAAGAAGATTAACAAAGCATCCTAAACAAAAATTTCCAGCTTATAGCTGAGTTCAACTGGATTTAAAGTCATTGCCACACCAGAAACTGGAAACCGAATGGATGCCCATCAATTAGAGAATGGCTGAATGAATTGTGGTATATGAATATTATGGAATATTATTGTTCTGTAAGAAATGACCAATGGGAGGATTTCAGAGAGGCCTCGAGAGACTTAGAGGAACTGATGCTGAGCGAAATGAGCAGAACCAGGAGATCATTATATACTTCAACAACAATCTATATCACAATCAATTCTGATGGTCGTGGCCATCTCCAGCAATGAGATGAATCAAATCAGTTCCAATGGAGCAGTAATGAACTGAACCAGCTAAAGCCAGCAAAAGAACTCTGGGAGATGACTATGAACATAGAATTCCCAATCCCTCTATTTTTGCCCACCTCCATTTTTGATTTCCTTCACAGGCTAATTGTACACTATTTCAAAATCCAATTATTTTTGAACAGCAAAATAACTGTATGGACATGTATGCTTATATTGTATTTAACTTATACTCTAACATATTTAACATCTACTGGTCAACCTGCCATCTAGGGGAGGGGATGGGGGAAAGGAAGGGAAAAGTTGGAACAAAAGATTTGGCAATTATCAATGTTATAAAATTACTCCTGCATATATCTGGTAAGTAAAAAGCTATAATAAAAAAATAAAGTCATTGCCACATTGGGAACTGAAGTTATGGCTCCAGAGTCAGTTTCTGAGTTCAAATCCTGTCTGTTGACTTTTACTGCTGTACAATTTTGAAAAATCCTGTATGCTCCGAGTCTGTTTTCCTCACCCGCAAAATGGGGGATTGGACAAGATCCTATTTCCCACCCTCCACCAAAACCAGCTGGAACCAGTTGGAGACCAGAGGGATTGAGACTGACTCACATGTAGGCAGCTGTTAAGTGTCAGAGTCCCCAGCCAGGCTTCTGCCTATCACACTCCAGTGCCTCCATGTCATCAAACTTCCATTTCCCAGTGATATAATCATTTTTACTGTTTACTTATCAATACAACACCTGTTCTTCTATTGAAAATGTAGCTCCGTGAGCAGTCATGAAGCTGACAGACTTGGGACTGGCTGAGCCTGTCACAGCCAGGAGGCAGGTTGAATGTGCACACTCCAGACCCACCAGATCATTTTTCCCAACAGACTACTCAGCTAAAATCTGTGTCGCAAAGATTCACTGAAAACAGGAGCATGTTCTGAAGTGGACACAGTCAAAAACATTGTAAACACACATACTCATGATCTTTTTTTTCTTTTTTGCTGAGACAATTGGGGTTAAGTGACTTGCCCAGGGTCACACAGACAGGAAGTGTTAAGTGTCTGAGGACAGATTTGAACTCGGGTCCTCCTGACTTCAGGGCTCGTGCTCTAACCACTGCACCGCCTAGCTGCCTCATACACATGATCTTAATAAAGAAAAACCATCCACTTCAGGACACAGGGAACGTGCATGTTGGAAGCAAAGGTCTCTCGCTATGGTTGCAGAGGCTCTCCTTACCTTCACGATGTCACATGGAGCTATATCAGGTGGCACAGGGCTCCCACAATGTCTTAAGTATTCCGTTATCAGGACTGAGGCTTCGTCCAAACTATGCAATAGAAAAAGTGATCTCATTAATGCTTCAGAGTTTATGTGGTTGCAATACAAATAAGGTGGAGCTACAAGCAACTCTGGTCATCCTGGAGAGGAGCTACAGAAAACGGTTCAACCAGTTATGGATGGGTACAAACTGGGCCATGGAATCCTAACAGAATCCTACTCTGTAAGAGAGTGCTCCTGTAGCATGACCCTTTGCCTCACTGATGTGCAATTATCTATTTAAATATTAGCCTTTTTCCTGAAATAAATCTAAAACTAAAGAATTTCAAACCCACCCAGTTGTCTGCATCTCATTTCTTACTTCAGGCACGGAAGGAGACATCCCAGAATGCACCTTTCCGGGCTAACATACCTGTCATCGTGGACGAGATAATTCACCAACTCCCTGACCTTCTTGGTACTTATCACTTGTGCTTTCAACAGCGGAAAGTATTTTGTGTTTGTCAGCGTTCCAAACTGCCTCTTGCTGATGATGTGATTCAGAATAAAATTCCTCACCTGCGAAATGACAAATCTCCCTCCATTGGAATTGTGGCACAGAGCCCAAGCCATCACCCCGAGTTGTGGCAGTTTAGATAATCGTACACTCGACACCACAATCAACCCTTTTTCCAGGGGCCTTAGTCCTTGTATTGACAGCAAAAACTCAATAGTGTCAGTTACTATTTTATGTTTCATAGATAAATCTGATTCAATAGTTTTAATAGCTAAAATGCACATTTTGAACACATGACTACGTGAAATGATGCTCTAAGGGGCAGTGATTTTGTCAGTAGAGAGCAGGAAGCCTTCCTCCGCTTATTTAATCAGTCTTTGGCATTGGTATGGGGCCCAGAAATGGGAAGTGAAGAAGTCCCCTGTTAGGGTCGTTTTACAAATGGGTCAGCCCAGTGCAAACAGGAGGTTGAACCTGAGCAGCCTGGAAGTAATTTCTGTGACCAGAGACTGCCTCATGGGCGGGACCCTAGTTATACTGAGATAGCTTCATAAGGGGAGACATCTCCCTCTCTGATTGGCTGTGTGTGTGAGACCTCACAGACCCTTTTTAAGCCCACTGCAGCTGGAGGTCATTTTTTTTATCCTGGGGTAGCTGAATAAAGTGGATGGATAGCCAAGAGAGCTAAGGAGCTTGATAGCGAATACGTGGGTCTCTTGCAGACCTGGTGTTCACTTAGGAGTTAACAGGTCAGGGCGTTATGTGAGCAAGTATAATAAAGACTAAGTTTGCACATGGCTGTTCTTGAGCACGCTATCAGTTATTAAACTACAGTTCAAGAAATCATAGCCAGAGACCTCTGAAGGCCTCGGAAGAGGTGAGCCAGGTTAAAGTTGGCTGACATTGCAAAGGTCAGTGGCCAGTAGAGTCTCTGAAGCTCTGGGAATTAGGAGAGACTGGCAATGTAAAGAGCTGCAGAGTAATACTAGGGCACTTGCAAATGAAGTGACTGCCCAGAGTGAAGTATTCCTGTCCTTTACAGTCCCCCAGTTAGGAAGGGTCAGTGGGGGGTGGATGTTCCACAAGATCTTCTAGATGAACTTGGGTACTTCCCCCTCTGTGCCAGATCTCCCCTTGGCAATATGGAAGCTAGAATGTGTCAAGGCCTGTTCAAGGCCAGCACTCACCCACAAGATAAAATCTATGTCAAAGCTGAACTGGAGCATCTACTTACTTGACAGGCAAATCCCGCCAGCCGGCCGGTGTTCATATGTTCATCTACTTGTTGTAAAACAGTCTCGAGGTTACACCATCCTAGGAAATTCTGGTGGGAAAAAATAGAGAACGAAAAGTCAACAGTGGCGATCCAGAAGGGATGGAAAGAAAGCAGCGTCCTCCCTGGTAAGGCGAGTCATGGAAACCTGGAAGCTTTCCACTTGGAAGTTGTCAAGGCTTAAGGAAAGTTGAAGTAGAGACAATGGAGCATTCGTGGGAGGGCTCATCAGGGTCAGAGTGTGGCAAGTTTGTCTCAGTTCAATCAAAAGGTTCTTATTGGGCAAGACGAGGGCGATGAAATATGTCCCTACCATCTCCGCAGGAAGACAGCGAGGGAAGGAGGGAAGGAAAACATTCTAGGCTTGGGGACAGCTTGTACAGAGGTACAGAGGGAAATTCATTTCCTAAGAAGAACAGGGAAGGTAGCTAGGGCAGATGTGAAGGGGGGTTCTGTATGACAGTCCTAGATAAATAGGCTGGAATCAGGGATTAGTGAGGAGTTTAAAATGTGCAGTCGAGAAACTACAATTTTATCCTCAAAGCAAAAGAGAAGTATCCTGAGCAGGGGAGCCACTTGGTCCTGCATATTCTGGCCGCTGTTTCTGGAGGCTCCAGGCAGATCATGTAATTTCTTTTTCATTCGGCTGACTTGAGCACATGTGGTATTGCTCCCCTGGCCCCCATCCTTCTTGCTTAGGAACTGTTAATACACAGAGTCAGTGCTTTCTGGAAAGGGTCCGACCATGAGGGATTGTTCTTTTTTTTTTTTTTTAATTTTTTTTTAATTTAATTTTATTTAATAATAACTTTGTAGTGACAGAATCCATGCCAGGGTAATTTTTTACAACATTATCCCTTGTACTCGCTTATGTTTCATTTTTTCCCCTCCCTCCCTCCACCCTCCCCCCCAAGATGGCAAGCAGTCCTATATATGTTAAATATGTTGCAGTATATCCTAGATACAATACATATTTGCAGAACCAAACAGTTCCATGAGGGATTGTTCTAATCACAGCCTTTGTTAAGTTCCCAGACATAGCTACCCATCTCTTGTATGTGTGCTCTCAGGACTAATTCACTTCTCTTTTTGTATCACAAGAAGGCAGCACAGTCCAGTAATGACTTTTTTATTCACTCTTACAAGGCTGAATGGGACAGACTTGAAGCAGGGAGACTAATTAAGAGGCCTTTATAACCATCTGGGTGGGAAGTAACAGGCTCCCAACCTGGGCAGGGTGGGTGGACATATGAGCAGAGAGAGAGAGATGTTGCCCACAACTGACCAAGGCGAGAGAGATGACTCAAGACGTTCTGTTGGGGAGACCAGAAAGACAGTGATTTCTATAACTGACATCAGGGTGTCAGAAGGATGGGAGAGCTGGGGGCAGGGGGCATAAAAGAAAGAAGATCCCACATCTTATTTCCTTTTGAATGCTCTGCTACCTTCTCACCTCAAGCCGCCCTCACTAAAACCAAAATGGTGTTTTTCACTATTTTGTAAATGACTTCATGACCATGCGTTCTTGCTTTTGCACAGGTGATAACTGTGAAACCAAATGCTGGCCTTGGTCTTGGTGACCTGTCTCATCTTTAGAACGTGATAGGAACCCTTTTCCCTCTTAAAATGTTGTTTAGAAACAACCAATCTGGGTCCTGGACAAAAGGCATTTTACGAAATTTTGCCCAACTATTTCAGTCTGAATTCATTCATTTGATGAATCTCTGTAAGCCCCCAGTTTGGACAAGATCCAGTGCTGGACATGGAGAAACAAAGAACGAATGGAATAGTCCTTGGACACAAGGAGGCTAGAAAGCTCATCCCTCCCTGCACGTGGCGGTGGACACATCTACATCATAACTAACATTTGCACTGAGCTTACTTTGTACCAGGCAGTGTGCTAAGTGCTTTACAATTATCCCATTTGATCTTCACAGCCAAATTCGGAGGAGATGCTATTATCATTCCCATTTTTAACAGAGAAGGAAACTGAGGCACAGAAAGTGATCTGCCTAAGGTCACCAAGCTAGTCAAAAGCTAGATTTAAGCTCACAACTTCCTGACTCCAGGCCCACCTCACTGCCTGAATACAACTGATAGGTTGATTGGTTTTGGTTTTTGGTGTTTTTTATTGTTATAAGAAATGTTTCCTAGCTAGAGAGTGGAAAGGATATGGTCAGAAATGAAGGAGATTGAAAACCAAAGAAATCAATAACATCCCTTCTTTAAAAAAAAAAAAAAAAGTAGAACCCTTATCCCTTTAAAGGGATTTATAATCTAGTAAGACAGATAAAACAGAAACACAAATAACTAAGACAGAATTGGGCCCTGGGAGAGATTTATATGAACAGATGCTGAGAGAATGAATAGAAATAAGAGAACATTATAAGTAGCACAGTGGATAGAGCACCAGCCTTGAATCAGGAGTTCAAATCTGGCCTCAGACACTTAAGACTTCCTGGCTGTGTGACCCTGGACAAGTCACTTAACCCCAATTGCCTCAGGAAAAAAAAAGAAAAAGAAAAAGAGAACATCATATATAGCAGAAAGATTATGGGATGGTCAATCCTGATGGATGTGGCTCTTTTCAACAATGTGATTCAGGCCAATCCCAGTAGATTTGTGATGGAGAGCGCCATCTGCACCCAGAGAGAGGACTATGGGGACTGAATGTGAATCACAGCATGGTATTTTCACCTTTTTTGCTGTTGTCTGCTTGCTCTTTGTTTTCTTTCTCTCTCTTTTTTTCTTCTTTTTGATCTGACTTTTCTTGTGCAGCACGATAAATGTAGAAATATATGTAGAAGAATCACATATGTTTAACATATATTGAATTGCCTGCTATCTGAAGGAGGGGGTAGAGGAAGAGAGAGAGAAAAACTTGGATTTTTGCAGGGTTTTGCAGTAGTGAATGTTGAAAACGATGCAAATTTTTGAAAATGAAAAGATTAAAAAATAAAAGAATTCTGATCTACAAAAAAAAAAAAAAAAAAGACATGACAAGAAAAGAAAAAGAAAACTATCTCATAAATTTACAGGAGCATAAGGTGTACCAGCAACTTCCTCATAAATTCAGAGGCCTAAAGAATTGGAAATTGGGGGAATAAACAAGTCGTGGTGTATGAATGTAATGGAACAAGACTACTGTACTATAAAAAATAATAAGCAGGTGAATTTCAGAAAAACCAGGAAAGACTTATATGAAACATATGCTAAGTGAAGTGAGCAGAATCAGGAGAACATGGTACATGTTAAGATCAACTATGAGAGACTTAATTCTTGTCAACAATACAATAATCCAAGAGAATTACCAAAAAACTCATGATGGCAAAAACCATCCACATTCAGAGAAAGAACTATGGATGAGCCTCATGGCCCCTCTGGAAAGGATTTTCCCTTTATTGGGCCACAAAAACTAATCAATAATCCAATAAATAATTCATTGGCTATTTCATTTGTTATAGGGAATCTGTGTTGAGGAAGCCTCTTCTACTAATGTGTCTTAGAGACTGTGCTACTATCTACAAATGTGGTTATGAGGCTTGCCCAAGATCACAAAGATAGCATGTATTTGGAGTAGGACTTGAATTCCCTCCTCAGATGTCAACTCTTCCTCCACCACACTCCACAAACTCCCATCACCACCTGCACTTGGCCTGTGAAGGCCTCCACAACCTGGTGCCTCCCTGGGACTTTCTAGCTTCTGTGAGCAGCAATATAGGTCTCCCTGCTATTCTTCATAGCTGACACTCCATGCCTGTCCGCTGTGATTGGGAGGCTCTTTGTCCCCACATCCTCACCTCTCCCTCCAGGCTTCCTCCTAGTCCCATCTTCTGCAAGTGGCAAACTTTCCCAGAAATGCAGAGTGTGTGAAGAGAGTTAAAGAGATAGGAGCAGACAGACAGGTTGGAGAGAGACTGTGAAAGCTCTTCAATGTTAGGTAAGTAACATTTCTTCTGCAGTCTTGAGCTACTCATTAAATCCTGCAGGTCTTTCATTTTCACCTGCTTAGATGGTCGTTCTGACTGACTTGCAAGTAAAAGTCTTTGTAACAAAAACTCTTGTGTTTCTTTGAATCTTGCTTTAAATGGGGTTTCTTTTCCTTTCAAAGACCCATAGCCCTTGTTTAATTTTTAAAGTGAAAAAATACAGTCTAAATGGATTTTTCTGCCCTTTCTGCCCTTCAGACACCAGTTGCCATAGGAAAAGATGGGCAGCTGGGGTCTGAGCTGAAGACAAGACGATGCTCCCTCTGCTGGCCATGCTCTGAATTGCAGTCACAATCCCTCCCAAAAGGGATTCCTGGGTCCCTTGGGCAGTGTTTGGTAAAACCCACCGACCCTTGCTCCGAATCATGCTTTTAAATGCAACCAAAAAACTGTAGATTGCATTTTTAGTTATATCGAACAGTGTTAAGTGTCTGAGGCCAGATTTGAGCTCAGGTCCTCCTGACTTCAGAGCTGGTGCTCCATCCACTGTACAAACTAGCTGCCCCTTTTATTTTTATTTTTTGATTTTGTTTTGTTTTTGTTATTCATTATTAGTTATATAGAAACAGTCATCAAAATATGACAAAAAGAAGCTGGGACAGCAGATTAAGCGTCTCTGCCTTGATGCAGTTCACAGCATTGAGGGCTGAAGTTAGGGTGGAGCGCCAGAACCGGTCCCGTCCAGCTCCGTTGTACAGAAGGGGAAACGGGCCAAGAGAGGGTGACTGGCCCAAACGGGAGCGGAGCTGGGGCTAGCACCCAAAGCCGGTCATGGCTAACCCTTCTACAGCGCTTACTGCGTGCCGGACACTGCACCCCGAGCTTCACGTGATCTCATTTGCTCCTCACAACAACCCTGAGATGTGAGGACTGTGACGCTGCCTGTTTACTGATGAGAAAACAAGCTTAATCACACAATATTGAGGGGATGAGGACAGACTTGAACTCAGGTCTCCCTAACTCCCTAATGCCTGACAGCTGGATGGTGTAGTGGATAGAGTGCCAGGCCTGGAGTCAGCAAGTCCCGAGTTCAAATCTGGTTGCAGACACTGACCGGCTGTGTCACTTCACCCTGTGTGCCTCGGTTTCCTCATCTATAAGATGGGCTGGAGAAGGAAATGGCCAACCATTCTAGTCGACTTGCCATGAAAACCCCAGATAGGGTCAGGAAGCAGTGGGAAATGGCTAAACAGTCTAAAAGGAAACTTCCACAAAAGGTTCTTGGCCTGAATGAGGGAGATCTGATTGCTCCCCCCTGGGCCCACTGGGCCTCGTCTGGAAACTTCCGTGTCCATCTTCCTACCCTTGGGCTCCTCCCGGATATGCACTTAGCCCAACGCTCACGAGGATGTTCCCAATCCAGTAACCCAAGACAAAATACATCAATAAAAATTACATTTTAAAAGAACTGATTTTCAATCTGAAATGGACAAATGAAAAGAATCACCGGTATGTAGGGATACGGCGAGTTAATTTTCTCCACCAAACCTGCATGTCCAGTAACGGCCAAAACCAGGGCTGGCCCTCTGGAAGCATGCTCAGGAGGATGGAGAGGTGGTGAGGGGACTGGGGAGCTGAGCATGGCTGGGCCGTCAGGGAGATACAGAACCGGGCCCGTCTGGCAAGAATAACTCAAACACGCCAGGGCCAGGATGAGGAGGGCGATGGGAGGGAGGAGATGGAGCTCTTTCCAGGCTGCCATTTTGAAAAATCAAGACTTCAAATGGGTTTATTCCCCATAAGAAGAGCATTGATGTGATCAAGGAAGAATTACTTTTGGGTGCTCAGTCTGACTACCAGTTTTCAGGAAACGGCAATGAGAGCTGACCGCTGAGGTCGTCTAGGCTTGTAGAAAAACAGGGAGAGCCCTGGGCTACAGAGACGCCATGCAAGCTGGGGGGTGGGAATGTGGGGAGGGGGCGGGGTTCCTGGGTCAGGGGTCCCTCCTTAGTACCTGAAGCTGCTGGTCTCTCTTATCCGAGTGGGGCATCAGTAGGAGGCAAGCCAGGGCAAAGCCTGGAAGCTCCAGCTGGCTGTACTGCTTAGCAACTGCAACCATATCAAGGTCCATGGAAACAGGACACCTGCAAAAGAACAGGCCATAACTTCCTAAAGAAGAGTCTGTGGCAATAGAAGACGCTAATCACCTTTAGTGGTTTTTCACAATTGCTTTTTACCTCCTCAACTTTTCATGATTTAAAAAATTAAAAAAAAATAGATTTTTTAAAAAACAATTAAAATACTATTGGCTTAAATGCAAATCAAAGTCATCTACAACATTGCTCATGGACTGATGTGAAAAGGAAGGCTAATAAATGTATTTATTCCAAATAAATATATCATCAGCATCAGCATCAACATATTTATCTTGAATGTATTACAGATTTATCACAAATAATCACTAAGTATTAAGTGTTTCCTATGTGCCAGGCACTGGGCTAAGCACTGGGGAGAAAAAGAAAGGTATTGTTCCTGGATCCTCAGGGAGGACATTCTAATGGGACAGTCAATTTTTAAATGACTAGGCAATCAGACAGGAAGAAAATAAAGAAAATTTGTAACTATTCACTGACTAAGTCCTTCCTCCTTAGCTCTTCCTATTCCCTTCTATTTTTTCCTATTTTTGTCTAGAGCTCATTTGGTATTTGCAAACTATCTCCCCTATTAGACTGTAAACGTGTCAAGAGCAGGGACTGTCTCTGTTTCCCGGCAATTAGCACAGTGCACATAGTAGGCATTTAATAAATGTTTATTAACTGACAGAGCATTCCAATCAGACTTGAAAGCTAAATCCTTAGTAAGATGATAGAACACATCTGTCGCTAAAGATCTAGACGTCTTAAGTTTAAAAGAAATAGAAGGAAACAGGGAAGAGCTAAAGGAGGAAGGCCCTAGTCATCAAACACTTAGAAGCTTTCTTTACTCTCCTCCTCTCCAATCGCTTCTTTATGCGCCTTGGACATTCCTAGATGTTTAAAAATTGCTAGACACATACTTGGTGCTTCACAAATCCTTGGAAAAAATAATCATTTTATTTACAGAGAGTCAGCTAGCTGGTACAATGGATCCAGAGCCAGGCCTGGAGTCAGGAAGCCTTTTATTAATTCACATCTGGCCTCAGACACTTCCTATCTGTGTGATAGGCAAGTCACTTAACCCTGTTTGCCTCAGTTTTCTCATCTGTAAAATAAGCTGAAGGAGGAAATGGCAAGCCACTGCAGTATCTTTGTCGGGAAAACCCAAATAGGTTCACAAGAAATCGGACACAACTGAAATGACTAAATAACTAAAAACGTTTATACCCAAGTGCTACTTCCATCACAGAAAGGAGAAGAGCCAGAAGGCACCGCAGAGGTCACGGTTACGGCTTGTCCAAAGGCACAGGCACACTGGGAAGCAGAGCTGGGATTTGCACCCAGGTCCTTTGAGCCCCAGTTCAGCGAGCCACCCTCCCACCCACACAATGTGACAGCGCCACACAGAAGCCCCAAAGCTCTAAGGAGCAAGAGGCCACGAGAAAGACTTACGTGGCAGGTTCAGCAACTTTGAAGCAAATGTGGAGGATGGTCTAGAGATTTTCTTAAGATCAAATGGTTTTCTAATGTCCAAATAGTTTTGTCATTTTTCTTGGAAATATAGAAACAAAACTTTACTTACTCAAGGAGAACCACCAGACTCTCACAACAGGCCAGTAACTGAGTAGGACTCAGGGGGTAAGAGGCTGAGAAGAAAAATTTAAAATCCAAATAAAAAACTCTGACATCTCAATAACAATATTCTTATCCCTGAATTATACCAGCCAGGGATTGGAAAGCCAAAGAAGAAAAAAGGTACCTGAGATCAGTGGTATCTGGGAGACTCGCTGCCAAGCTCTGCCGAAGTAAGGGATCTGTAGGAATGAAGCATATCACAGATTTGGGGTATATAGTAGATCCCTTGTCCCCCCCCCAAATCTCTGCCCACGTGCACAAGTCCTGCCCATTGCTACCCACAGTGACAAATTCCTAACTGCCTTTCTAGTCTGGAAAAGTCACCTCCTCTGGATGGGTCAGACCTGGCAACTCCACCCACCCGAGGTCAACGGAACCCGAGGTCCAGGCTAAACTGACTGTTCCACTGACCAGAGCACAAGGCATGGCCCTCCAAGAACAGGCCTTCTTCTGGGGCAGAACATTCTGTGGTATACTAGAAAACTCATGTCTCTCATGAGGGTAGAGGTCACACTAAAATATCTACCTTTACCCAGGAAATGGTCAATGCACAAAATTTTCTTTCAGAAAGTACATACCTGCCATAAGGAATATATATTGGAAATTGCTGATAAGACAATCCTTAGATAGTTAATCTGTGAAAATAAATTTCAATGAATAATTAATATTTAATATAATTATTATATATATAAATACAATAAAATATAATTATTTAAAGATAAAATATATATTCTATCAAGAGTACAGTTGTAACTTTTATATAATTTAACTTATACATTTCATACATTTTAAATAATAACACATATTTATGTTTAATTTTTATATATTATTTGTATAGTTTATATAAAATTTTAACCTTTGCACTTTACTTGTTATTCTATTTAATCCAACTTGGCAGGTAGGCACTATTCCTGCTCCCACTTTGTAGATGGGGAAACATGAGGCTGAGTGACAGTTAAGTAACTTGCCTGGGGTCATGCAACTAGCAAAAGGGACACAGAACCTGAGTTCACTCTTTCTGACCCAGTCCGGCTCTCACACTGCCCTTCTTAGCTGTCACCAAATGTCATCATCTGTTTCCCATGTCCACAACTTTCAGGGGGCCTAAGGAAGCCCGGGCTCTCTGAGGCTTTGCCAATGCAACACAGACTAGGATATGGCCAGGCTTGAAGACTTCAAGTGAAGGTCCTCTGAGGACCCGCCACAGTAAGCACCCGGCTTATCATCAGGGGTTTGGTCGTTGGGTGGCTGATGTTTTCAGCAATTCCTGAAGATAGCCTACTGGAGGCAGTTAGGGGGTGAAAAAGTGAGGGCTAGGCCTGGAGTCAGGAAGACCCGAGTTCAGATCCTGATTTACACACTTCCCATCTGTATGACTGGGCACGTCACCTTATCTGTTTCCCTGGGTTTTTCCATCTGTTAAAGGGAGATATAATAAATAGCACATTCCTGCCAGGGATGTTGCAAGGATAAAATGAGACATTTATAAGTACTTTGCAAATCTTAGAGCACAATATAAATGCTTATTATTGTTCTTGTAGCACAGAGGGACTGCTATCTCTATTGACAAGGGAACTACCCAGACCAATGAAGTCTCAGCTTGGTGAAGGATTAAAGTACAAGTTTAAGAAAAGCTTTCGGAAACAAGCTTGCATTGAGACTTAACAGCAGATTGTAACATAGCCATTTTTGTTGGGCTGCTCAATGGAATTTTTGCAGAGTAGAATAATTTGCCTAAGTTATTTAAGGTCTCCGTGTTTTCTGTCCTCAACTGCATCTGGTTTTTCTTTCTCTCTCTGAAAGCCTGGCCTGAACTTTGCCTGCAGTGGGTGCTTAATAAATGCTTCCCTATTTCCTCCTATTTCTTTTAAACTTATGTATCTGCATTATATAGGTGCCTTACAACCACCACTGATATAAAATCCTTAAGAAATTCTCTGCTACAGTCACATTTCCTCCCTAAAGGGTAATGAACCTTACCATGTTGAAGCCAACCAGCTTTTGTAGCAGACCACTCCAGAGCTGGGTATCGTATACCTTGTATTCCAAACAAAGTTCAGTCACTAGTCTCACAGCCTGAGGCCAAAGAAAGGAATCACATTATCAGTCAGACATTCATTATGCTCGGTGCCCGGTCCTGGGGACAAAAAACTAAAATAGCCCCTGCCCACAGCGAGCTTATATGCTATCATTATATCACGTCAGCAGTGACTCAATCACTATCACTTAATCATCTCCATCTTTGTGCTCTAGAACCATTACAGAATCAACACTATCACTGCCCGAAAAGGATGTGTCCATGTACTCCCAATGTGGCTTCAGGAACCTTATCCTTTTTTTTCTTTTTCTTTTTGACATTTTCATTCTTACAGGATGTTCTGCATGTGAAAATAAGTCCACCACATTTAGATGAATGCTGGTTTGTATACAAAATCTGGGATATGTGGTGTTTTTTTCTATTTTACTTTTTTTTTAAAATTATTTTCCCCTGTTACAAATAATAATAGCTTTTTTTGGTTATACACATACATTCATTTTTAAACATATTTTCTTATGAATCAAGTTGTGAAAGAAAAATCAGAACAAAAGAGAAAAACCATGAGAGAAAAAAAAAAGAAGAAAAAAAAAGTGAACACAACATGTGCTAATCTGTCTCCATGGTTCTCTCTCTGGATTCAGATGGTATTTTCCATCCAAAGTTAATTGTAATTGCCTTGGATCACTGACCTGCTGAGAACAACCAAATCTGTCAGTTGATCATAGCACAATTTTGCTGTTGCTGTGTACAATGCTGGTTCTGTTTCATTCAGTAACAGTTCATGTAAATCTTTCCAGGCCTTTCTAAAATAAGCCTGCTGATTGTTTCTTATAGAACAACAATATTCCATTACCTTCATATACCATTGACTTATTCAACCATTCTCCACCTGATGGGCATCCACTCAATTTCTAGTTTCTTGCCACTACAAAATGGGCTGCTACAAACATTTTTGCACAAGTGGGTCCTTTCTCCTTTTTTATGGTCTGTTTGGGATATAGACCCAGTTAAGACACTGCTGAATCAAAGGGTATGGCACAGTTTGATAGCCCTTTGGGCAAGGTTCTAAATTGCTCTCCAGAATGGTTGGACCATTTCATAACTTCTCCAAGATTCAGCTCCCCACTTCTGCTCCCATGGATTGTTTCTCCCATTCAAATAAAAGCTCATTGAAGGTCAGTGACTGTATCATTTTTATATTCCCATCTCTGGTGCTTAGTACAATGCCTGACAAAAAGTAAGCACTTAATAAAACCTTTTTTATTCATTTGGACATTGAAAACTTAGAGAATTTTGAATTTTATATAAAAAGGAACTGAATTTGGCTGTATAAGTGCATTGATCAATTTTATTTTTGTATGTCAGCTGCCTCCAAAAAGTCCATAACCTGTAATGAAGGGAAAAATATTGTGGTTTCATGGTATTGGAGAGAAAAATAAATTCAGAGTTATAAAAGAATCTTCCTATTGCTCCCTTTTAGCACCAGAAATAGAGTTAAATTTACCTGATGACTCAAGTAACATACCAGAGGTTCATGGCTATGATTTTTCCACAGGCCCTTAATCATTCCTTCTTTAGGACTGTTGTAAAATGATTCATATGTGAGAGGGATGTTCAACATTTCAAATGCAGCCAGAAAAGTAATGCATTTCAGAAAACATCTATTAAATAAAGAAGGTATTTGTAAGGTTAGAGTTGTAGTGGGTTATCTCAGATAAAGAATTCTATCCATCATACTTAAATGTAAAACATTCACAATTTGAGAAAACTGTAGCTTAAATAAATTATTTGTTGCAATATTTTAAAAAATATTCCTGGAATATTCCTAAAAATTGCTTTTATTTCTAGAAAAACATTTTAGACATTTAAGTTATAAATAAGTATATGGTGGCAAAGAAGACTCAAGTATTCTGTTAGTATGTTTTAAGAGATTGTTGTTGTTATTCAATTGTTTTCATCTGACTCTCTGTGACTCATTTGGGGTTTTCTTGGAGTGGTTTGCCATGTCCTTCTCCAGGTCATTTTACAGATGAGGAAACTGAGGGGTGAAAGTGACTTGCCCAGAGTCACACAATTAGTGAGTATTTAAGGCCACATTTGAACTCAAGTCTTCCTGACTCCAGGACTAATATTCTATGCATTACGATACCACCTAGCTGCCCTATAAAGAGATTTCTTTGTTTTTTTTTCCACATCATATCCTCAATGATCAATTGTGTTTATTAACAATTAATCCATAAAAATGAATTATTCAAAGAGTCACAATTATACATATCTTAGCTATAAATATAATTTCACTTACTTGACTTCCTCAAAAGGTTTTTTGAAGAGAGACTCAATTGTTTCTCTGTCTGCCAAACATAAGAGACAGTGAAGAGCTCGTCTTCTATAGGCAAACGTCTGCTGACCTACAGGACGAGGCTGAAAACCAAAGAGTTTTAGGAATCTGGACAGCAAATATCACCTGTTCAGACAACAAACACAACTTGAACAGGGCCCAAAGATCAGGGCCCCATTGGAACCAGGCTCTTTGGCAAAGCAGATTTTCCTCTGCCCCTTCACTGTGTGCCATCTGTCAGCCCTGCTGATGGGCAGCGGCATGCATCACCATACATGGACTGTGCCACGTGTGTGGGTAGAAAAGGCACCTGGAGTGGAGATGCAGCAGCCCACACTGAGCAGCGGTGCTTTTAATTGTGTGCCTTGTTCATATGGTTTATAATATTTGACTTGCTTTTCAGAAATCCAGGGGTAAGCAACAACTTCATTCTAAGTCATCCCAATTTCTTAAGGAAATTAAATCTAAAAAACACGAGGAGTGGTTGAAAGAACTGGAGCTATTTGGAAAACGGGGAGGCCCAGAGGCTGTTCCTGAGTATCTGAAGGGTTGTCCTGAGGAAGAGGGAAAAGGGCTCCAGCAGATAGAAGGAGCAGCAGCTGAAAGTGGCTGAGATAAAATTTAGCTTGACATGGGAGAAAAAATCCTAAAAGTCTAAAAGTAGAAAGACTATCTCGGCAGGCAACGGACTCCCTCTCACTCAGGGTTTTCAAGAAGAGGCTGGAGAGCCCCCTGTTTGGCACATCACCCAGGGACATACATTTCAGGTAATGAGCTCACTGGACAACCTCTACAATCTTTCCATTCTGAGATATTAAGATTCAAATGGGAAAGATAAAAATGGGCTTATGTAAACTTACAGATACGGATGATGTTGCAATCAAAAATAACATTCTTGAACTATAATCAATGGGACGTATCTGGAGGAGATAGAGAACTCTGTAAACAACAAGAGGGAAAAAATATCCAGTTACATTTACCATAAATGATAAAATGCTATGAGATTATATATAGTATAAATGAGACTTCAATTTCCATAGAAAAAGATATGACTTCCTTTAAGTATAATTATATGTATTTTTATATATTTTATATAACAAGCATATGTATGTACAGAAACACGCCCACCTACCCATTCTTCTTAAGTATAAGAGTCAAAAAATGTCAAGGAAAACCTAAAAAAGCAAAACAGGATGCTACGGGCCCAAATGACTTCAGTTCTCCTTGTATACTCTTACTGACACTCATGATAAAGCAGGAAGCTATAGTTTTGCTCTGTACCAGGTGCTAGGACCCAAAGGCAAAAAAAAAAAAAAAAAAAAAGGAAACCAGCTCATGTCCTCAAGAAGTTTACATTTCACCAAGACAACCCATATGTAGATATACACAATGAATAACAAATAGTTTAGGAAGGGTCAACACCAGGAACTGGTGGAAATTAGAAAAGACTACATGTAGAGAGTCACTGAAGTATCTTTTATTATATATTTTAAAAGAAAAGCAGGCAATAACCGAGATTTAACAAATATAGGCAAATATTTATTTTTCAACACTTCTTTTCTGTTAAATTCTGAATAAAACAATTTTTGGGGGGATGGGGGGAGGGTGAGGCAATTGCGATTAAGTGACTTGCCCAAGATCACAACGCTAGTAAATATCTGAAGCTGTATTTGAAGTCAGGTCCTCCTGACCTCATAGCTAGTGTTTTAGCCACTGCGCTATATGGCTGCCCCTAAAACAACTTTTAAAAGAATTAAATAAAGGAATGCTTGAAACATAGATGAAGAGGAAGAGGATTCGGGGCACGAGGGACAGCCAGTGAGAAAGCACACAGAAATGTGGGAAAAAGAAAACTAGACCACGATGTGTAGGAAATCAGGTATAATAAGGCTGGAAAGGTGGCCAGATTGGGAAACACCAGAAGATGTGGGAGCCACTGAAGTTTACTGAGCAGAGCAGGGATGATGTGCTTACACTTTGACAGCTGTACCTAGGATGGAATGGAATGGAATGGGAAGGGAATTGAGGCAGGGGCACTAATGAGGAGGCTATCACAGTCCTGGCTAGAGGTGAAGAGACTGAACTCTGGAGTGACTGTGAGATTAGAGAAGAGAGAGTTTTGAGAGATGTTGTGGGGGTGGAAATAACAAAATCTGGCCATTAAATGGACAGGGCTATGAGGGAGAGTGAGGAGCTGAGGATCAACCCTTGGCAGAAATAGGATTGAAAGGGGAAAGGAAGGAAAGCATGTGACAAGATGCAGTTTAGACAAAACTAAAACATGTATTTTTGTAAAGCTGTCCTCTATAAGTAAAGAAAATGAGTTTACCTTTGGAGGGCTTCATCTCCTTGAATATTAAAGAATTCTGAAGGTATCTTTAAAAGTTTAAAAAAAAAAAAAAGACAACAAATTTTTAAAAATCAAATAATAATGACACACCCAAGAAATCTTTCAGTGTATTAAAAAAAAAAGTCACTCTTTGTTTTCTGAAAAGATCGTTCTCTTTATAGTAGGCCCCACCATAGAATTAATTGCACTACAATGCCCCTTTTATGGATTTAAAATAGAACTCATATGCCCTTTTCAGGAGTGCTCTAGTGATTGAGTTAGTGCCAGGCTTGGTCCATGGCTAGCCTTCTGATCTTCTTCAACCTGCTCTCCTCATTTTACCACTTTTCTCTACAGAATATCAGTTTTCTGAAGGCAAGGGTTTTCTCATTTTGTACCCCCAGTGCCAAGCACGGTTCACACATTGCAGATGCTTATTGGATGTTTGCTGAACCTTAAGGGAGAAGGTAGACTTTTTTCCTAGACCTGTCATTTCTTTTTTCTTTTTTTTGGGGGGGGGCAGGGTTTTTTTGTTTTTTAATAGACCTGTCATTTCATTGGTGTAAGGATATCCTGGTAAAGAAACCTCCTAAAGAAACCTCCTTGCCCAAGTAACAGACCTCTCTGAAATGTATAGTTTTTGAGGGAGCTTCCCGGGAGAGTGAAAGTCCAGAGGATTTGCTCAATATGTGTAGAGGCAGATTGTATCCCAGGGCTCTCTACAATGTCTATTATCTTATCTGTATAGGACTGCAGACTTTAAAGAAAATGCTGCTTGCTACCAGTATAACACCTCTTAATGCTATTCACTAAATTCTACCTTAAAATCCTAAAGAAATAATGGAAAAAAAAATCAGTAATCCAATAGCAAATACTATCCTGAATTGGAAATGTTTCTCAGCTCTTCTTTTATGAAAAAAACAAAAGAAGAAAAATCACACTTTGGAAATTCTTAATCCTAATAAGTTAAGCTGCCTAATGGAAAAACAAAAACTAAAATTAAAGCACATGAAAGTCTATCAAGCAACAAAATTCACTCTATTCGAACCTTTTAGGTGTGAGACCTGAAAACAGCATAGTAACTTAAAAAACTGTGATCCCCTCATGCTCTTTTCATTTTTGGCCAAAGGATGTCATGTGATAAGAGTAATGGATTGTCCACATGTCTTCTCGACATCTTTAACATATCAAGAAGACACTGGGAAGAGCTTAGGGATGGGGGGTGGCTCCCCTGGGACAAATTCATGTGAGGACCTGGACCCAAATGGGCTGCAATCTGTGCCTTTAAAGAACCTGCACACAGTGAGGCGCTTCAGATCCACAGGTGGATTGGGGCAGGGGGTGCCCCGTTTCCACCACCAAATCCCCAATAATCATTAATGACTCACTTCATTGGTCTGTGTTGTTGGACATAACCATTTTTCAAGAAGCGTATCCCAGATTTTTTCCAAATCCAAGTTGTTAATTTCAGCTATCTCCTTCGCAGCTGCGTGAATGTCTGCAGGCACACAACAGAAAGTGGAATTTTAAGCACATTTTGAACACGAGAGGAGGGAAGACCTGGGCAACCTGGTTCTGTGGGGCCCTCACCAGGACAGTCTTGGCCAGCTAGGCCCTGGACCCTCAGCGGGATGCTGCTGTGCTCGTACAGACCGGCGATGAGCTGTGCTGGCTTCCCCAGCAGCTTCAGGTGCTCTGGAGTGCTCAAGCGGTGGGTGATGAGCACAGTCTCGGTGCCCGACCTCTGGTACTGCAGCCTCAGTTGCTTCAACAAGACCTCAGCTTTCTCATGGTTTTCACCCTTTTAAAAAAAAGTCACAAACCAAAAGGCGATCCTGCGTCACAAAGAACAGGTTGGGCTGGCGAGCATATGAAGTCACCCGGACTGCCCCAGGGAGGTTGGCCAAGACTCCCCAGATGAAGGCCCAGGACAAGAGAGCACAAGTCCCAGACCCGAGGGCTGAGACTCGGCTTTCTGATTGGTCCCAGGCCTCTGTCCTTCCACCAATCATGTGAGGCCCTCCAGAGGCCTGCTCAGGTAAGCCTGGGGGGCCAGTAAACAGTCCCTCTGTACCATCTACTGGCCATGGCCCCAGCTCCTCCTGGCCAGCTCAGGTCCTAACTCACAGGTCAGAGGCTCTGCCCCTGAACAAACCTCAATGAGGAGTCATCTCTTTATTGATTGTATATTTGTCTGAAACTGGGAGAATCCCAGTGGCCATCACTGCCGAGCGGCTGGCCTGCACCTCAGTCTGCTGGAGAGTTGGCTGGGGTGCTGAGGGGTCTCCTCGTAGACTGGAGCTACCAGGAGTCTCTGGGGCAGCCTGGCCACCACGACCCCTTACCTCTCAGAAGGCTAGCTTAAGCGAGCACAACACACACAAATGACACCCAAAGGACTAACCTGGGATGGAATATTCTTTAGCCATTTCTCAGCCAAATAAAGGCAAAATTTCAATGTAGTTATCTTGTAGCAACCTAAAAAAGGGGAGAAATTTACCTGGTCTCAAATGACCTTTTTAAATTAAACTAGAAAAGAGCATTTCCAGTTTTTGTCATTTACATATTGATTGCTTTTTATCTTGCATAAATTACCTACAAAATATCTTTGTATTTGTATTCTTTGTATTTTCCCAGCTTAATCAGGGCAATTTTTATTACATATAACCAGAAAGAGAGCCCTGGACCATGAATACACTCACAGCAATTCTCATAATCCTGTCCTCCAGTTGTGGAGAATGGCCGATAGATTTATGGTACGGAGGAGCCAAACAGATGACACTGGAAGTGGTACAGGATTGGAGACAAATGTACAAAATTGGGAGATGGAGATAGGATAATTAGCAGGGGCAGAGTGAGCGTGTTGCGATTACAACAAATAATGAAAAATGACTAGATCCATTTCATCATTCTGCATATAGACAGCACACTTTCCCACGGGAGCACAATTCCCCACAATTGTTTTAGAGATAGCAATACCTAGTTTATTCCCAGACTTTTTCAGTAATGCCAAAGTCTTAGAGATCTAACCACGTAAGAAGAACTGGGTTCTTAATTCTACATCTATGCAGCAAATAAATCAAAGGCCCACCATTAAGCCAATGACTCAATGCCTCAGAGAGCTGGGAGAAGAGTTTCAGTGAAAGAACTACAATGCCCCACAATTCCTACCTTCTGGAACGTCCTGAGCGAAGTTGATGGCCACAGCAACAGCCCACTCAGGATTACCTATGGATAACAAATAGGACTGCAGAGTCTGGCTGGTTTTAGCTATTTCCTTGTTATTCAGGGTCGAGCCCTGAGCCTGCACCTGCTTCAACAACTTTGGCTTCAAGCTTTTTTCAAAGACTTGTTTGGCTGTCGACACATATAAAGAATCCAAGGAAACCTTTAATGATAAAAGAGAAGGGCCACAAGTTAACAACAATTTACACAAGTTATATAAGCAGCAGAGATTCTTATAGTCGGAGCCAGGACCAGTGGATTAAGAACTGACTTGGCGGGGTTTTGCCAATTACCTTCATTAGTTTGGTGATCAGCAGGAATGTTGGGAAGGACTCCTCACTGAGCTCAGCAGCTATGAGACAAAATGGAAAAAATGGTTTGTCCAAGAAATCAAGGGATGCATTTTTCACCACACTGAAACAAAGTAGTGAATAACATACATAAAATTTTCCAGAAGTTCTGCACTTTTCCAAAGAAAATCAGATGAAAAGGCAGCCGAGTGTGAGCAGCTGAAGACAGGGTCAGCGCGTGGTTCATCATGTATTCGTGTTCCAGATTCCCAGGAGGGGAGGCTCGTCTATAAGATTTCAAATGCTTCACAAGATTCAAGCCCTACATGGAAAGAACAGTGGTTTCCTATCGGATGAACAGATACCCATGACCTCCTTTGAAAAACTTTGCTTTCAAACGTCTAAGCCCCAAGGAAGATTACTGTCCTCATCGAAAATGACATGCCCTGGTCCTTTTACTCCATTTGATGGTTCCTGGACTTTAAATCTGAGACAAGGGCAAAGCCTTCAAGCACACGGTCCTGTCTTTCATATTAATACTAAGGGATGTTTCTTGGAAACATCAGCAATTGATCCAAACAACAACATTCCCGCAAAGGCTATGGATCTATCTCAGACCCCTCCTGTTTTAATGAATCCCTTTTTGAACATCACCATCCTTTTTCAGCTCTTAATGTAACAAGCCTCTTAATGTAATGAATGTCTTTGTTTATCTTAAGACAGGAGGTCATGAGGCTCATTACAAGGTCAACTGCTAAATGATGAATTTTTAATCTACAGTTCTCAAGGACTCTCTGCAATTGAGGAAAGGGTGAAAATTGTATTGCTGGAGGGAGGACCCCCTGTCCAAATAATGAGATATTTGGAATATGAAAAGATGGAAAAAACAAATTAGCAAAATTTCAGTGATGAACCCACTAACATAGGGCCATGTATGTTTGATAGTGAAATGTGTTGTTGGTATATTTAATAGAGAAATTGTCATGAAATTACTAAAAATTTCAGTTTATCAGACTCAATTTTGTGTATTTGGGGGTGCATTCAGTACTCCTTCAATCTCAGTTGATAAATACATTTCTTTTGACCAACAACAAATCATTTCAATCTCAGGTTATGTTTTCATATGGCTTCACTTGCAGCTTCTCTGCAGGATGTGAGATTGCTGATCACTTTCTTCTCCTGCATTTTCTCCTCCTTACATTTGTTCTGGACTTGGTCCTCTGTTTTTTTTCAATCTGTCTGATTTCTACTTTGCAGTTTCCTTTGCTGGAAATTCATTCAGGTCATACTGACTAAAAGGAAGCATTCTCCAAGGTTCTGTCCTGAGTCACCTTTTCTTTCTCTATGTTACCATATTTAGTGATCTCAAAACTTCCCATTGGTTCAATTATCATCTCTATGAAGATAATTGCCAGAAATATACATCCAGCCCTAACCTGTCTCAAGAACTAGAGTCATACATTATTATCGACTGCCTCTTGGACAGTTTTGAAGTGGACATCCCAAAGAAATCTCAAAGCTTGACATGTTCAAGACAAAACTAATTTTCATTTCCCGCCAAACTCATCCCTCTTCCAACTTATGACCATCTTCCAGTCACCACTTCAACTATCATTACCAATTCTCTCTCCATTTACTCCACAAAACTAATATACTATCAAATTGTGGTTAGTCTCTTTCCTTCATCACATCCCTCTTAGATGTCCCATTCTTTTCCTTTACAAAGTCACCATTCTTGTTTACCTCCCCTTGCCTGAACAGAGCAATGGCCTTCTGAGTGGTTTTCTTAGTTTAAGAATCCCTCACCTGCCATTCCACTCCATCCTCTGCATTACCAAGTGATTATGGATGACAATGTCACATCTTTTCTTGATAAACTCAAAGGACTCCTTCATAGCTCCAGGAACAAATGAAAAAGCCCTGTATTTGCTATTTCAGACTTTTCCTATCCTGGCCCCTTCATCTTTCTAGTCTTCTTATACTGTGCTCTCCCCAAGAAATACTTAACACTCTTCAATGTATATGTACTACCCCCCTTGCTGTTCCTCATACACAACATTCGTTCCATTTCTCATTGCCGAGTCTTTTCACTGGCTCTCCTCCATACGCCGTATACTCTCCCTTCTCACTCCCCACCTTTTCCCCTGGATTCTTTCAGGATTCTCCGTTCAAATCTAGCCACCCTTCCATTCCCTTCACCAGCTACTACTTTGGCCTCTGAAATTACCTATTTACTTTTAATATACCCTCCACTATACAGTTATTTATACATTTTCTCTCCTGTTACAAATATGAGTTCTGTGAGGGCAAAGGCTGCCTTGCTTTTCTTTGTACCCCTAACATGTTGAGTACTTGGAACATAGAAAGTGTTTGATAAATGATTGTTGATTGGTTGGTTAATAAACTCTTCTATCCTCTAGGGAAGTTTCAACCCCATGGCAGTATAAGGAAATTAACCTACAAATAGAAAAGACCAATTTAGCAACATTAAGATAAAGGGCAGGAAGAAAAATCTTTATATCTGTAAATATTTCTGGAACTTTTCAAAGGAAAGGTTACTTAGGAGAAGAGTGAAGTCTGAATATCATGATCCAATAGAACTATAACTTAGGGAGCTAGTTATTGTTTAAGTATTCTCTGGCATACCTGAATAATATTGACATTGGTGACCTTTTCATCAGCTTTCTGCATAATTTTCAAGACAATTTCAATAATTTCATAGTCATATGGATCCAACTGTTAAGAAACAAGATATAAAAAGTCACACTGGAGAATAGTAAGGTTTTTTTTAAAAAAGATATAAGTTCAATTATGTTAAGTTGTGGATATATACATATGACACACTCTCAAATGTATTCAACTGATTCAAAGTGCTTTTGTAAATCTTAAGTTGCTATTAAAATATGTGCAAAAAATTGTTTTAGTCATTTTCTCAGTGGTGTCCAATTTTTTGTGACCCCATTTGGGAGTTTCTTGGCAGAAATACTGAAATGGTTTGCCATTTCTATCTCCAGTTCACTTTACAGATGACTTGCCTAGGGTCACACAGCTAGGAAGTGTCTGAGGCCAGAATTGAACTCAGGAAGATAAGTCTTTCTGACATGTCCAGTGCTCTACCTTCTGTGCCACCTAGTTTCCCTCAATTCAAAGAATAAGTACCCAGTTTTTCTCATTTCTAAAATCCACATTATCAGAACAAAATCTGAATATTAAACAGTAACCAAAGACAGAAAATACCTTTTTAAAAAATACCTTTTGATTTTTTGTTAGTTATTTTGAGATACACTCAAACATACCCAATTATCTTTCCTGCTTTAACACAGAAAAACAAGTAAGCAACTGGCAATCTCACCTGACCGGTACATGCAACATTTGTACCCAATGTTCTCTATCTCTCCAACAAAGAGATGGAGGTGCCTTTCCTTGTCTGCTGGGCCAACAAAGATTATTATAATCACAAACTATTGTCTTCATTTTTTGCTGAAGTTATTAAACTTCTCTGGAAATGGCTTACTTCACTCTCCCACAGTTCTTGTTCAAAGAGCTCCCGACTGTCTTTTCTTAGGGTGCTAACACTGCATTCACTTACCATGACAAATTATTCACCATGCCCTGTTGATGGGACACTCTCTTATTTCTTGTTTTTCGCTACCACAAAAAGTGCCCCAGCATGAGACTGCTTTCTGTTCTTGACCACCTTAAGATATATACCCAATAATTTCTGGGTCAAAGGAATAAGAACAGTGACACTAATAGAGCATTCCTTACTTAAATTCTAAACTGATTTCCTGACTAGTTGGACCAATTCATATTATCTCCAGTAGTGCATTAGCACTTTTTCCCGTCTTCTGCAGCAGCTCCAACACTATTTCCATTATCTGTTTTATTTTTGCCTTTTTAAAAATATTTTCAGAAAACCAAAAATTTAAGAAGGGTAACATCTGTGTTTCAGATCTAATAATTATGTGAGATTCTTAGCTAAGAATATTTGATTTCTTCCATTCATATGAGAAATTTGGAAGAAAATGAAAAATGACCATTCTTTGGAAGTAGCAAGGTAGAAATTTGAGACCTGCAAATATGATTCTCAGAAAGGTGCTCATTACTCTTTTAAGATCAGAATGAGAAGTTACACATTGGAACAAGAGTTACTTCAGTAACATATACCTCTAGGAGAGAAAAGGGAGCAGCTACTAAGAGTTAATTTGCTTCCTCTCTACTGCCACCATGTGGACCCCTGAGTATGGGAGCAAATGCCCTATAAAAAGCTAAGTAGCTACTTTCTGTGGGTTTACTCCTAGCAGTCTCTCCCAACAGAGTCCACAACTACCACATTTAAGTGGGTTCCTTTCAAGCTTGCTTAGCTTGGTCGCTCCCAACTCTTCCTTCTCACGCAACCTCCATAACCAAACTGTTGTCCACCTTGTTTCCACTCCCACGCCTCCCATATACATCCCCCTGGGTCTGCTCATGCTGCTATCTCTGCTACTGGCCCTGTCCCCCTTACACCTGAACTACTACAGTAGCTGCAGGTGGGCCTACCTGCCTGGGCTCTCCCCACCTCCATCCATCCCCCAGTCTAGCTGCCAAAGTGATTTTCCTAAGGTGAAGATCAATTCGTGTCATTCCCTTGTTCAGTAAAATGCAATGGCTCCCTATTCCTCCCAGGCCCATATAACAAGTCCTCTTCACCAATTGTCCTTTTCATCACTTTCCAATTGCTGGACCTTTCCAATTGTCCTATCCATCACTTCTTTCAATGCCCTCTGGGACCCTGTTTGTAGTGGCTAGAAGCTGGAAAATGAAAGAATGCTCATCAATTGTAGAATGGTTGATTAAATTGTGGTATATGAATGTTATGGAATATTATTGTTCTATAAGAAATGACCAGGAGGATGAATACAGAGAGGACTGGCGAGACTTACATGAACTGATGCTAAGTGAAATGAGCAGAACCAGGAGGTCATTATATACCTCAACAACAATACTGTTTGAGGATTTATTCTGATGGAAGTGGATCTCTTCTATAAAGAGAGCTAATTCAGTTTCAATTGATCAATGATGGACAGAAGCAGCTACACTCAAAGAATGAACACTGGGAAATGAATATAAACTGCTTGCATTTCTGTTTTTTCTTCTCGGGCTATTTATACCTTCTGAATCCAATTCTCCCTGTGCAACAAGAGAACTGTTCGGTTCTGCACACATATATTGTATCTAGGATATACTGTAACCTATTTAACATATAAAGGACTGCTTGCCATCTGAGGGAAGGGGTAGGAGGAGGGAGGGGAAAAATTGGAACAGAAGTGAGTGCAAGGGATAATGCTGTAAAAAATTACCCTGGCATGGGTTCTGTCAATAAAAAGTTAAAAAAAAAAAAAAAAAAAAGAGAAAAAAAAATGCCCTCTGGGATCCAGCCATACTGGCCCAGTGCAGTTACCTGCATGTGACATTCTTTGCACAGGCTGGTCCCCCTAAGCCATTTGAGTATTTGTCTCTGGGGTTACCTTCCTTCAACTGTGTATGTACCTTGTATATCCCTTTAATTTAACATAATACTTCTTCCCTTCGAATGTAAGTTTCCTGGGGGCAGGGGTTGATTTTATCTTTGCCTTTCTTTGCATACCAGGACTTAGAATAATGTCTGGCATTGTAGCTTTCTAAAAAATAATAATTAGACAGAAAAGTTCCAAACATAACAAAATAATCATAGCAGTACTTTCTGTGGTAGCAAGGAAGGCAGAAACGAAGTATTTTGAGGAAAATCTGTTGAGAAAGGGCTGAACAAATGATACGCAAATATGAAAAATAGAATTATATAAATGTAATAAAACATTAGTGCACAATAACAAAACTGTAACAATAACAAGAAACAAGTACAAAGAATTCACAGAAACATATGAGAACCCATAAGAACTATTTCAATGCAAAGAAAGCAGAATCAATAGAATAATATATAACAATGAAAACAAGAATGAAATGAAATGATAATGAAGACAAAAAAAGGCAGATCAGATGAAATGAAATGACCAATTACTACATAAAATAAGGGTTTAAAGTTTGAAGAAATCACTGAGTTTTTGCACAAAAGCTTTTCTTTGTTGCAAGGGGGAAATCATTGGTGTAAAAACCAAAAAAATCAATGAAAATGTTAAAATGTTAGTGCTTTGAAACTTGAAAGAACAGAATTTTTAAAAAAATCAATGTGATTATATAGCCCAATACTTACATAATTTTCCTACTAAAGTGAAAGAAGAAAAATGTGTCTGTGGCAAACTATATTAAGCTATCAATCAGTCCCCTTATCGTGCTAGTGTGAGTCAAAGAAACAAGATGGAAATGAAAGAATGCCTGATGAAATTACCAACCTACCTTGTATAGGATGCCATTGAGACTCACAACCAAATTCCTCGTGCTTTTCAGCAAAGGCACCATCTCGAGGGCTTTGGTCAGAACTTTAAAGTGGGACTGTTTCAAAGAATATCCAGCGTTGTCTTCCTCACAGTGGTCAGTATGATTATGGTGGAGAATCAGGGTTTCAATGAAAAGTTGAAGAGCGACATCACTGTCCAACTCATACGTGCTTTAAGGAGGGAAAAATTAAGATCAACAAACAAATCTAGGTTTCCTTTGCCCAGTAACTGAATTAGATCTGACAACATTAGGCTGACAACATTAGGACTTCAAGGACTTAGAATCTGTGTTGGTGGGATACTCCACTGACCAAGAAAAGATTACACCCTTCTAAGACTTAGTAGAGGGTTTAATGAGTCACTGTGATTGAAAATTTGACTGACGTCAACAGAATCATGAGTTTCAACAACTTCTTAGTCTGGTCCCCAAGTAAGACAATACAATCATTCTTTTCTGGCCCACTTGGAGATATCATTACAAAACAAATTGCATATAAACTGGGAAAACATTTTTACAGTCAAAGGTTCAGATAAAGGCCTCATTTCCAAAATATATAGAGAATTGACTCTAATTTGTAAGAAATCAAGCCATTCTCCAATTGATAAATGGTCAAAAGACATGAACAGACAATTCTCAGACAAAGAAATTGAAACTATTTCTAATCATATGAAAAGATGCTCCAAGTCATTATTAATCAGGGAAATGCAAATTAAGACAACTCTGAGATACCACTACACACCTGTTAGATTGGCTAAGATGACAGGGAAAGATAATGACGAATGTGGGAGGGGATGTGGGATAACTGGGACACTGATGCATTGTTGGTCAAACTGTGAATGAATCTAACCATTCTGTAGAGCAATTTGGAATTATGCTCAAAAAGTTATCAAACTGTGCATACCCTTTGATTCAGCAGTGTTACTACTAGGCTTATATCCCAAAGAGATCTTAAAGAAGGGAAAGGGACTCACATGTACAAGAATGTTTGTGGCGGCCTTTTTTGTAGTGGCCAGAAACTGGAACTGAGTGGATGCCCATCAATTGGAGAATGGCTGAATAAATTGTGGTATATGAATGTTATGGAATATTATTGTTCGGTAAGAAATGATCAGCAGGATGATTTCAGAAAGGCCTGGAGAGACTTACATGAACTGATGCTGAATGAAATGAGCAGGACCAGGAGATCATTATATACTTCAACAATAATACTATATGATGATCAATTCTGCTGGACGTGGCCCTCTTCATCAATGAGATGAACCAAATAAATTCCAATAGAGCAGTAATGAACTGAACCAGCTACACCCAGCAAAAGAACTCTGGGAGATGACTATGAACCACTACAAAGAATTCCCAATCCCTCTATTTTTGTCCACCTGCATTTTTGATTTCTTTCACAGGCTAATTTGTACACTATTGCAAACTCCGATTCTTTTTGTACAGCAAAATAACTGTATGGACATAGTATATATATATTGTACTTAACTTATACTTTAACATATTTAATATGTATTGGTCAACTGGCCATCTGGGGGAAGGGATGGGGGGAAGGAGGGGAAAAGTTGGAACAAAAAGTTTTGCAATTGTTAATGCTGAAAAATTACCTATGCATATATCTTGTAAATAAAAAGCTATAAAATTAAAAAAACAAAAAACAAATTGCATTTTTGAAAGTAGCTACTAGGTTAATATAAATAATAAAAATAATAATTCTATGCCTTAAATCTCTGGAGATGTTTCACTTATAAAATTGAAAAAATGAAATATGCTCCAGAGAATAATGACTGACAGCTTTTAAATCTAAAGATTAAGAAGGGCTCTGCCAGCAATCTTCTCCAGTGGATTTGGACATGTTCCAGTCCTGAATTTCACAACACTTCAGATTCAGTATTGGTTTGTGGCGATACCATGTACTACTGTCATCTGGCTATATAATAAGTTCCAAAAACTCTTTATCAGGCATTATCTAGGAAGCTGATAGGATAAGACCATGTATTACTGAAATTGTTATTGATTCCCAAGATTCTTCTTAATTTCTCCCTGGTGATATTCTGTGTTTTCCAGTCACCTCTACTAAGAACTCTCTTGTATAATGTGGATATTCCCCAAATCCACACTTTAGAAGAAATTTGTATGAAAGATCCTTAAATCTACTGTAAAAATGGCATTTGGCTTTTGGTATAGGTTATTTTTCTTCTGCATCTTGCCTCTGTCCCTCTTATTTGTTTAAATGTATAAATTTTAAAGGAGGTAGAAAAGAAAAAGAATCATATGTAAGTTCCCACCATGTTAAAATCAATCATACCATGTGCACTCACACTGGGTATGATATTGTTGAGCTTTTGGAACACAAACTGGGCATGATCATGTATATCACAAATTCTAGAGGACTGGCCTGGAGAGTTATTAAAGATATTGTATAAAATTTTTTTTAAAAAGTACAAAAAATAAAGGGTTCTGCAAGGACATATTTTTAAGTGAATTATATTCTCCCTCCTTTGAAAGGACATCTGAAAAGGCAGTATATAGAGACAATTCCTCTTTACAAAGTGTATAGAAAGGAATGTTTGCCCTATACTCTCATGTGGCAGATCTCAGATAGAATCTTTAAAAAGACTTGACATTTCTACGGTCAGCTTACTTTGAGAACAGTGTTCTGCATTAACAAGACTCCTAGTGAATGCTTTGAATGCAGACCTCTAAGGGACGAGGAAAAGTCTACTGTAAATAACAGGTTCAAATTGCAAACTAACACACTCTTCACACTTAACAGTAGCTAAAATTGCTGGCACTTGCATTGACTGGAACTTACAGGGCACCACGACAAAGCCCTAGGCCCCCTCATTGATCAGAATAGTGGCCTGCTATATGAACACTCCTTGTCAGAAGAGCACATAGGGAAAAGGGAGAGCCAAAGAAAGAACATGACACTCACTTAGACTCGCCTAGTGTGTCAAAAGAAAAATTTCAATTTCTCGCATCCCATATTTTCACTGCTGAGAGTTGTTAATTTATGTCCTATGGCCTCTCCTACTCATTCAGAATGGAGAATGGAGAGGAAGCAATCGAGACAGGTTTGGATTTCCTCTGTATACAGTAAATTAATCTTAAGAATCAAGTATACGGGAAGGCATTCTTATGAATCACATGGGTATTGTTATTTTTATTCTAGTTAGCTGTGCTGCTAATATAATGTTCTAAGGTCTGAGGCAATTACCTGCAGTATTCCAGAATGAGAGTCGTGTCCACACCTGTATTCTTTACCAATGTGATCAAGAGTTCTTTCTTTCTTAGTGAAGGCTCTCTGAACACTGGTTGAAAAGAAATCTAAGATAAAAAGCAAAAAGATATCACCAATAAAAAAAAAATAAAGAGAATAACTGAGAATTCATAGATGCAGGCATGGGACTTGCAGTAACCACACACACATATATATAGTTTTTGTACTGCTGTAAAGAAAAACCAGAATTCTCTAATAAAGTTCCATAAATTCTATTTCCCCACCACTCCTCCTGAGTCAAAATATGTAGAGCAGCAGCTTACAACATCCCTAAGAGCCACAAAGCTATTAGCCACATGCAAAGCATGGTTTCAAAATATGATGACTGCACTACTTGGGCTTCAGAAAAGCTAGGCAAATCTGGTCAAAAACAGATCTAGAACATTTACCCTAATTACAAAGGAGGCCAAAGAAATAGCTCTAGAGCTGAAAGCCAACACAGAGACCATTCATTGGAACAGACTGGGTGAGGAGGCCTTAGCACAGAAGTCAGCTATAAGGACCTTAGAGACTGCACTGTCCAAATCTCTCATCTTACAGATGGAGAAACTGAGACTGGAGAGTTGAGGGACATGCTTGAGGTCACACAGATAGCTAACAGTATCCTGAATTCTAACCCAGGATCTCTGGCTCCAAATCTTCTGTTTACTCTTCCCACAAATTATTTATTTGCCCAACAAAATTAAGTATCTTAACCTCAAGCATTTATACTGTATAAATTCAGCTGCACAGCAGAATGAGCACTGGATTCAGAGCCCAGAGTAGGCCCCTGCTATTCATTTTCCATGTGGCCACAGGACTCTCCCCTCCACATTCCTAACCTAAGAAAGGAAGGCTATTTCCCAAACAAAGCAGGTGACTCAAAAGCTTACGCCAAGTTTCCCGAGGCGAAGTCCCCACTGGGCATCTGTGATTAATTCCTGGAACTTCAGCCTTACTTCTGGTTCCTTGTAGAGATAAGCTAGTTGAGCGCCCACCTGGGATACAGCCTAAACACAAAAATAGGACAAAATTGGGTTGGAAAATGAAGATTTTTCACAAATTACTAAATAAAAGCCTTCCCACAGCAACAAAACTTCTTGTCGTGTAAAGGTTCCCAAATACATTTATCAATTAATAAACACCTACCCTACACTTACTCTGTGTCAGCACTGTGTTCAGTACCAGAGACATAGAGAGGGATCCCTAAACAAATGGTATTGTAAATGAAATAAAATGCAAGCGGACTTTTATGCTATGCTTCCCCTTCTAGACTCTAGAAAAAGTTGTCTCCAATGGCGACCTGCACTTCCTGATACAATTAAGAGAAGAAGCCCTTTGAAATCAAGCTTCTGACATCATCATTCAATGAAACTGCCTTGTCCAAAGCTTCTCTAAACTCTTAATTTCCAGACTGGATAAGCTTTTCTCAGTCCTCACAGTCCCTCAATTGGAAACCCTCTGCTCCCAGATACAGGGCCCTCTCTGGACTTCTAACACACACAGATCTCTCTTTTTCTCTCTTTCTTCCTCCTCTCTTCCCTCACTCCCCCCGACCCCAGCCTCTCCATATTCTTCTCTTGCCAGTTTGACCCCCTCCTCAGCCTCCACGGCTAATTCATTATTCATATCACAACCCTAAGAGTGTATATTCCCCAAGGTTATGCACATTTCCCATGGGTTTAATTACCAACCCTAAACAGATGACACCCAAATCTGTATTTCCAGCCTTGGTTTCTCTTAAGCTCTGAGAAAAATTAGTACTACACTATTATAGTAATAGCTAAATAGAATTATTGGCTAGTTATTATGACTATTTATTAACAGGAACTAAATATTACTTCCTCTTATTTTTGTTCAGACCATACTCCTGAAAATGTTAGTTTCTAAAAGGTATAACTGAGTAATCTTCCAGCCCCAAGGCATCTACCTGAGCAGGGACCCTTATTTTTTGTTTACTCTCATCCCCCAAAAATGTCTCCTTGATTTTGATTCCCTCCATTAGAGTTTAGGGCTATTGAATTCATGAAGAAGAGAGCTAGCCAAAGAGGTGAGGATGGAGATATTTCCCTGCCCAGGTGCTTTGAGGCTACTGATGATCAAACTGTTCTCAGCAGGAGGAGCTGAAGACTAGCTCACCTCCTCATTAATGCCCACCATTCAGTATGGAGTTGTGGTAGACCCCAAATCGAAGGTGTTTCAGAATCTCCTTTGGTACCTTCGGTGACCAAAAGAACCCACTGATCATTAATTTATTGATTACTGGCTAGCCTAATTAATAAGCTAATAATCCGGAAGCCTTGTCTCAGGGTTCTACTTGTGACAGCTGCAATCCTGCTACACCACCTGTTGGACAACATCCTGCAGACATCTCAAACTTGGCACGTCCCACACAGAACTCATTATGAACCTTCCCCCTCAAGCCCGTTCCTCTTTATCTCGGGACCTCCCTCTGACCTCCCAGATTCCCGTCCTCAGTCCCTCATTCGCCTCCACCTCCCATTGCCACGTGGGTGCTTAACAAATGCCCTCACAGGCTGAACACGCTGCCGCCACCGCGGGGCTAAACCACGTAGTCATCAAAGGCTCCCACAAATGCCTAGGACAATTCCCCTCCAGAACATGGCTCTGCTTTTCTAAAGGAAACCAGGGGACCAGGGGCCCAGGGAAACCTTCAACTTTAGGGTCAGCACTGCTGGTGCTGGTGGGAAGGCAGAAGGCCTTAATTATACTCAGGGAGGCCCTAGGGATCACAACCATGGGCGTAGAGCTGAGGGTCCTGGAGGACCTCTCAGCCAGCAGCTCATCTTCCTCCACGAGACCTTTCTCGCGGACCTCTGTGCTCCACCCTCACTATTCTTGGTTACTCGTCCTCGAGCCTTTATTAGATGCTTACTGGGTGCAGAGCACTGTGCTCAGCACGGGGAACACCACAGGAGCAGAGACACGGGCTGCCCCCTAATGGAGGAAGACAACACATAAGCAAGGTCTGAAGGGCAGGGGAGAGACTTGGCTGCAGTGCTCCATGGAGGTCAGAGTGAACCTGCAGTAGGGAGGGGGAAAGGAGGCTGATCGGGGGCGGAGGGGGCTTGATCGGGGAGAGACCTCATGGGCTGAAGGCACTTCTGGTGGGAAATGTGGGCTGGAGCACAGGGAAGAGACTTCCACAGCACAAGCCACTAACACGGCCTTGGCTCTCTCCAGCTGCACAACGAGTCAGAGAGGAGGAATTCCTTCAAGACTGCCTGATGGGATGTCATGATTTCTGACCAGAAGCAGCATCTGGCCTTGCTGGGGGAGCCCTTCAGCTCTAAGCAGTTGTCGGCACTCACAGCCCCCCGGCTAGTCTCGTTTTCCCCCCATCCGCACAGCAGACAAAGGGACCTGGAGCACCCATCTAACCATCTCTCCTCCCCTCCCCCTCCCCAACTCAGCTGGAGTGATTTGCCTCTAGGTCAGCTTTTGGAAGACTTTGCCCTTCAGTTGTGACCTGTCCCCCCTCCCAGCAGGTGAGTGGTCAACCAAGATGGCCTTCTGGGCGTTTCTCAGACGTGGCCCATCTCCCCCCTTTTTGCCTTTGTACATCTCCTCCTCCTCCATGCTTGGAATGCACCTGGATAGGTCAGCTCTCCTTTGGTGTCCTCAAGGCACCTCCCAGACATCTTCCTGCAGCCCCCAGGTGCTAGAGCCCCTCTTCCTAATTATTTAGTGTTTATCTACTTCACCTCCCTTAGCACCAGGTCAAGAGTACAAGCTTGGAGTGCTTATGGACTCTCACATGAATGAAACAAAGGAGCTCTTTTCTTAGCCATACCAAAATCTTGTTGTAATTTTGCCACGTGGTATCAATGATTTTCCAGATAATTTCAAAGACGTCTTTCTTAGGTAAAAGAGTGCAATAACCTAAGGCCAGATGAAGATCCACCAGACGACAATTAAATACCTATAGGAATAAAGAATCAAAATCAACAAAATCTTCCCATTAAAACATGCAAACGCTTAAGGGTCTATTAGCTACTAATCCAACTATGTCTTGGCTAAGAGACTGAACACAAGGGAGAGGGGTCCTTCATCCTCACTTGCAGTTACGGCTTCCATTGGCTTATTCCAATGTTTTCAGTCATTTGCTGGAAGTTAAGAAGAGCTATACAACTCAACTCAGTTCCCTAAAGGAATGGAACTCATCAAAACTCAGGACCTTTAATAATCCAATCGAGGCTTTTTTCCACTGGATCACACTCAGAGTGTCTGTCCAAGCCAGTCAGAAAGTTCTATTAGCCAAAGTTTAAACTCTGGCTGCAACAGAGGAACTGGACCGGGACTGAGGTGGGAGCTGAGATCTCAGAGACACTGCAGTGAGGAAAATGTCGCTGACCTCTTGTCCACAAGCTATGGTTGTAAAAGAGAGGCCTGTCCAGGGTCACTCGCCAGCATGGGTCAGGGATGAGACTTGAACCCATTTCCTGGCTCTATCCATGATGCCATGTTTATAATGAAATGACTTAAAGGTAAATGCTTTAAAGTCCAGAAGTCACAGAACTGCCTGGAGACGTACAACCATGACAAGCTTCAAAGGAAGGATTCCCACCCAAAATACTCACTTTGTGTAATAAGGCTGCAGCATTTTTTCTGATTAAGGACGTGGATTTTTCTTTCAGGCTAACGACAATACTTTTTGTATTGATTAACAGTCTCTCTTCATACAACTTTAAGAAAAGATTCAGAGTTATTAGTATAGTGGAAAGAGATCAATCTTAAATGTTACATTTTTATAACTGGGCGTCTTCACAGAACTTGCTCTGCTGAAGACTGAAGAAACTTGAATAGCACACAGTAATATTCAAGCACTATAAGTAATTCAATCAGAAGAATGAAGGTAATTCTTTGAATCAATCATCAGGATGTATTAAGCCCCTACTGCTTCCAAAGGATCCTCTTTTATGCTCTGAATTAAAATCCCTTAACAACCCGCATTTGAAAAATGCTTGTTAATCAATTACTCAGAGTAATAGCAGACAAAGAGCTCTATTAAGGGCTCTGAAAGGAGCGCTATTATTATCATCTAGAATTTATCATTTCCACCCCCTCAGGATACCAGCTCCCATCTAGAAGACCTCCCTCAAGGTGTTGCCCAATGTTGTCACTTGATTAATTAGCAAGGATTCATAGAGCACTGTATGTACTTTACCTCATTTGACCATGTAGGGTAGTGCCCTCAATATTTCCATTTTACAAAGTAAGTAAACAAAAGCTCATATAAGATTTAATGATTTACCCAGGGTCACTCAACTAATATCAGAGGCAGGATTAGAATCCAATTCTTCCAAATTCCCAATCTAATGTTTCACCTATTATTCCAGAAGGAAGGAGTCTTGACCCTTATCCCTTTTCCAAGAGTCATTTTTATCTTTGAATTAAACTTGATGCCTAAAGAAGCTCAGCACACAGTAGGCACTTAATAAACACTTATCCAAAGGCACTGGCTATCTATTGATAATGCCATCTGATAAAGAAATCTTCAGCCAAGGGAACAATTACAATTTGTCCTTCAGAACTGCTAGGTCTCTGAACATTTTAATTAAGTCACCAACTAGGGAAACTATAATGGGAATTTAGGTCACAGCTAAGAATCAGAAAAAATGTTGAATTCTCTCATCCTGGAGCTCAGGCTAATTAAACATATCCAAATTCCTCCCTTCAATAGATCTTATTTTTGTTTCCTTGGGGAGATCAGACCTATATTTCAAGAACTGTAGGGAGCTCTCCATAAGGAACTTCCCCTACCAGTACACAGAAGGATTGGTACTTTTTCTGCCAGTGACAATATTAGAGAGTCTCAGGGTCACTGAGAATTTAAGTGATTTCCAAGGTCACCTAGCCAGGATGTCGCAGAAACTGAATTTGAATTCAGGTCTTCTTGAATCCAATTCCAGCTCTGTTCACCACACCTATCCATGACCATGGCCATTACCTTCTCACTCAAGGAGATATTCATGCAGTTCGACATTCCATGCTGAAGGCAGATGCCAAAGGAACCTACTATAAATTTCAGAGCCAGTTCCCACTGGCTGGATTCTTGCAGGCTCTGAAGCATTGAAGAGATAGGGCTAATGATCGGTATGAGAAGATTTTCTCCTGCAAAATGACAAATAATTTGGTGAGCCAAAAATATCCACCTTCCTCCACAAAATAAAATTAAAATTAAAAAATCAATACTAGGGAAATGCAGATCAAGTTGTTAGCAGCAGTTTCAAAAGTATTTATTACCAACACTTTAAGGCTCCCTCTCTACCAGAGAAAGTACACAACTGTCCAGAACTTTATACTATACAGTCTTTACGCATTGCACTGGCCCAAAAGATCATCATCTTGAGAGCAACGAGCCTCTACAAACTTAAATAAGCTGGCTATTAGTGGGGACTGAGGGAAAGTGTCATTGAACCTCAGTTAACAAGTGCTGGCAAAGTGTTCATGGACTCCATGTGGTATTGGAATCAGATTTTGGTAGTAAGTTCCTTCACTGTGAACTGAAGTTAAGATTTCATTGGTGCCTAGAGCACCTCGTTAGGATCTCCCCCCAATACAGATGATACCCACTCTTTACTTAGAGTTTTTGACAATCACTAAACTTTATACTCATATTGCTTGAGGGAAAACAGCATTTGCATTAAAGATCTTTGATAGCAGACTGACATACATATAAGGAAAATCTGAATTACATCATCATTAAATGTGACGTAATGAAGCACTTTCATGGTACTTGGTTTACTAAGGAATTGGTTTATGACAATTATTTCAGTTGACTGAGGGTCACCAGTCAGATACCTCTTTCCTTTGAAATGATATTAAAATGTGTTACTTGACTCATACAATTTTTTTATGTGATTGAATAATAAAAGGCCCCTGGAAAAACAAACATGATAATGAAGACAGTAACCTCCTACATAAATTAAGATTTCATTTAAATTTATCAAAAAAAAAAAAAAAAAAAAAAAAGGAATATTAACCTAAGTTACAAATTTTTGATTTTCAGATACCTTTATTAAATGAACAATATGGCAAACTGGCAGAATCCAAAGGATATCTTTTGCCTCCTACAAAAAGAGAATATTAATTAGAGTGATTATCAGGGGGAAAAAACTAATATGGATTATTTAGATGCTACATTACAAAGCAACACTTCATAGATTTTTTTTAAAAACATAATTGAGGAAAGTACTTAAAAATAAATGATATAAGTGAAAGTTACCAGATCCACGTATAAGAGATGAAGTTAACTCATAGATAACTGGCAGCACTAACTGCGATTCGAGAACAATTCCATCCTCACTGAAGAAGTCATTATAAATCCACTCTTCATAGGGATCTCTATCAGCTCCAAAGGAATTCTAAATACCAAATGATAGGGGAGAAAAAACACAAATAAAATAGGCCACACAATCTCCAACTGCTCTCAGAGGAACCGACATCAGTCATACCAATGTAAAGAACTTGGTTTTTCTGGGAGAACAAGTAATCACTGGTTAAATCTTGATACAAACAGTCTCTTATGTCGAAAACTATATTCTTATAATCTGTAATATAATGTAAATTCTTATTCTAAATTAGGGGAAAAGGAGTCGGGTCAAGTGAGGCAGGGAAAGCTAAAATCAAAGCCTGTGAAAAACAGGGCAAAGGTGAAAAGAAGGGCAGCTGTCTTCTGAGCCCAGAAGGGAGAGAGGCAAAGAACATAAGACAAGCATGAGTTTGGGATATATAAGTGAGTAGATTGTTATTGTTAAGCTCTTGGGTTCAAATTCTGCCTGTGAGTCTTTCCTGTCTTGGGTTAATCACATAAGCAACCTGGACCTCAGTTTCCTTACCTATAAAATGTAGAGACTGCACAATCTAGATCTAGAATATAATGAAGTTAACTGAATTTGCTGCCATTGCAATTTAAGGAAATTTGACACTACTCTATTAAAAATACATTAAAACCAAAGACATGCTCTGGTTCCCCTTGATTCTCAAGGGGAGGGTTTACTCTGCTCAAGAACATGAAAATTCACATGTGTTGGGTCACAAACAGGGGAGAAGAAGAAGCAATGAATTTCTCAAATGAACCTCCTCAGTACAAGTTGCTTTGTGAGCTGGGAGCCTTGGTTAATCACATTTATTGAAGCCATAAGTAGAAGTAGCAGGGGTACAGTGGATCCTCTAGGACTGGTCAGGAAAACCAGAATTTAAACCCGGTCTCCCATGCTCACTATGTGACTCCAAGTAAGTCTTCTGCCTGCCTCAGTTTCCCCTCCTACAAAATAGAGCTAATAATAACCACTACCTCCCAGAGGTGTAGCAAGGATCAAATGAGACGTCTCTAAAATGCCTGCCACATAGTAGGCAGTTAATAAATGCTTGTTTGCTTCCTCCCTACATACTAACATTGGGGCATGGAAGACAGCCAGAATAAATAATCATTGTAGACAGATTGGCCAAAATACCCAGATCCCCAACAAGATTCCAAGAAGGAACAGCTGGGCCTCTGAAGTGATGGGGACACACAGCTGCTGCTTATTTTCCTGCTTTATTGTCCCTTATTTCTATAATACCAGAATTATTATTCTATTCAAGAATTTTAGGAAATAACCTCAGGGTGCCTCTCAGCTGTGCTGGAGAGGATGGAAAATGGCCTGGTTGTGGCAGGAAATCAGCATATGGAAGGAAAGCCCTGCACAGAGTGCACGGATGTTCAGGGAGAGGAGAGTGAGAAAGACCAAGTGGACAAGAGGCTTGTTACATGCTCAGAAGGAAGAGCTGAAGACAAAGGCCAGGGCCAGCCTAGGAGCCCCCTCATCTAAGGGAGTCCAGGCCAGCCTGCTGCCAACTACCCCCAAGGCCTGAGACTGAGAGGTGCTGGGCTGTTGGAGAGTTGGGGCTGGCTCATCTGCGTCAAGCAGCTCAGGAGCTCTCAGCTGCACTCTGGGGGAGAGAGCAGGAGAAGGAGGTCCAGGCGGAGTGCAACATGAACTTCCAGACCCTGGGATACAAAGCCCAAGCAAGAAGTCAAAGGGGCAACAACGAGGGATGCTGGAATGGCCTTTCCCAATGTGTGTGTGGAGCCTGTGACACAAAGGCCAGTCAGTAAGACCATCTCTGCCGCTATGACTGGGCCATCACTGGGCTAAGAACTAGCATCAGTCTGTAATCTAACCTAGATTCTGAATTTGAACAAAATGACTATTTCAATAGATAAGCGTTCAACTATCAAGCCAACCTTGTAAGAGCTGGCTTCAAAAATTGGAGTAAAGTCCTGACCTTTTTATCCAGGGAAAGAGCTTCCAGAAGTTGGAAGGGATTTCAGAACCCATCTAATCCAACCCAGTGAGATGAGGAGGCAGCAGGTGGTCGTGTGGACACACCAGCCCCATCCCCAGCAGTTGCCAAGATTTTACTTTACATCAAGAACCAAACCTGCCTCTTGGCAACTCCCACCTTCTGGTCCTAGTTTGCTTTTTGTGGCCAAGCATTCCAAGTCTCATTTTCCTCATGAAAAACCCTCTAAAGACTTAAAGAAAGCATCACGTCTACTTTGGGTCTTTCCTTTTTCAGGGTGAACAAATATACCCAGTTCCTTCCACTGATCTTCATGGCACGATCTCCAAGCTTTTGCCCATTCCAGTTGGCCTCTAGCTTACCAATGGCCTTCCTAAATCATGGCCCCAAGAACTGGGCACAAAACTCCGGAACGGGTCTTGCCTCCCTGGTATTACATCCTATACCTCTCTTAATGGCCACCTCGGCTCTCTGGGTTTCCATCATTGTCTACTCATAGAAGGTTCACAGTCCACTAAGATCTCCAGATAAAGAGCTGACTAGCCATACCTTCATTATGTGGGAGTTGTTGGCTTAAAGTATAAGAGCATAAAAAAAAATAAATAAAATAAAGTATAAGAGTATAAAAGGTATAAAGTACAAAAGATTATACTTATTACTACAGATTTTCATCTTATTAGATATGCTCAAATACTTCATATTTTTGAATATGGCTCTCTTATCCATCTGAACTGAACTCTGCCTCTCAGTTTGGTATCATCTCCAAGTATGATAACTCATAAGTAAAAATATTAAATAGCAAAGAGCCAAACCCAGAAACCTGAAGTATTCCACAGGAGACTTCTTAATGAGATGACAATGACTCATTAATGATTATTTGGTGGGTTTATCTATTCAGTCAATTCTGAATTCAGCTAATCCTAATTTTGCCCAGCTCATGTGAGTATGTCTTTCCTACAAATATACCAAAATAGATTCTGGCAAATGTTTTGCTAAGATTTAGATAAAATATATCAACTGCAATCCCTTAACCTACCAGTTTAGCCATCATATTAATAAATAAAATAGCCTGGCATAACTGGTTGGTGATAAAGCTTGTTCTTTGAGATAACTGGCTCTTCATCTAGATCCCAGCTTCTTAAAATCGTGTTTCGTGACCCCTCTCATATCTGAATGTGGGGGTTGCAAAATTATGATTATAATATCAGTAAATATTTGATTTGTTTACCTATTTTATATACCTTTATATTTGGAGTCACATAAAAATTTCCCAAGTGAAAAAGGATTATGAGTGGGAAAAGTTTAAAAAGCCCTGATCTAGATTCTTGTCTAGGAGTCCACAAACTCAAAGAAAAAAAAGAATATTGAAATATGGAATTTCCTTTGATTGTTTCAAAACATGAACCTATAACCCAAAGAGATCATAAAAGAGGGAAAAGGACCATATGTGCAAAAATGTTTGCAGCACCTCTTTTTGTGATGGCAAGGAACTGGAAACCGAATGGATGCCCATCAACTGAGGAATGGTTGAATAAGTTATGGTATATGAAGGTAATGGAATACTATTGTGATATAAGAAACGATGAGAAGATTGATTTCAGAAAAGCCTGGAGAGACTTACGTGAACTGATGCTGAGTGAAATAAGTAGAACCAAGAGGACATTGTACACAGCAACAAGATGATGTGATGATCAGCTGCGATGGACTTGGCTCTTCTCAACAATGCAGTGATTCAAGGCAATTCCAATGGACTAGGGATGGAAAATGCCATCCGCATACAAAGAGAGAACTAGGGAGACTGAATGAGGATTGAAGCCTACCATTTTTGCTCTTCTTTTTGTTAGCTTTTCCCCCTTAATTCTGATTTTTCTTTCACAACCTGACTAAAGGAAATGTTTAAAATGACATTAAAATGTATAATCTACATCAGATCTTGGGTAGAGGGGAGGAAAGGGATAGAAGGAAAAAAAATTTGGAACTCAAAATCTTACAAAAATGAATGTTGAAAATTATCTTTACATGTGATTTTTGGAAAACCAAAATACTGATAAAACAAAACAAAACAAAAAATATCATGATCTTGAGCAGAGGTCCCAGATGCCACTAGATTGGTAGGAGCAGGAAACAAAAAGGGTTAAGGATCCTGCTTTAGCTGCAAAGAAACCATCCATTTAATACTTTCTAGAATCTTGCCAGGAGTAAAGTTAAACTCACTGACTTACAATAAGTTTGCTGATTCTAATCTCTTGAATAATAACAAAAATCAGGACATTTGCTATATTACCAGGACAAAGTATCAATCAGGCTTATATTGTCTTAAATGACTTTGGAGAAACCTAGCTCCTTTCAAGGGTCAGGAGTAGAATAGAAACAAGAAAAAGTGGGGAGCACAGCCCATCCTTTCAAGGAAAGCTACTTAGACCTAATGCCTCCAGCTTCTCCTCAATCTGGGATCTAACTTCCTCTTTCCACTTTTCCCTCCCAGACTAGTGGAACTAGTATAAACAATTCTGCAAGTCACTTAAAAACGGAACACTGTAAGCTAATGGGTATATATAAAAGTTTCTTAAATAAGAAATTCAAATAGACAATACCTTTGTGAGAGTTCCACAGTCCTCCATTTGGCACTGTCTGTAAATCTCCATGGCAGTTAAAGTATATTTACACATTTCCAGAGCATCTAATAAAAAGTCTGGGAGAATTTAAAAGATGCATCATCAGTCTAAATTTAAGAATCTTTTTACATAAAACAGTTATTCAGCCAATTCCATTTAAAATTTTCAAAATGAAAAATAGAATAGAGGAGGTTATTATTGAATTTTGCCTTCCTATGAAACATTTTTCTGGCACTCTGGTCTGTATATGAGATGTCTCTCTTCCTTTCTCTGCAGAGATGAAGGATTATGGATGTGGAACACTGCATATACTGTCAGACCCAGTAGTTTTTTGGTTAATTTTGCAGAACTGTTTTTTCCTTCTTTTTCTTTCTTTCTTATTTTATGTTATGAGCGATACCTCTCCGGTGAAGTGAAAAGAAAGAGATGTATATGGAAATAAAAATGAAGTAAAAAATAAAGGACATCAAAAATCTTCCAAGAAATTAAAAAGTTAAATTAAAAAAAAATCAGGATCTAGCAAAATTTTCTCAAACCTATAAAGCTGAATCAAAATAGATGATGACAGACAGACAAACAGATAGATATAGAGATAGATGGATAGATAGACAGATATGGAGTCAGACAGATAGAACAAAGTGAACATTAAGAAAGAAAGCTCCACTGTGTGGCAGATATGGGGCTAAGCACTGAAGACAGAAATTCATGAAGATGGAAGGTCCCCACTCTGGGAGAGCTCCTGTTCTATTCGAATGGGAGAAGACAGCACCCAGAAGGCAGCTAGAATGGTGGGAGGGCAGGGTTTTGTGCCAAAGAAACAAAGATAAGGAGGAGAAGTAAAGAGAGGCAGTTAAGGCTTGAGATGATTCACTGCTGGGATTTTACTCAAAATAGCAGCATCTGAGAGAGGCACCCATCAGGAAGAGCAGGATCTCTTTTCCTGTGGTCAGCAATAAAAGGATTTACATTTGAAGTATAAATCAAGAGTCTATAGGAGAGAACAATAGAATTGAAATGCCAATCTGTAAAACAGGGCCAGTGTCTATTTGATTTAATTTCTTGAGCGCAGCAAGCCTGAAAGCACTCAAAGCTTCCTTGATGCTAACAATGCTCCAACCTCACCTGGGCTACAGATGGTGGCGGCCTGGCACGCCAGCTGATGGATCTCCAGAGGAAGGTTCAACCTTCAGGAACAGTTAGTGGAACATCTGCCCCCAACATCTCACAAAGTTTCTGACATGTCAAAACCAGCACTCTTCCCATGTTGGGACTGCAGTGATACTGAAACAAGTCCCTTTGGAAAAAAGAAAAGCAGGAAGGCACACAGTTAGAGCGCTGGTCTCAGGAGCTGCGGTCCTTGTCTTTGCTTGTATTAAAGGAACACTATCAATACCAGCGATTAAGAAATGCCGGTAGAAGCGTTTTGACTCGGACGTCGTTCCTTTTTTGGTAGTAAATGCCGAGTGCATCCAGGCTGAGGCCCATGTCATAGGACAAAGTTTAGGCCCTGATCTTGGAGGGGCAGATTCGCTCTGTGGGTAGAGAGAAGGCAGGCTCTGAGGTGAGGAGAACCTCACTTAATTCCAGCCTCCAACACTTCCTAGCTGTGTGATCCTGGTCTAGTCCTTTGTCACCCTCTGAGTCTCAGTATCCACCTGACTCCTGGCCCAGCACTCTGCCCACTGAGCCACCTGGCCGCCTTCTGGGCAAAAAGGATTAAGTGCCTTATCCGAGATCCCACTGCACTAAGTGTCTGAGGCTACATTTGAACCCTTCTCACGTCCTATCCACCAAGTCTTTGCTGTCCTGCGCTATTTCTGTCAAAGTGATATCCTGGCTTACATGTGTGAACAGGCCAGCGTGACAACCACCACCCAAATGCTTTCACAGAAGAGCTCAGCTATGTGAAAGGAGAAAGCCATCGCCATTTTCAGATCACTGGGCAGCCCCTGCAGTCACCTGCAGAGCTGGAGGGCTTCCTCAACTCTCCCTGACTTTAAGGTCTCCAATACCACTTCAGCCTCCAGGTCTTCCTCCGACACCAGCAGACCCAGAGTCTGTCTGTACAAACTTGATCGAAGAGACGCACTCTTTGGGTTAGGAGGGGTCTCTTCTGGGGTCTTCCTGGATTTCTGCCAAGCCTGAGAAACTTCCTGGTTATTAATGGGTTCTTCATGAAGTCCAGCTATCAGTGAATGATTCCTGTAGTCTTCAAATGGAAGGAAGAGCTCAAAATCCTCCTGTGACAAAATAAAACAAGATGGGATCCCCAAGTTGTTAGCAACCCCCATTATTCATTCACGCCAAGACCCTTCTGCTATGAATCCCACTTCTCAATGCAAAGCGAGCTCCATCTCAATAGGACATATTTGTCTTTGTCCCCCAATCCATCTGGCACAGAGAATGGATGAAGTTCTTGTTATGTGTCAGTTCCTGGATCCAGTCTTGGGGATAAAAGGCAAAGAACAGACTCATCCCTATTCATAAGGATTTACACCGCAACAAGGCAGGCTCCAAAGAGATTGCGAAGTATACCAAGAGTAAGTAAAAACAGGAATCACAAACCAATAAAAAAGAGGCAAAGACAAGGGGACTTGAGAGGGGGCACTGAAAGCTGAGGGATCCCAAAGGGTTTCACCAACAAGGTGGAATTTGCCCTGTGTCCCTCAGGAAGACAGGGATGGAGGCCTTGGGGAAAGGGGGTGAGGGTGGAGGCAGTGCACACCGTGCATAAGGAACCAAGACGAGGTCTGTCTGGCTTTCCTTGTGGACAAGGGAGCTCGAAAGAGAAAGTTTGGGGTTTTAAAAACTCCACAGAGAGCAGCATTGGTGCAGTGGGTAAAGTGCCAGGCCTAGCGCCAAGAGGACCAAGTTCAAATGCGACCTCAGACACTTACAAGCTCTGTGACAAGTCACTTAATTCCAAATGCCTCCAAACCCTCCCCCCAAAACCTCACTACATTTTATTCTAGAGACAATAGGAAGCCAGTGGAATTTATGAAACTGCAAAGTGACCTGGTCACAGGGTCTAGGACAGAACAGGTGCTTCTCCATTGTTCTTTAATTGTTTTCAGTCCTGTCTCACTCTTGTGACTCCATTTGGGGTTTTCTTAGTAAAGACACTAGAGTGTCTTTGCCTGAAACTTGCTTCTCCAGCCCATTTTACAGATGAAGAAATTAAGGCAAATTGAAATGACTGCCCAGAGTCACACAGCAAGTATGTGTCTAGGGCTTCTTGACTCCAGGCCCAGGATTCTACCCACTGAGCCACATCAGGTGCTTACAAAATGCTTATTGGAAGAATTGCTCAGATGTTAAAATTCATTTGTGCAAATGAAGCTAACACCAGTACGTCTGTATGTCTCATGTAAAGGACTCTCACTAATGAAACTCATATTTAGGGAAATAAATCCCTCTTTCTGTCTCTGTCTCTGTCTCTCTCTCTCTTTTTTTAAACAGTGCTGGATTATCGAACAGTGCTGTTGACTATTAGAATACTTATAAGATAACAAAAGAAAGAGCAAGATCTTGCTAACAAATAACAAGAGACCCAAAGCTTTATTTTTTATACATAGATAAAGGGAATCTGTATTTAAACTCAGCAAAATTGGATCTGTCTCCCCACAGCTTACATTTAAAGGTCCACCAATCAATCCCCTTCCAGGGAAAGGCTGGAGCAGGCACAGCCCCCTTACTGTGACCTACTGAGAGCTGGTTCTTGATACAGAGAGCCCCCCTAGGGGAATACACGAGAGCACCCCTGGAATCGGGAAGGGAAGGTCCTCTTCCACCTGGACCGTGTGACCTAAGGCCAAGAGTCTTAAGCTCACGAAGACTCAGACAACATGGAAGCCTAGCTGCCACCAAGAGGCTCTGTCACCATGAAATAAGCTCTTCCACCTAGGCCAGCAATGGCCTTGAGCTGGGGACAAATGCAAAGGAATTGTTGACCAAGACATAGGTTCTGCTTGTTTAGCACTTTTAGCACCAGCACACTACCTGTGTTTTATGTAGCTTTGATTATTTTTAACATAAAATGATTTTCCACTTAAAGTTCTTGCATGCATTTGATATCAAATGGTATATATTAAGAATGGCTCTTGGAACCTCTCTTTACTATTTCCCTCTTCAGAGTAAAAGCATCGAATGAACCAATGAAAAAGTGCTTATTATGTATTTATTTATCAGGGGCCAATCAAGGGGGAGGAAAATTGAGGAGAATTACATTCTAATTGGAGCAGATAATGTGTGTGTGTGTGTGTGTGTGTGTACGCTATCTGTCTATATCTATCCATATCTACTACATGTATACACATACATCTATCTATATCTACATCAAGATAATATATACAGGAGCAGAAAATATATATAGGAAATAATATATACACTACACACACACACACACATACACAGATAAAATAATAAATAATAAACAGAACCTGTAACTCAGATCTCTCACCTGTAAGCTCCTAATGGTTTTAAATACTTTTAAGTTTTCGTCACATTCATCCAACTTCAGAGGGTTTTCTGTAATTAAATTTTAAAAAATAGTAGCAACAAATTATTACAAGAGTCTTAAGATGCACACACTGACAGATTCTAGCAGAAAGGATGGCTAAAAATGTAACTAATTCTCCTTTCAATCATCTTTAACAGATTTCCTCAAGCACTGGGGCAGAAAGGATGAAGTAGACTACAAATAGCTTGATTATTCGAGACAAAGAAAAGAAGAGAGGATTAGAAATGAAGGGACAGAAAATTCTGAACTCACTGATATTAAATTTGGAAATGAACTGTAGCATTTGCTCTCAGAGCAAGGTTATTTTCCTACTGACCTGGCTGAGGTTAACAATGCCGTGAGTTTGCATTGCCCAGACCACACACAAAGGAGGGAGAAGGCAGGTAGCTGTGGAGAAGGCTAGATAGCAAGGAAGGATAGCCTGGATCAAAAGTTAGCTGCTTTTTATATTGTGACAAAAGAATTTCTGGCCTAGAAGTCTTGCTGCCATTGCCAGAAAAATTCTGCCTGGATTCTTTCTCAACACTTTTATTTGCTTGAAGCAAACAGGTCATACATGAATGCAAGTCTGCAAAACTGAGCCTGGCACATAAATTTCCCCGACTCCTGAGGAGAATCCTCTCCTCTTCCCTTATGACATATATATATATATGCACTTATCGTTCCCTCCTGCTTTCTGCAAAATTTTACAGACCCAACCTGCTTGTGTATTTCCCATTCTATGCAAGATAGATGAATCCTGGGCTCTCTGACCTCCCCTCCCCCCCAAATACAGGTGAGCTTGAACTCTGAGCATAAATAAAATCTGCAGAGAGCTATCTCTGGCTTGTTAATTAGGTAATCAATGGACTCCATGGATAATTCTTATCACAAAATGAAGCCAAACAAGCACACAAGAAGTACTGTGAACTCTTTCAATGAATACGTCTATGGCATACAGATAATTCAAGTTATTTTCCTAAGAGGTTGCCTGAGTCAAGATATCTTTATGGAACACCTACTATGTGTCTGACGTTGTGCTGAACCTGGGGAAACCAACAAAAAACAGTCTATACTTCTATGAAGTTCACAGTTTAATGGGGGAAAGCAGCCATATACAACTATGTACAAAGAAGATACAGACAGAATAAACTGGAGAAAATCAAGGGTCCAGCAGGATGGTGCAGTGGATAGAATACCAAACCTGGATTCAGGAGGACCGAGTTCAAATCTGGCCTCAGACAATTAACACTTCTTAGCTGTGTGACCCTGAGCAAGTCACTAACCCTAATTGCTTTACTGAAAGAAAGGAAGGAAAGGGGAGGGGGGAGGGAGAAAGGAGGAAGGGGAGGGGGGGGAGGAGGGAGAGAGGGAGGAAAGAGGGGGAGGGAGGAGAGAAAGGAGGGAGGGAAGGGAAGAAGGAGGAAAGGGAAAAAGGAGAGACGAGGGGGAGAAGAGGAAGGGTGAGGGTAGGAGAAGGGAGGGAGGAGGGGGAAGAGGAAGAGGAGGGAGAGAAGAGAAGAAAGAAGGAGGGAAGGATGGAGAGAAGGAAAATCAAGAGAAGAAAAGCATTTAAATTAAATGAGACCAGGAAAGGCTTTTCTGCAGAAAGTGAGACTTTTGCTGAGATTCAAAGGAAGCCGAAGGAAATGAGAAAACAGAGAATTGTAGGCATGGAGAAATGGAGTGTTTTGTGTAAGGAATAGCAAGGAGGACAATGTCACTAGATTGCTGAATATATGGAAGTTAAAAAAAAAAACGGTGTAAGAAGACTGGAAAGTTAAGATGTGGCCAGGGCTTTAGAAGCCAAACAGAGCAATTCCTATTTGAGCTAGAAGGTAACAAAGAGTGATTGAATTTGGCTGAATGGGGCAAAAGTGTGCTGAGCTTGGGACTTTCATCAATCAATTTGACAGCTGAAAAGAGGAAGCACTGGAGTGGAGAGAGACTGGAGGCAGGCAGATATCAAACAAGGTGGCCAGGGTCCCCCCAACAGTTCACAAGGGCCAGAGGCAGGATTTCAACTCTGCTTCTCCTGATTTAAGTCAGGTTCACATAAGCAGCATCACAAAAGTTGACTGTGGGTATGTGTCCCTATCCTGTGAGGAGAACAGTGGGGAGGGCTCACCATCCCATGGAGGAAGGAGAGCACAGGGGAAAAGAGCTGGAACAAGTTCAGAGGCCTGGGACCGAGCACCAGTTCTCAGCTAACTTGACCAATGACCCCTATGAAGGAGTCAGGAGGCAGAAGGGCAGTGCCCGAGTCTGTCAGAGGGAAGGCCCTTCCTGACTGGATGAGCCAGCAAAGCTGACAGCTGGTGATGAAACACTTGAGATTTATCTTGAATCTCCTTTAAAAGCATAGATTGGGGAACCACCATGAACTTAACAAACATTTATTAAAGACCGAGGTGGCGAGGCACAGGGCTAGGCACAAAGAGGGGAAGGGCTCACAGAAGGAGGGAGAGCAGGGGAGGAAGCAGCGGAATCAAGTTCAAGTGACTGGGCAAGTTCGGCAGTGAAAGAGAAGGGCAACTGAAGGCCGAGATCCAGGAGGAGCTGGAGAGATGAGGGAGCTGACAGAGCTGACAGAAAGGTGATTAGCCAGGGTGGGGAAGAGAAGGAAAGGCGTGAAGAGGAGCTGGCGGCGGTTAGGAAACGTGGCAGGATATCCAGAATATCTAAGAATCACAAGGCAGGCCAGAAACATCAACAAAAAGTTCTTGAGCAATGGTGGCCAAAGCAAGGGCCTAAAAGCGGCAGATGGAGCAAAGGCGGGCCAACTCAGGCTATGGCGCTGTGAGAGTCAGCAGTGAAGGATCCAGGGAGAAATGTGGAGTGTTCCAGGCTCAGGTTAATGCTGGAAGGTGGGAAGAGTATGAACTCAAGGATGACAAGAAACGTGGTTCCAATGGAAAAGGAAGGCAAGGGACCCAAGGAAACAAGGGAGCCTTGTGGGGATGAACAAACAAAAGGCAGCCCTAGGAGGGCACAACAAGGGGAGACTCATAGAGAGGCTGGTGTATCTGGATGATGGATAACAAGGAAGGTTAGAGACAAGCAGAAAAGGTGTTTAATCTTAGAGGATAGGGAAAATGAAGGAAGCTCAGATGGTAAATGCAGAAGCATTAAAGAGCCCCAAGCTTCCATTAAAGAATTAAAAAGTCTCTATGCTACACCAAGAAATAAAATCACAACAGAAATCTTGCCTTTCTGAATGTCACGTAGAGCTTTGATAATGTTTACAGTTGTCCTTACTATGGATATCCTCTGTATTTTATCCTGAAATGCAAATGACTCAATGAAATTCTCTTCCACCTTAGATTAATTTTAACAAAAAGCAAAATACATTCAGAAATCTACAACAGTTTTAAAGAAAAAAAAAAAGTCCCATTAATATTGTCCCAACAATAAATTCAAAAATCTGTGACAATCTGTTTATACTTTAGGTTAGGTACAATTGCATTAAAAGAATTCTGCAATCTTCAAATAAAATTCTTCCTGTTAATCCTCCAATGGTGCTTGCTGTAACTTGTCTGGTCGGCTATAATATGTCTGGTAATGCTTGCAGTGAAAACACAAGAGCTACCCTTTCCCCTTTCCCATTTCCTGTGAAGGACTTCAGCTGGCTGCTTTCTTCCTTTCCTCTTCCCAACTCATTCCTTGCAATGTTCTTTGTAGAGAGTTTCTGACCATATTCAACACTTTGGTCAGAGAGATTGATTTGGATTGGACGCTACCCACCCCCTGTCACTACATGACTATGACAAGAGAAAGGTTAAGCCAAAGATCCATCCTTAGTTATTAGAAGAGCCAGAATTCAAATCCAGGTCCTCCAACCCCAAATCTAGTAATCTTTCCACTGCTCCCGCATGTATATGAAGTGCTTCATAAACTAGTTTGGATTTGTTGTTTAGCTGATTAGTTATATCTGGCTCTTTGTGACCCCATTTAGGGTATTCTTGGTAAAGATACTGCAGTGGTTTTGTCCTTTCCTCTGCAGCTCATTTTACACATGAGGAAATTTAATTGGCAGAAGACAGTGGGAAGGAGGGTCCAAAGCACCAAGCTGGCCTTTCAGATTTTTTCATCTCCGGGATTATGCTCAACTCCAAATCACATGGAAATGAGCAATTATTCTATAACTCAGGACATCTGCCTACAAATTCAGTCATTAATCCACTCGTGAAATTTAAAGAGATAGATCTTAGTCAGTCTCTAAATCTATGTGACCAGCCCCAAATATTCCCAAGCATGGCCTGATTCCCATTCTCGAGACGCTTCATCAAATGTAAATAATACCTCTTGGGAATGATCTGGTTCTTCCTGGAGTGCTAAGCGTGCCCATATAATCACTCTTTCTGCAGTTTTCTCAGCTTCAGCAGGAGGCAGGGATTTCAAGAGAGATAGGCATTCTTCACCCTACAAACATTACAGGAAAATGTCAAAAATGGACGTCATTTACAATTTGTCCCCATGCCTTGTCTTTTGTTTTTCATTTACTTAAAGATGAAAGTGTCTTTTAAGAGAATATAGATTAACAGACAAAAGAGCCACTAAAAGGCTTTGCAAGCACCAAATGCTCTCCACACAAGCCCATGCTGAAATGAAACTCAATTTCTGCTGTATTAGTTTTAAGAATCACCAAAAAAAGAGACCCACCAACATGAAGAATATGAAGTGAGACCTGCCATACTTTGGATCCATGGGCACAAAGATAGGACACCAGAAATGATTGTTTCTGGTGTTATGGGCCCATAAGAAATAAAGGGTTTGAAGCTACTCTCAGTGGCCACAGCCACAAGAACACGGGCTCTCCTTTACCCCCGAATCATGGCTCACACATCTGTCAGTGCAATTCACCGGTTCTCTGAGTCAACGTACCTGCTCTCTGCTTATCAGGTCAATGATCCTTAAGCTGTAGATTTCATCTTTAGACAATAGATATGCTTGAGCTACCTTTAAAGCATCTTCGAGAGAGGTTGGGCCATTTTGTTTAAGGATGTATCTGATGACTCTCTGAAACAAAGCACAAATCAATCTTACTTTTTTTTGGGAAATTATGCCGTAAGGATAAAGAAATCTGATTAAGAGAACCCAGAACACCTCGGGAAGTTGTATATTCTTAGAAAGGGTCTTCAATTATGATTCTAATGTAAGCAAAGAGCTGAAAAATTTCTTACTCCAAAAAAAAAAAAATGACAAAAAAAATTTTAATCTATTTTAAAAAACAGTAATCACAGATAACAAACTATTGAATCTTAAATGGAACCTTAGACACTCTTTAGTTCAATTCATATATTTTTTAATTGTGCATTCGTTTCAATCACATCCAACTATTAGTGATCCCATTTGGGGTTTTCTTGGCAGAGATACAGAAGTGGTTGGCCATTCCCTTCTCCAGCTCATTTGACAGATGGGGAAATGAGGCAGACAGGGTGAAGTGACCTGCCCAGGATTACACAGCCAGTAAGGCTTTCTATCTCAAGGTCTGGTGTTCTATGGTGCCATCAGCTTCATTTCAGAGTTGAGGAAACTGAGGGCCAGAAGTGTCCTATGTCACTGGAAAAGTCGAGACTGAGCCTAACTTGGAACCAGAGAGTCCCCAGATGATGCTTTTAGAGAAAAAGAGCTCCATTGGCTTCTATGACGCTGCTAAGAACAGAGGGAATTGACGGAGTAAATGAGTGCAGACTCTTCCTTACCATTATCTCCTTGTTTAAAAGATGTGAGTCTCTTATTCCATAACCTCGTAGAAGTTTCTTCATCTCCATTAATTTGTAACTTTCCTGTAATAATTTCACTCTAGAAAACAAAGGTCCTTGTACAGTGAGCAGTTGCTAGCATTTTTACATAGCACCTACTATGTGACAGGGGCACTGTGTGTGTGGCACTTTACAAATGTAATGTCACTGGATCCTCCCCTTGGCTCCCTCACTCAGAGAGATCTAGGATCTCAATTCACTCAATTAGCAGACATGTACCAGGCTCCACAAAGTTGATGAAGGAATTGCCCCTAAAAAGAAAGCTCACCACCTGACTGCTGCCCTCCCTAGAGGGCTCTTGCTTACATTTTCCCAAAGATCTGGCCCAGGGGTTCTCCAACTTGCTGGGGGCTTTCCTCAGTTTCTCCCAACATTAGTGTTAATATTGTTTAATTATTTTTCAGTCATGTCTGATTCTCTGTCAGCCCATCTGGGATTTTTTGGGCAAAGATAGTGAAATGGTTTGCCATTTCCTTCTCCAGCTCTTTTGACAGATGAGGAAAACTGAGGCAGACAGGATAAAGTGACTCATCATACAGCTACAAAGTGTCTGAAGCTGAATTTGAACTCAGGAAGATGAGTCTTCCTGACTCCAGGCCTGGCACTCTGTGCACTGTGCCACCAAGCTGCCCACTGGTATTAACACAGCCCATTGAAATGACCTAAATGTTAAAGGTTTAACAAAATGGATTCTTACTTGGGATGGTCCATTTCCAAATGCTTCTTCACCAGCTGTTCTACGGCTGTGCTCCAGGGCACTACGGCCCCATACATGATCTGCAGCACGGCGTCAAAGATGAGCTACAAGAGTCAGGCTGCCATTACAAGAAATCCCTATATTGTGGTGCGGGGCCTTCCCCCTTAACTTCATCCCACCATTTGTTCACATCTCCTCGTCTCAAATTTTCTAAACAAGGTCATGCATATTATTTCAACTTACCATGCATGCATGTGGCCACTTTAGGGTTATTTTGCTGTATTTATTTTAAACAATATTCTGATTTCATTTTTTAAAAGAAATTGCTATTTTCAAGAGACAAGTTTCCCAATGCACTCATTTGCACTGTTAAAAGCTCTGCAAATTCAGGATCTTCCATAATCTGCCTCTAATCTACCTCTCCAGAAATTATCATCATCGTCTTCTTTTTAAATTACCTCTAAAACCTGGTACTTCAAGCATGCTGGTTTATTTGAAGTAGCCCAACCATCTCATGACTTCCTCCGTCCATATCTCAACTCATGCTGGTACTGGGATGCCCTCTCCTTTGATTCTGGTATCAAAATCTGACCCATCCATCAAGGGCTAGTCTGAATGCTGCCTCTTCCCCGAAGCTTTTTTATACCCCAGGCAGAAGCAAGCTCCTCCTCAGAAATTCTCTAGTATCTATTATTTATAAAGCATTTACCCCATGTTGCTTTTTATCATGATTATGCATGGATGTGCCTCATCTCTTACACGAGGTTGTAAGATTATTGAAGGCAGGGATCATATTCTGTCTATTCTTGTACTTAGCATTCTGCACATAACAGGTGCTCAACAGCTATTTGTAGCATGGATAACCAAAATCGAGATGCAGTACATCCCAGCTGCTGAGTAGTGGGTACTTACATCCACATCAGACAAACAGCCTATAATCGCCATGGCTTTGGACTCCCAGGAAGTCTCAAAGAGTGATGCAGATTTGCAACTACATCTCTCCAACATATCCTGAAAAATGAGAAATAAATCAGGGAAGAAAAATCAACTGCCTTCAAACACAAAGGGATGGCTGCTGAATGGGAAAACCCCATAATTCTTGAGACAAGATTCAATCCACTATTAGGACCAGCAGTGTGCTGAGAAACCCCAGAGCTGATGTCTAGGAACTTCCAGGAGTCCAACATCTGGTGTGCATCCAGGACACAGCTTGCACATGAGAACGCCTGAGATGAAGCTCACCTTAATGTACAGCAAAAGAAGTGGTTCCTCTTCCAGCTTATGCTCCTTCATGTACAATTTTACAAATTTTTCTAAGACGGAAGGAATAAGTTCTGGGGCCAAAACTTTGTCAAGCATCCGAAACACAATGGTGGTAGTGTTCTCCTAAAAGCCGGAAGACAGAAAACCTTGATCTGATAAGCTCTGAGTAGGAGGCAAGAGTGCTGTGAGGGTAGCCATTCATGGAATCAAGCATTTTACCTTCTCAAACTCAGAGAGAGCCAACTTGCAATTGTATTTCCTGTACAGTTTGATTAGGTTTTGCAGGTTATTCACCAGCTTCTTCAAATGGCAGACTTCTTCAGTGTTTTGATAATCCTTCTGAAATAAAGCATTGTTAGCACACAAGCATCTTATATGTTACAGGATTAGCTCTTACACATCAGCCAACAGCCCTCTCAAGGGCAGCCTACTCTTGCCATCTGCCCTGCGGTGGGCCTCCTTTACAGGTAGCATATTGTCTCCCCCAATTAATATGGGAAAAGAGCAGAGCTACCGCCTCCTCCCATCTGTATCCCTAGTGTCTCACAAATGCTTTTCTATACATTCCTTCACTTATTCATTCTGGAAGGATTTTTTTTAAAGGCTTTCATTGTGTATTCACCCAGGCCAAAGATAATTTCTAAAGTAGTTTACTTTTTTAGAAGACTCAGGGTAACTCTAGACTAACGTGCAAATTTATCAAGGATCCATGATTCTACCATATCACATGTTTTTATCTTGGTAGATAAATTCCAGTGAGTTGCTTACAGCACGCAGAGGATAGTGTCACACATACAAATGTCATACAACTAAATAAGGGTCACATTTAAACCTAAATGCACGTCCGACTCTCTTAACTTCAAGCTCAAGTCTCTATCAAAGAAGCCTTTCTCCAGGGCAAGTCTTTTCCTCCTCATTATTAAAAACAACAACATAAAAAGAGCTCATATTTATATAGTGCTTTAAGCTTTTCAGAGCACTTTATGTTTAATATTTCACTTGATCTGGTAATTGAACACAGGATAAGACTTAATATTGTCAGTCTAGGAGCTAAAAAGCTAAAAAATCCACAACATGAGACTTCTATTTTTGTCAAAGTATTTTAAACTAAATTAACTTATAACAGCTTCTGAATTTGACAAGTTTGTCAAATTTCATTTGACAATTTAAAAATCTTACACATGAATCTGAATCATCTAATCATCTTATTCTAGCATTCAGCATGCTGGAAAAAAATGCTAGCATTGACGAGACTTGTTTCAAATCCTGCCCCTAATCCTGACTATATACAGTCATGGGTAAGTCGCTTAACCTCAGTGCAACTCAGTTTCCTTATCTATAAAATAAGGTTATTAATATTTGCATCTTACAAGGATATCATGAAGATCAAATAGATATTTGTGATAAGCACTTAGCACAGTACCTGAAACATAATAGGTACTATATAAATTCCTTATTCCCTTTCTTTCCCTCCTAAGAGGAGAGTAAAGAAATTCTCCCCAAGAAATATCAAACACCATCTTATGAGGTACTAAGAACTTAATGTTCAAGAGACAGAAAAAACAACAGATATTTAATTAATTTCAGAATAAATCCACAGAGGATCAAGAATTCTATTCCCTGAGCTTTGTGTACTGGAAATGAAACTTCATCTTATAACAATGCTGTCCTAAGGGTAACAAGTCCATTGCAAATTCTTCTAGTGAGTCCTTTTGGAAACTTGCTCTTTAAGCCACAAAAATCTTCAAAATGATGAGATGAACTCTGGCATGGCTTAATTATTCAAATTAAGGCTGTAACTGGACTAATAAAGCCTTGACAAACCAATGTTAACCATGGTTTACTAAGAATTTCACTTTTTAAAAGGAATTTATCATCTTTACTAACTGGAAAATGTTCCCTTTAAGTTTTTTTTTTTTTTCCATATTGTTTTTTCAATGGAGGAATTTATATTGTTCTTTTGAATAATTTCAAGTGGCCAAAAAAATGGATTAATGAAATACTTTCAAAATTCTACATCCAGAAGAAAAACACAGAGGGGGTGAACACAGGATAAGAGCCCTTTGCCTATTTCCTGATGCTCCAATTCCTCACAATGGATTCACAGAAATTCTCAGGGCTTTTCTGCTACATAACTTAACATAACTTTATCATCTAAACATCATACCAACACGATGGACTGGCAGGAAGACATCCACCCTAAGGAATCTGGATTTTCAGATATAAAAAACACTTGGGCCACCTCAAGTCCATTCTCTGGCCAGTTTGCCTGTAAACAATATCAGATACCAAGAGAGATCACTAGGAGAGCCACCAAAAGAATTACCCAGAGCCTAAGTCTTTTTCAGTATTAATTACACTCTTATTACCTTATCAGTTAATTCAAGATTCCTTGCTGCTTGCTCCAACCATTTTGCAAGGATTCTCTGAAAGAGAGAGATTGTTCTCAAACTAAATGCATGCTCTTGTCCCTGTGTGTACACAGAACTCCAAAAAAACCCATTTTCACACAAAGTAAGAACTGCTGTTAAATGAATGGACTCTGAGGAAAAAGCCAAGGAAGAAGAGAAAGGAGCAGATCCAAGAGGCTGAGCTGGGGAGCAGCAGGCGCTTACCTGCCCATCTGGTAAGATACTTTTCACAAATGGAATCACATCACTCTGAAGCCACAGACAAAGCTCTCGCATGGGGATACTTGTGCTAATTGAGTTCAGCAAAGTGTCCAGCTTGTTCACATCAAATCTGCTCTCAAAATCTGCCTAAAAACACAGTGAATTATTTGGATTTGTTCCTAAGAATTTACACAAACTGACGGAGAGCTGTATCAGCAGAACAGCGAGCCATCAGGAAAGATGCTCTGTCCTCCAGTAGCAGACAATGTACAAGCTGACTAGTCCCCTAGGACGGTCTGCACTTTGTGAACTTCGAGATCAATATATCTTCCCAGAACACAGCCAAGACACCCACTAAGAAAGACAAAGGAGGTTCAAAACTAATACCTAATATAACTTTACAGTGACACAATAATATTAAGATATAAAGGTGCCTGACATAATAAATGCTTTTTGTCACTGACTTGATAATGAGCTCTGCCATTCTACCATCAATGAATAAAATGAAAGATGGCAAACAAATAGAGAGAACCTGCTCTGGTTCTGGCTCTTACTGACTCTATGACTCAGAAGCAGGTCATATGATCTTTTGTGCCTCAGTTTACTTATTTGAAAAAAAAAGAGTGTATCACAAAAAGGATGACTTGTGAGCACATGCATGCTGCAAATATCTTTTATGATCAGAACCACAGGTGGGTGGTTCCAAGATCAAGAAAAGCAAAGAGGTCTCAATCATGGTAAGATGTTCCACAGACAATTTAGGGTAAAAGCCGAAGAAAGTGAGCTGGCAATTTGAATCAAGAGAGGGATTACCTTCACTGATGGCAATGAACTACTGAATGTTCATAATGTCTCCTGTGAGAACAAGATGCTGCAAACCATGAGCAATGGTAAGTTATTATTTTTATTTTTGAGGGTAGCAATAACACACACATTGATTCTGAACCTGTGATACAATCCCAATGTAGAAAAAGGATCAAGCTTTCTATCTATTAATATAAAACTTCGGCACTTGCAGGTTTTTAATCCATTGATTTCAGAGGGCAACCACTTATCCTATATAAAAGATGCAATGGGCCCTCAAATCATAGTGTAGTGTCAGATTTAGGGCTTTTCACAATAGAAGAACAAAGATTTTAAGATGATACAATTAATGTTAAATGTTTTCATATTGTCCATTTGGGAAAAGTTATGACCTATATACCTAAAGGTGCTTAAAAACAATCATGCGGAATCAGGATTCCAGGTTTGTCTTATTTTGTTGAGTTTCTAGAGAGCTGGATGATAATGCAAAAGTGAGGTGAGTGAGCTATATATTGCTGTCCTGAAGAAATATGGGAAAGTGCTTTGTCACCAGAAACTTGGCTGCCTGTGGAAAGCTCAATGGAACTATTTGTTCAACTTGCTATCATTATAGCATGATCCATCTCCCACCCCAAGCAGCCACTGAGTTTCACTGATGCTACTGAGGATACTTTCATTAATCTCCAAACAAATGCATTTGGGTCATTTTTGTAATCTCAAAAGAATATGAGAAATTCCACTTTACTTTCACTGGGGAAGATGGTGCATTATAGATCGAAGACTCCAAATCTATGTTTGAATAATAAAGAACAGTTAGACCAAATGAGAAAAATTCAGAGTAATGAATCAATTATTCAACAATTATAATGGAGCCATACTGTACCTTCCAAGTTATTTCATAACCAGAGAGCAAATTTACATCTTTGAATAGACTGGAATAGAACATTATTTGCTCCAAGTGGTAAGAAATTTAAATTCAACATGTCATTCCTAAAAGATTAATCTCCGGTGTTCATTTAATAATCTTTCCATAAGCTACGGAGTCATTCAAATAAAAATATAAAATTTCTTACTCGATGACGAAGCCAAAGAAACTGTGCACAAGAAAGGTTTCCCTCTTTTAGCTGAAAATAGATATCCTTTAGAACATCTTCATTTTTCAGAAATTCAATCCAACGGATTCCACTAAGATAGCAAAAAAGAAAAAAGTAATCATTTGTCAGAAAATTATTCCATAATATGAATTATACATGTGACACATATGGGATAGATGGGTTTTGCAGCGAGTAGATAGAGCATTGCCTGGAGTCAGAAGATCTCAGTTCAAATCTGACTTCTGACACTCCCTGTGTGACTTGAAGCAAGTCATTTAACCCCTAATTACCTCAGTTCTTTAGTTGTAAAATGGGGACTCAATGGAGAAACTCATGGCGAACCACTCAAATATATAAAATTGCTAAGAAAATCCCAGGGATAAGGGGTGATGAGTCAGACTGACTAAACAACAATATTTGGGCAAATCAACAAATATAGATTAAAAGAAACAGCAAGGAGAGGGGGGGATAAAAATATGAGGAAACAGGGAAAGGGGAGAAGATTCTAACCAAGAATATTAAAAAGAATTTTTTTATTTCTTCATAAGGCATTAATTTGACCATTTAGCAGGAAATAAAATCCTGAATCACCAGAAAACAAATTTTGTTTCCCTTTTCTAGCTTAGCTAATAAAAATAATTCATCTATGATACATGCCATAGATTTAATACATAACTTAAAACTTAAAAACCGGTAAAAATATAAACCTGAATTTGTCTGGTCCAAATGCTCCATAAAAAGTAGCCAACTTGGCACGGGCTTTTAATACCTAGAATAGAAATAAAATAAATATATACTGTTTCCATGCAATATTTCTCTCTCTTTTTTAATTTAAAAAAAAAAAGAAAAAAGACAGAAAAGGAAAACTAAAACAAAAATTAGAACATTGTCATGTACCCAACAGAACTTTGGGGAGAATACAAAATATATGACAATAAATTGCCAGTTCAAAGGATATATCTATATACATAAAATATAGAACAAATTTTATTCATCAGTGTCCAAATTCTCCTTGTTGGTGGTTTTTTTGTTTTCTGCTGCACATTTTTTATTTTATTTTTTTTTCCCCTTTTGTCCTCACCCCTTCCCCAAACAGGCTATAACTAATCACAGATATATTTATATATACTTATATATTATATATACACATAGACACACCCACACAACCTGCCCCATACACATATATCTATATAGACATATACATAGAGCAACATGCACACACACATATATACCCACATGCATTCATCCATATGTAAACATGCATCGAAAACAATATTATAGTTCACATAGATTTCTCTCTTGATTGAATCATTAAGTTTGACTATCTAAAATCAAAGATTACTAGCCATATTTTTTCCCTAATAAATTATATTTCTGATCCTTGTAGAATTTATGTATACCTTTTCTTTCCTATCCCTGCTAACTCTTCTGCTTTAATTCTGCTCCTTAACTTGCCTTCCAATACTTAACTTCCTACTACCTATGGATCTCTTCCTTGTCTTCTTTCCTCATCCTTTGCTTATCCCCTTCACACAACTCTTGCCCCTTATTTCTTTATAGGTTTTGGAGGGTGCTATACCCTTCATGGTATATATGTAGTGTTGCTTATTTAACCCATTCCTGATGTGAGTAGGTTTTAGAAAACTTCAAGTCCTCTTCCCCCCGATAATGCCTCATTATCTACTCTTCCTCTGCACTTCATTTGTGTAACAAAATTACTATTTTTAGTTTTTCCTAGGTGGCTTCGAGTTTTAAGGGTCAGATCATACTCAACTCTGCCCCAATCTTTACACCCAATTGCTAAAGTCACTTTTAAACATACAGTATACATTTCTGTGTAAAAAAAAAAAAATAAACAATTTGCCCCTGAAATTAATCTTTGATACTAGCTCTTACGTATTAAATTTTCTCTTGAATTTGGGTTTGGTTGAAAGTACTGAAAATATGCAAGTTTGCTGAATGTCTCTCCCCCCACCCCCCATTTAATAATATAATTTTGCTAGATATGATATTTTTGGCTTCAGGCTTAGTTCTTTTGATTACAATATATATGATTCCAGAACCTGATGGCTGCTGTTAAATCCTATACAATTCTAATTATAGTTCCAGCATATTTAAATTGTTTTTTTCTTGCTCCTTGCAAATTTTTCTCTTTGATCTAGAGGTTTCAAAATCTGGCAATGATATTCCTATATGTTTTTCACAGAGTCTTTTTGAGGTAATGACCAGTGGATTTTTTTTTTTTTTTCTATTTCTACTTTCCCCTCATGTTCTATCACTCCAGGACAATTTTCTTGGATTTCTTGCATTGTATCAAGGTTCTTTTTTTGTCACAGCTTTGAAGTAGTCCAATTATCCTTATATTTTCTCTTCTCAATCTGTTCTACAAATCTGTTGTTTTTCTTACATGATGTTTCATATTCTGTTCTAATTTTTTTTCCATTCTTTATGTTGTTTTGTTATTTCTTTGTCTTTTAGTTTCACTGGCTCTATTTTACTTTTCAAAGAATTATATTTGTCTTTAAGATGCAGTATCTCCTTTTCTAGTTGGTTAACTTTTTTTTTTTCATCATCTTGTTTTTCTTGGATGGTTTTTATTTTTATTTTTTTAGTTTTTCCTTAATGACTCTCTTTTGATTTTCAAACTCTTTTTTGAGTTCTATAAATTCTCTCTGGGCAGGGAACCATTCACTGTTACTCTTTGGGTTAGAAGCTTTTTTTACTTCAGTGTTCTCCTCTGAAGATGAATCCTAGCATTTCCTATTCCCATAGCAAGTTCTATGATTGAGTTCTTTTTTGCCAATTCATTTTTTTTCAATAAGTATTAGTGTAAGCATCTCGAATCCTGGGGTTGGGGTGGTGCCTCTAGCTTCCCTTCGGCTCTCCCCTCTGATTTAGAACCTCAAACCAAAAGCTCCCCCCTCCTCCAGGTGCCCAACCCACTGCTTCTGAGCTCACCGGTTCCTTCTGGCCCAGAGCTTTGTCTCTGAAGCACAGCTGGACCTTACATTTCTAATCAAGTGAGGTTCACTCAGTCTTCCAGGTCTTGGAGGTGAAAGTTCTTATGGTTCCCAGTGAGGCTCCAGTCAAACCCAGCTAGCCCCAACGCTTGGGGGGGGGGGGGGAAGAGGGGGGAGGAGTCCTCACTGAGTGCTGAAGCTACCCTGGAGGTGCTTGCACTTCACATCAAGCTGGGGTCTTTTTAGGATCTTCCTGATTTATAACAGGAGGACCCCTGTTCTGTCCCAAATTGTCTTAATTTTGCACCTATCTATGTTTGCCCTGGGGCACAAATTTGTTCTGTTTGTGGAGGAAATCTGGAGAGTTTGACATTTACTGATCTACTCCACCATCTTCCCATAATCCTCCCTCTCTCCATACAATGTTAAAAACTAAAAATAAAGAGTATTTCAGAAGTCTTGGATGAAAGGCATTAACAGAGACAGAAAAACATTCTTGGAGGAAACCTACACTAGAAATCTAACTTTGATGTGTCTTTATGGTACAAATGTGAGTTGGGGGTTCTTAAAACTATGTTGGCAAATCATTATTGATCAGAGAAATGCAAATTAAGACAACTCTGAGATACCACTACACACCTGTCAGATTGGCTAAGATGACAGGAAAAAATAATGATGAATGTTGGAGGGGATGCGGGAAAACGGGGACACTGATGCATTGTTGGTGGAACTGTGAACAAATCCAACCATTCTGGAGAGCAATCTGGAATTATGCCCAAAAAGTTACCAAATTGTGCATACCCTTTGATCCAGCAGTGTTTCTATTGGGCTTATATCCCAAAGAAATACTAAAGAAGGGAAAGGGATCTGTATGTGCTAAAATGTTTGTGGCAGCCCTGTTTATAGTGGCTAGAAACTGAAAATTGAATGGATGCCCATCAATTGGAGAATGGCTGGGTAAATTGTGGTATATGAATGTTACGGAATATTATTGTTCTGTAAGAAATGACCAGCAGGATGAATACAGAGAGGCTTTGGAGAGACTTACATGAACTGATGCTAAGTGAAATGAGCAGAACCAGGAGATCACTTTACACTTCGACAACGATATTGTATGAGGATGTATTCTGATGGAAGTGGATTTCTTTGACAAAGACTCAATTTCAATTGATAAATGATGGACAGAAGCAGCTACACCCAAAGAAAGAACACTGGGAAACGAATGTGAACTATTTGCATTTTTGTTTTTCTTTCCGGGTTGTTTTTTACCTTCTGAATCCAATTCTCCCTGTGCAACAAGAGAACTGCTCGGTTCTGCACACATATATTGTATCTAGGATATACTGCAACATATTTAACATATATAGGACTGCTTGCCATCTAGGGGAGGGGATGGAGGGAGGGAGGGGAAAAATCGGAACAGAAGCGAGTGCAAGGGATAATGTTGTTAAAAAAAATTACTCTGGCATGGGTTCTGTCAATATAAAGTTATTATAAAATAAAATAAAATATTAAAATAATAATAATAATTTTTAAAAAACTATGTCGGTGAAACAAAATTTGGCAAGTTTCTGCCAAGCTGGAAAGACTTCAGGTATGGGTCCAGTGAGGGACCAAATATATATTGTACCAGGATCATCCCAACTAAACTCACCACAAGAATGGGCAACAGGGTAAACTTTTCATTACAACAATTGTTAAAAACCACTTACTAAGTCTGGCAGTATGCTAGTTTGTGGGAATAGGAACAGCTGTGATGAAATCACAGATCACTAAAAGATATATGAAATGTACATACAGATATATGTATACTTATATGTACACATATACATTAACATATTTTTGACTCTACATACTGGTGAGATTGCATGACAATATTTAACACTACTTAGAAAATGTTGATATGATAAAATTATTTCTAAGCCCTCTTAAGTAGAATGTCATTTTAACACAGTGGAATATCTAACATCTCCTTGAAATGTTATTAATAGCACATGAAGCATAAAGTATTTTCATGGCCCCTTCAAAATCAATTACTCCAGAATCTCCACATTGATTTATATGAAAGTTATTAGGGCAACAAGTTAGGCTGAGCTAGCTGTTTTGTCAAAAATAATAAATATAAGTAAGAGGGATATTTGTCATGCAAACATTGCTATTGTCATTATTAGTGATCCTTCTATGCTATGTCATTATTAGTGATCCTTCTGACCAATAATGAATCACAATAGGAGAAAATCATTGTAAATAAGCACTAACTTTTCTCAGCTATAAACAAATATTAGATTAATTTATAATAACATCAAGTTATTTCAGACATTTGAAAAGATTCCATTTTAGAGGGGATATGGGAAAACTGGAACACTAATACATTATTGGTGGAGTTATGAACTGATTCAACCACTCTGGAGAACAATATGGAACTATGCCCAAAGGGCTATGAAACTGTGCACACACCCTTTGATCCTGCAGTGTTCTCTGCACTCCAAAGAAATCATAAAAAAATTGGAACATATTGTTTTGCAAGGGTGAATGTTGAAAACTATCTATGCATATATTTTGAAAATAAAAAGATTTTTATTAAAAAAATAAAGAGAAAATACTCTATTTTATATAAGGGTAAATTTTAAAAGTATATCGGTAAGAACAAGGCAAACCTTAGTAAAAAATATATATTTAGACAAATCAGACACTGTCATTCATTACTTACCTCTGTTAAGCTATGTGAAAAAGTAGTGGTCATTTTATCTTCTCTCTTCAAAAGCTAAGGCATTTGAAAAAGAAATATACAAAGTTAGATTAGGATGTGACCAAATGAGAGCAACATGATATTTTTCTTTCATGAGAATATTTTGTTTTTTTTTTTTTTAAAGTATTAAAAGAAAACTTTTCCTTAATCAACACAAATGATTTTACCTTAAAAACAACTGTCTCTATCACTGAGGCTCAGAACATGGAGAAAACATAGCAGGTATATGTAACTTTTGAATAAAAATAGGAGAAAAAAACTCCAATACTTGAGTAACTTCAAGAAAACAGATATAATTAAGAATGGCTATACTGCCATGTTTTCCTGCTGGAGTTTTTAAAAGCTGACATTACATCTGTCTCATGCTAAACTATGCCATATCCTGAAAATGGCTGGGTCACTCTCAGCTCAGAGATGCTAGCCCTCCTACAACACCCACTACAGCCCAGAGGGACACAGAGAACAAAGAGGAAAGGAAGCTGTAGAAAAGCTTACTCTGACTTTGGCATAGTTCAGCATCTCCTGAGCTGTCTCGAAGGTTGGCCACTGCGCCTTCAGGCAGTAATCCACCACAAACTGGTCCTCCTGTGTGGCAGATGATTTGCTGTCAGATTTGGAGACCCTTGAAATGCAGGCCACTGAGTTAACATACCCTAAGTACATGGTATGAACAACATACCTTGATTTTACATAGACTTTCTTTAGCTTCATCCACAACTTGCTGCCAAACTGTTGGTTCACAGGTGCCTACTGAACACAAAGCCATTCTTTCCAGCAGGTCATTTGATTTCACCTTATACACAAGCTGTTAAATGTACAGAACAATTTTAGCTCACACAGTGACATAAAACAGTGCAGGACCTGCTTGCCAGCTTTTCTTTCTTTCTTGGAGAGGCCATTGGGGTTAAGTGGCTTGCCCAGAGTCCACATAACCAGGAAATACTAAGTGTCTGAGATCGAACTAAGTCCTCCAGACTCCAGGGCCAGGGCACTCCCCCTTCTAGATGTCCCACCTCCCAGCATTTCTTAGTGGCCTTAAAGCAGAGGAGACAAATCTACAGCCCCTTGGTCAACACTGACTGCAAAAAAAAAAAAAAAAAAAAAAAAGATAACTGGGAAATATTTAACAAAATGAATAAAAGTACCATATCACAAAAATGTTTACTTGTGGTTTTCTAAGTCAGCATCCTGCTGGCATCAAAGAATCCAAGGGTTTTGCACCACCTTCCTGAGTAAGGTCTCTACCTTGTGAATGGCCCAACCAACCCAAGAGTTCAATATCTTCCCCACAAACAAAATCTCCATCCCTGAGATGCCGAATATGGAGAAAACATGGCAGGCACATGTAACTTCTGAATAGGAATAGAGGGAAAATCCCAATACTTGAATAACTTCAAAAAAAGAAATATAATTAAGAATGGCTCTTCTGCCATGAGAAGTGACTAAGTGAAGGACATCCCAGACCAATAAAGCCACTGGTCTTGACGTATCTTCATTTGGGTCACCAGGTTCATCAGTGGCATTATTGTACTTAAATTGAGGGGAAAACATGAAATGATAGATTTAAACCAGGATTTGGTAAACTGGAGTCCCCTGGGCAAAAGGCTAGAGGTGACTCTTGGGCTATAGTTTCCTGGTCCCTAGTTTAAACTATCACCAAATGGTTGAGGATCTATGCTTTTATATTCTTGCTCTATCAAAAATTATACTCCATGAGATGCAGACTACAGATCATGAATTCTTCCAAAGGGCCTATTATAATACTTTTATATTTCACACATTCTCTAGCACAGGGCAGGGCTCATCAGATATGGAATAACTACTAATTGATTTAGTAAGTGCCAGGATTTTTAAAAATTGACATTACAATTGTTTCTTCACTGTATGTCAACATTTATGTGCTGGCTAAAACCAGCAGGTTTATGTGGCCAGTGTTGTAATGGATACTAGAAAAAGTGGGGAAGCTCAAAGAAGCCACAGAGTTCCCACCCTTACCTGTCCCAATAGGACCCTCCTTTTTCCCTCAGCTTTCCCTTAAGGTGTTCCTGTGTTCCTCCCAACAAAGCTCATTGTGCTCACTAATTGCTGGAATTGTTTTCCCTAATAAGCAAACTCAATCTGCCATCCATTGTTATGATTTCTGCCACTGAAGTCCAATACCTCGACATCCAGTCCAAAACTAATGGCAAAGTTTTCAGCTTCTATAAACTTGTGCTTATGAAGTAATCTACTCAATCTGGAAAATTAGAAAAGAAACACAGTAAAATACACAATGCCAATTAATAAAAAATTGTTAACTAGTTAATTAAAGCCCATTTCCTTAATTAACATGGAAAGGAAATTACCTGTTTTCTGGTAAAGCTTCTGTTAGACACCTAAGTACTACAATGGAGACAGAGCCTTCAGGGGAGCTGAAAACAACAGCAATCATTAGAAATATCCCTCTAGTTCCCTGCTCAGAATAAAGACAAGTGCAGACTGCCTGAAGAAATAGAAAATATTACCTACTTGTGGTCATTTTCGTAAATTCCTTCCAGAAGGTAAATTGTGTCCTGCAAAAATCAATCAACCAGCATTGATTAAGCACTTACTAAAATTACTAGCACTTACTACTAAACAAAAATAAAAATGAGAGTGTCCCTGCCTTAAGGAGCTTAAGACTCTGGTGCCAGAAGATACATATATACTATGAGCAGCAGAGGTAAGAGGGCAGAAAATCAGAAAAAACAAAAAAAAACCTATGAAATATTTACATAGAAATGAAAAATAAAAATAATTTATCTCAGTTCAATATTTAATTTCTATAACAAGAAATTTAAATAAAAATATGCTGGCATTTCAAGAAATAGTTTTATTTTAATCTTAATTCAAAGGGCCAATATTGTTCTTGTACATATATCTGAGATTATGGCAATCAGTAAAGATTTTTATCAATCCAAAAGTGAGCCAAAAATTCAATTACATTCCATTTGGAGCACAGACTAGTGATTTTTTTTTAAAGCAAGGGCTCTTAAGTTTGTATTTATGAACATGGGCTTTTTAAAAATATATTTTTTAACTGTTTGGACATGTATACTTATATTGTATTTAATTTATACTTTAATATATTTAACATGTATTGGTCAATCTGCCATCGGGGGGAGGGGATGGAGGGAAAAAGGGGAAAAATTGGAACAAAAGGTTTGGCAATTGTCAATGCTGAAAAATTACCCATGCATACAACTTGTAAATAAAAAGCTATATTAAAATATATATATGTATATTTTTTGATAATTTTATTTCAATTGAATTTATTTCCTTTGTAATCCTGTGTAATTTATCTCACGTATTTAAAAATCTGATTCTGAGAAGAGACTGGATATTCCTGAACTGCCAAAGGACCCCCCTACCCCCACCCCCACCCCCTGCAATCCACAAAGATTAGGAAGTGTTTTAAAAATTTTCTGTTCAGTAAGGGAGGGAAGAAGGGAAGGAAAGAAAAGGGAGGGGGAGGGAGAGAGGAAGAGGGAAAAAGTTTGTGTATATAAAAACTTACTGAGCTGACTCCCGTCCTGACAAGTGAAGAAACAGCAGAAACTTCCAGAGAATAAAGCAAGGTCATTGTAGGTAGTGAATAAACCATGAGGTTTCTCATCTTAACCAAGAGCAAGATCAAAAAAAAAAAAAAAGCAGAAAGTGATTTACTTCATCATCATCAGATCCAGAAGATAAAGCACAGACCTGCTAAAAGTTAGATTGGGCAGGAATTATTATGGGATGTTTCTTTAAATGTACAAGTCTTATAAAAAGCACTGATTCTTTAGGTACAAGTTCCGGTTTTCAGCACATATCTAACAATAATTTTAGATTGGAGCTCCATGATAGCTCAATGTTATTAATTTGGAAGCAGTAATCAAATTGAATCCATCTCAAACACAAGCACTACTAGAAAAAATTTAACTGTGACAGCCAAGAAGGGGGAAATCTATTAACCTTATTTCTCAAGAGGAAAATTACAAGGTTCTGCTTAAAACACTCACAAGTACCACCTATTTCCTGACATATATTTTAAGATACAGAGAAATCATAACCATAATCTAAGCTTTAGAAGGGAAAAAAATTGGTTCTTTGTATTAGTGTTTGCTTTACATATTTAAAATCAGATAGCTGGGCTGATACATTGAGCACTAATAACATCAAGTTTTAAATTTTGCTAATGACGGTTTTTTCAAGACTGACCCATAACAGGAAATAGGTCATCAAAAATATCTTTACCTGATTAGTAGAAGTAGTTAGAGCTATTAATTTCAGATTGATAATGCCTTGCCTAAAAAGGGGGGGGGAAAGACACTTTCATTAGATCAATAATTGTTGTTAACTTGAATATATTTAAGTGTTATTTTCAGTCTGAAAACAAAAACTATTTCATTTAAGAAGGCTCAGAACAATTTTAGAATCACCATGCTAATACTATATGTTTCCTCATCTGATTCAAAGTTCATTTCAATTTAATCATTCGGCATGTCATAGAAGTCATCTACTTGCCCCACTCCAACTTTCAAAAAAGATGAATAATGAAGATAAAAATTGGAACATTACCAGAAGATCTACCTAAGTTTAACTTATGGTTCAATTTGTCACTGTCGGGTCCGGCCGGGCAAGGTGGCCGCGGGAGAGTCGCGTGGGCGCCGGTTCCTCCTTCTGGGTCCTCCTCCGGCCCGCCCGCTGCTCCGGGACACGGAAAGGACTCCGGAACAAAATAATGCCAAACTAAATATTACCTAATTTCTGTGTTCCAGATTGAGCCCCACATTCTATCCTTCAAATTTTCCCAAGTCACTAAAGCACTGGTGGTGAAGTTGTGAACTGATTCAATCACTCTGAAGAGCAATTTGGAATTATGCCCAAAAGGCTATAAGTGTACATTCCTTTAATCCAGAAGTGTCTCTACTGAGTCTACATCCCAAAAAGATCATAAAAAAGAGAAAAGGACCCACATGTGCAAAAGTGTTTGTAGCAGCTCTTTTTGTGGTGACAAGTCATCAGAAACTGAGAGCATGTCCATCAACTGGGGAATGGATGAATAAGTTATGGTATAGGAATATAATATTATTTTTCTATGATGAGCAGGCTGATTTCAGGAAAGACTTACATGAATGATGCTAAATGAAGTAAGTAGAACCAGGAGATCATCGTACATGGCACAACAAAATTATGTGAACATCAATTATGACAAACTTTTCAGCTATACAGTGATTCAAGACAATTCCAATAGATTTGGGGTAGAAAATGCCCACATCCAGAGAGAGAACTATGGAGACGGAATGCAGATCAAAGCATATTAATTTCACCTTTTTTTTTTAATTGCTTTTTCTTTCTCCCAGTTTTTCCCTTTTATTCTGATTTTTCTTTTACAACATGACTAATATGGAAATAGTTTAAAATCACTGTTGTATATATAACCTACATCAGATTATTTGCTGCCTTTGGAAGGAGGTAGGTAAGGGAAGGAGAAAAAATTTGGAACTAAAATCTTATAAAAATAAATATTGAAAACTATCTTTACATATAATTGGAAAAATAAAATAATATTGACAAAAATTTATCCAAGTATGGTAACCCATACTAGAATCTGAGAAAATTAATCACATACTTATTATCTGTATCATTAATGCAGAAACTCAGAAACGTAATTTTAAAGTTAGGAAGAAACTAAGAGATTACATAGTCCAACTTTCATTTTCCTAGCTAATTTGAATATGGACTTTACTTCACCCAACAGAAAAATGTGAATGACATACAGCTAAAAAGTCAAAATAACCTTCTTCTCTTCTCTCTGGTAAGCCCTATCTCTCCAAGGCCTCATAAGATTACTCCACCCCCACCCCTCCAGAAGAGGAAGAACTGAGGGCTGCTAAAGAGACCAGCAACCTTCCCTCTAGTAAGAGCCATCAAAATCATAAATAATCCTTCAGACTAAAAAAAATAAGTCACTTCAACGCTGTTTGTCTTGGTTTCTTCATCTGTAAAATGAGCTAGAGAAGGAAATGGCAAATGACTCTATCTTTGCCAAGAAAACACCAAGTGGATTCACGAACAGTCAGACGTGACTGAAAAGCAATTGAATCACAACAAACCACATACACACACACCTCAAATTTAGACAACTCCTTCTTTTTAAAGATGAGGAAACAATAAGTTCAGTAAGAAGTAATTTCTCCAATGGTCAAAGGATATGAACAGACAATTCTCAAAGAAATTGAAACTATTTCTAGTCATATGAAAAGATGCTCCAAGTCATTATTAATCAAAGAAATGCAAATTAAGACAATTCTGAGATACCACTACACACCTGTCAGACTGGCTAGAATGACAGAGAAAGATAATGCGGAATATTGGAGGGGATGTGGGAAAACTGGGACACTGATACATTGATGGTGGAATTGTGAACACATCCAGCCATTCTGGAGAGCAATTTGGATCTATGCTCAAAAAGTTATCCAACTGTGCATACCTTTGATTTAGTAGTGTTACTACTGGGCTTATACCCCAAAGAGATCTCAAAGGAGGGAATGGGACCCATATGTGCAAAAAATGTTTGTGGCAGCCCTCTTTGTAGTGGCCAGAAACTGGAAACTGAGTGGATGCCCATCAGTTGGAGAATGGCTGAATAAATTGTGGTATATGAATATTATGGAATATTATTGTTCTGTAAGAAATGACCAGCAGGATGATTTCAGAAAGGCTTGGAGAGACTGACATGAACTGATGCTGAGTGAAATGAGCAAGAGCAGGAGATCATTATATACTTCAACAACAATACTATATGATGAACCCTAACCCTAAATTCTGATGCACGTGGCCCTCTTCATCAATGAGATGAACCAAATCAGTTCCAATAGAGCAGTAATGAACTGAACCAGCTACACCCAGCGAAAGAACTCTGGGAGATGACAAGAACCATTACGTTGAATTCCCAATCCCTCTAATTTTGTTCGCCTGCATTTTTGATTTCCTTCACAGGTTAATTGTACACTATTTTCAAAGTCCGATTCTTTTTGTACAACAAAATAACTGTTTGGACATGTATACATATATTGTATTTCATTTACACTTTAACAAATTTAACACGTATTGGTCAACCTGCCATCTGAGGGAAGGGGTGGGGAGAAGGAGGGGAAAAGTTGAAACAAAAGGTTTTGCAATTGTCAATGCTGAAAAATTACCCATGCTTATATCTTGTAAATAAAAAGCTATAATAATTTGAAAAAAAAAAAAAGTACCCAAATGACTCATTTAAGCAAAAGAAGTAAAAATAAAATGTTTGATTATGCAAAAAAAAAAAAGTAATTTATCCAAATTTCATACAATTAGGAAGTAACAGAAATAGAATCTAAAACTGACTGTAAAACTGGTACTCTTTTCAGATATTACAAATCCCAAACTGATGGGTACCTCTGTTTCCAGTTCTTTCTCCCAACAAAAAAGGCTGCTATAAATATTTTTTAAACACACAGATCATTTCTCTTCCTTTGATCTTTTTGTAGTATGGACCTAGGAATGGTATCACTGTATTAATAATGTACCTGGTTTTGTTAAGGACCACGCTTAAAAAGCCCCCATACCTGTGAATCATAATACCTCTGAAGGAATTGCAAGTCAGCCTTTACTGACGCAAATGTTGCTTGTGGATTGGGAGTGAAATAAATCAGAGGCAAGAGGAGAGAGGTCAGAGAATGCACCTGCCTCTCGGTCTCCTTGTATGGTTATCATCCTCTCACATGAAGGGATCTATTCTGTTGGTCACAGCCACTGGCAGGTGGCTCTCATAACATGCTTTCCCACAGCCCCACAAGCATTTGTCATTTTCCTTTAGTCCCAGGCAAAGATAAGCATTTGGTAAAAATGCCATAACTGAATAGTCAAATAAAAAAAAAAAAAAAAAGGAAAGGGGGAAGGACAAGGTAGAGAAGTAAGAATCCATAATGTGCTTCAATTTACCAAGTGACTGATGAAGAAGAATCAGCCTCTGTGGTGAGAATAAAGTCTTCAAAACAAGTAGAAGGCCAGTTCCATATGGGAATTAGAGTATAAATATCCCATAAGCTCAGGATATTCTATTAAAAACAGAGAGAAAGACATTTTACAATTTAAAACTTATTTGGAATATTGCAATAAAAACAATGAACAATCCTAAACTGTGAGAAAGTAGATATATGTATATACTTTGGGACAGAAATATATTTTTCTTTTTATAACAATACTCATTTCCATTTAGTATATAGGTTAATGGGAATCACATATTTTATAAGAGCATTTTAAAAAGAGGAATATTATCAGAGACATACAGCAGTGTCCAAAATGAAAAGCAGATTATCTATAAGTTGAATCTTCTTCACACCTATAAAAGAAAAGATGTAGGAGAGTTCAAGTTGGGTGTTCAACATGATGACAATCCAGTAAGCTTTTTCATACATTTATTGAATATCAGAATTGCACAGAAAAATATATCTGCCACAAAAAAGATGGCTAAGCTTTAAATTAGATCAAACATTGACAAGAGATAGTTTCACTCTGAACTAAAATATAAGCTATAACTTTCATAACAATCACTCTTAAAAAAAGATATTCTAATGATTATTTATCCCAAGCCATGGTTTTGAGGCAACCTCCAAAAGTGAAAACTGAGGAATACTGGTGAGGAAAGAGAGAACTCTAAAACCTAGGTCAATAAAATTAAGTTATTGGAAATTTTTAACAAATAATTTGAGTTCAAAAACTTATCCTTGTTTAGTATATTTACTCATAAGTTACAAATTTGTGAGATCATCACATTTACTTCTCTTCTACTAATGCAGGTCTTAATGGAGCCAAACCAGCGGCTGTCTAACTTATGTGACTATGGTTCACTATGGTGACTACATGATACCTGGAAATAAGACCCTCTTGGTCTTCTAGTTACAGGTAGCCAAGCCATCCACAGAATTATATAAGAAGCTATTCTGAGTTAAAAGGATATGTCTCTGCTAATAAATGGTTCCAAGAGCCCAAGATCACCCACAGCCAAGAGCTCCTCACTCTTCATCTCAATTAGTTCCCAAGTTCTGTCAATTTTACTTTTACAAGATTGATTGTTCCAGCACCTCCTACTTGGTCTGTTGGGAGGGTTCTGCCTGAATCAGGTCTTTCCCACTCCCATGCATCCTAGCTCTCATCCTAATAATCAGGGGTTTAACCAGGCCACCCTATATTCAGGAAACTCCAGTGGCTCATTACCGTCAGGATCAAATGTAAAATTCTTGGTTTGGCATTCATAATTTGGCCCCCTCCAACCTTACATCTTACTCCCATTCACATATTCTTCAATCCAGCAATACTGACATTCCACCTCCTGATTCTGGGTGTTTTCCCCGGCTTTCCTGAAATGTTCTCCTTTCTCATCTCGGCTTCCTGGGCTAACACTTAACACTGGTGCCTTCCATGTAAGGGAACTCCAACTTGCTCCATGCTTCTCTTGTATAGACACAGTGGTTGGCTCACTGCCTACCCCATTAGACTATGCTCGTCGAGAACAGGGGCTGTGGTTTCTGCCTTTGTACCATGGGTGCCTAGTGCAATGCCTGGCACTTAATAGGTGCTTAATAAATAATTAATGTCTTGAGTTCCACGGAAGGAGGACAACAACAAATACTAATAGCAAGCTTCTTTAGGTTCCTTCTTTACCTTTAATCATTTCTGAATCCATAAAATTCTTAACAGCTGCCACTTTGTTTTCAGGATCTAGCTCCCATTTAGTGACCACAAAATGACCAGTTCCCTAAAAGAAAAAGAGGAAAAACTATAGTACCATCTGCAAATTTGCTTCACGGAACTGGAAACAACTAAAAAAAAGTCTGATGATGTAATATATAGTCATCAAAGTTCAACTAGAATTTTGCATTTGATAAAAATGATCATAATCCTATTGCTATATTATTTTAATTTGCCTTCAAGTACATTAAAATTGGGATTTTATCCCAAATTATTTATGTGTGTTACATATGTCTATCTATGGAAAGAGAAATAGAAGAGATAGAGAAAGAAAAAACAAGATAAAGAAAAAGGGACTGATTCAAGCAGAGAAGCCTCTAGAGAGTAATAGTTTTTTCCTGGGATGCTTTGGTTCCATCTTCACGTGACAAGCAGAAGAAGTAGTACATGCAGTTTTCAGATGTTCCTCCTAGTCTCATTATTAATTTCACTGTGATCTAAGACATCATTAAAGCAATTGTCAATTATCCTATTTGCAGTCAAGGGAATATTACATAGTGTTTAGCAAAATGAATTGTTCTTAAAATGCTGGTGAATAACAGGTTAAAAAGATACTTATGACAGTATCTACAAGTTGAGACCTAGGTATCTGGCAACTAAACTATTGGTTGCAAGGTATACAAGTTTCTTTGATAGAAGTTAACTACAGAATTAATTTTAACAATTCAAATGTTATTAAGATCAAGCAAAGCATAAAACCAAAAGACAGATTTTCTACAAGGGGACATTAGAGCCAAGAAGGGTGCTCTACAAAGAGTTAAATGGAAGAGGGATCCCCTACAGAGGAAAGATTCTCCAGATGTTCCTATTTGCCGATGGCCTTATTATAGTTGCATCCAACCTCAGAATGCTTCAAGGGCCTCCTGGATAAGATCAAGGGACACTCAAAATTGATTAATCTAATTACTCAGGAAAAATCAAATATGTGAAGAATGTCAATTGCTCAGATTACAATGTCACTGAGACCCCATTTGTACATTTTCCCAACATGGGCACTAATGAGTTATAGTCATTAAACAGGAAGAGTAGAGGGAATTAATGGTAATGTTTTCAATGCTCCCAAGTTCTTCCTTGACAAAAGCCCAGCTTTTCAACAGTTAAATTTTCCTGGTAAAGTGCCAAGGTTCAATTTTAGGTATTTGTATAAGAAATACTGTAAAAGCATTGAATATCAAGAATGTGATCACCAGAAAAAGAGACAGGCCAAGTAAAGAAAAATGAGATAAGCAGATAAGCACTCTCAGTGTGACAATGGTTCATATCCATGAGATACTAAAAGACCCAGATACTATAAGCAAATTAGGAGAGCAAAGGATTGTCTCCCTGTCAAATCTTTGAAGAAATGAGGAATTTATGACCAAACAAGAAATAAAGAACACTATGAAATACAAACTACAAAAATACAAAAATTTTGATTACACCAAATTTAAAAAGTTTTGCAAAATCAAAACCAATGCAGCCACAATTAAAATGGAAGCAGAAAGCTGAGAAAAATTTTTTATATTGAATGTTTCTGATAAAGGCCTCATTTCTCAAATATATTGAGAATTGAGTCAAATTTATAAGAATACAAGTCATTCCCTAATTGATAAATGATCAAAGGATATGAAGAGACAATTTTCAGGTGAAGAAATTAAAGCCACTTCTAGTTATGAAAAAATGCTCTAAATCACTACTGATTAGTGAAATGCAAAACAAGGAAATTCTGAGGTACCACTTCACACCTATCAATTGGCTAACAAGATAGGTAAATATGATAAATGTCAGAGGGAATGTGGGAAAATTGTGATACTACTGCATTGTTGGTGGAGTTGTGAACTGATCCAACCATTCTGGAGAGCAATTTGGAACTATGCCCCAAAGGACTATCAAACTGTGTATACTCTTTGATCTAGCAGTGTCTCTATTGGGTCTGTATTCCAAAGAAATCATAAAAGAGGGAAAAGGACTCACATGTGTAAAAATGTTTGTAGCAGCCCTTTTTATAGTGGCAAGGAACTGAATGGATGCCCATCAATTGAAGAATGACTGAATAAGTTATGGTATATGAATGTTATTGGTCTATAAGAATCTATTGAGCTATTGGAATATTGTTGGTCTATAAGAAATGATGAAGGTTGAAAACTCCCTTTACATGTATTTGGAAAATAAAAAAAGACTATTGAGAAAAAAAGTTAAAAAAAAAAAAAATAAAAGACTCAAAGAAAGGACTATGTTGTGTTGGGTAGAGCTGCTACAGAATGTTTATCTATGGACATGTAAAAACATGGACAAATCTAGGGACAGAGTGGGGAAAAAGGAGGGCGGGAAATGGAAGCCAAGGTTTTGCAAGGGTCAGTGTTGAAAAATTATCCTTGAATGTTTTGAAAGTAAAAAGCTTCAATTAAAAAAAAAGAAGAAAAATGGACAAAAATAGCTTAGGATACTTAGGCAAAGATGTGCTATAACCTACTATGCCTCCTTTAAAGGGAATATTTTACCAATAAAATTTAAAAATCCATCAAAACAATGGTGAAGGGATATTAAAAAAATGTTTTCATTAGCAAACATTGCCAAAAGGATGGATAGATATGTATATATGGCAAATAAAAATGCTGCCATATTTTATTTTAAATATGGCAGCATTTTTATTTTAATATTTTATTTTTTAATTTTATTTAACTTTATTTAAATTTATTTAAATTTTTATTTTAAATAAAATGCATATTTTATTTATAAGATTTATTTTGCTCTTCCCCATAAAAACAATGTTAGTTTTTAAAAGAAATACAGAAAATTTAGGACCTACATTATCAGAAATTAAATCTAAAACGTTGTGATCACTCTCTGTCTTAAACAATTTTTGCCATGCTAAAATTATATGTTTTTGAGTCATTTCTTTCACATTATTGTATGAGAATTAAGCTTTTTTTACCCAGTCCCTTTTTTAAAAAAAACTAATGACAGGTTTGTGAGCAAGAAGGGGTAACTTGAACCTATTTTTAAAAAAAGGAAAGAAAATCCTAGGCAGGGATTAAATTCATGACCTTGGCCTCATTAGCCGTACTTTCTAACCAAATGAACTAAACAGTGAAGAAAGTAAGAAAAGGCAAAATTAGTTTTGCTCATCAAATTTGTTTCAAAGCCTTATAAAACTTCTGATTTTCCAATTTACATATAATTATCACTTTCACACTAAACACTTCATTAAATCTAATATTACAAAATTAGATGTAGGAAAAAAAGAATTACCCCAATTATCACATGGTTTTCACTTGTTAAATCTCCAATCACAAAGCTTAAACAACCATTATTATGATAATTTTCAGTAGCTATAAAATTGAGCTTGATTTGTCCTTGTAACTGTAGAAAGAAAAAAAAGTTAAATTATTATCTTCAAAAGAGCAGAGGTTCTTATTCTAATAAAATTTTCTAAATCAAGTTTCAAGGAAATTTGGAAAATTTGGCTAACAAAGTTTAATATAAGTAAACCCACTTTGAAAACTATTATACAAAATGAAACTGCTAACAACTTCAACAATTAAATCATTTCTAAAAAAAAAAGAACAAAAGAATAGCATATTTTATGCAAAATAACAGAAGTAGAATCAATTTCTTATAAGATCAACAAGGTTTTATTCTTCATTAATCTTCTTACCTCTTTTACTGCTCTGAAGTCTTTCTTCTCAATGGCTACATTAAAAAAAAAAAAAAAGGTAGTATTAGCAAACAACATGCAAGCAAGATCTATCTCTCACATATTTAAATTAGGAGTTTTTAAAACACAGAAATGGATAAGAAAATGAATGATCTAGTCAAGTGACTCACAACCACTGAAACACAGATACTAGAGGGGCCATGCAATCAATGTGAAAGATCCTTGGTTTTACATGCACAGCAAGCATAATTTCTCATGGGCGGGTAGATGATGAAATGGATATAGTCCATTTCACGGGGCCTGAAATAGCCTGGTGGTCCTGAAAACATCACCTCTGAGTTCAAATTCCTGATTAGTGGGTGAACCTGGGCAAATCACTTTACCCTGTTTGCTTCAGTTTCCTCATCTGTAAAATGAACTGGAGAAGGAGACGGCAAACCACTCTAGTATCTCTGCCAGGAAAACCCCAATCAGGGTCACAAAGAGCTGGACACAACTGAACAACATTTCTCAGACAATACATACCATGGATACAACTACTACTATGTATCCATTTACAGAATTTTTTCCTTTATCTTAGAAAAGTCAGATATTCCACAAGATTGGGTTGCACTGAGATAGTGCATACAAGAAGAACAAGATCGATCTTGTCACCAGGGATAAATACTGTTTGGGAGGCAGCCAGGTAGTGCAGCAACTAGTGCTGAGCTCAGAGCCAGCCTCAGACACTTCTCAGCTGGGTGACCCGGCAAGTCATTCCATGTGTTATGCCTCAGTTTCCTCATCTGCACCATGGGGACAATAACAGGACCTCCTCTCAGGCTTGTTGTGAGAACCAGAGAAGACAATCCTAAAGCGACGACCACAGGCTCTGGGTTCCTTCCAGGTGGATTTGTTTATTTTCTGCCTCCAAAAATACCTTAGGCACTCTCTGCCTGCTCAGGATATTCTACTACCTAAACCCAACCAGTGTGGGGCTCAGGTCTCAGCTTCTCAGGTGAATTTTCTTCCCAGTCTAGCACTCTGCCTCTCCCATCACCAAAGCCACAGTACTATTCCTTGTGTTACTCATTTAATTTGAAGATCTCTGACCACTGACTAGTACAGTGGTTCTCAAAGTATGGTCCAGAGCAGCTTGGGAATCTCTGAAATCCTAAAAATTCATAATTAATTTTTATTTTTAATGTGATCAATATCTATAACTATAACTCACATAAAAACTCTTTGGACAGATCCTTAATCGTTTTTAATAAGATAAAAATATTGAGAACAAAAGTTTGAGAACCACTAGACTAGTAGGTCATGTAGTTTTTATATCATTCTCTTGTCAGTATACTTTGCAGAATGGTTTCTACAAGGTATACTTCTTTGTATTCTCCAATAATTATTTTTTAATGAATGGGTTACTAAACCTTCAAGAATAAATCTAAAACTAAAATATTTCATTATAATGAGTATTCCAAACTTCATCCACAGATTGTTATAAATACAGATGCAAATCAGAAATAGGTCATTTATATGCATGAGTTTGTCTTACCTTCCTGAATTTGTGTAAGTTGTAGATCCATAATGCAAAACAATCCATTGTGTGTAAGAAGGAACACATGATACATACCTATTAATGTGGGAGGGGAAATGATTAATTGACAAGTTTTCACAATATTTTCAACAAACTTGTTTTGGATTTTGTAGAAATCAGCCAATTACAGAAAGTGTAACTATTACATATCTATACAGAATAATGATAGCACCTAGTAAAAGATAAATAATGGCTATTAAAAAATTAAAACTCACTTTTATTTGCTCAAGTGCAAATGCAAACTATCACTGTTTTACTTAAATACAATTTAGCAAATATCAAATGCCTATTACACACAATTATTCAGAAGAAACAGAATTTTATCTGATGGAAATGAAAAACAGCCTGTCCTTAAAGGCTAACATTCTAAGAAAAAAGCATAAATAGGTAACTTAAGTTCAAAAACAGGTTTTTAAGTATTTAACATTAATTTAAAAAAAGATTATGTCCATTAACTTTGTATACTCAAAATTAGAAAAAAATCATACTTATAATAAAATAGTAAGTTATTTGCAAAACTGATAGCTATAAATACGAGCTGATTCTTCTGAAGCTTTTCCAAAAATATATTACACTTTCCTAAAAATAGAAATAGTTGAAGTGCTCAAAATGTACTCCGAAGGATCAGCTTATGTTTGCAAAATACAAAGTATTATGAATTAGTAAAAACTACATATTTTTCATTTACAAGAAATAAATGCTTCCAGAGATATTCATTTTGCTGAATCCTCAAAATAGTAAGCAGTGTACCACTATATTAATTAGCTCAGAAGGGTTTTATATTTAGGAAAGTAATTATAGAAACAATTAATTAGCTCATACAACATCTGTGGTAATAAGGGACCTAGTATGTTAGTATGTTATTAAAAAACATTTGCTCCTATTCAGAATGTTATAAAACCTCTTGGAAAAGGTACTACTAGTTTTGGAAAACAACTATTTATTATGTAAATGGGTTACTTCTACAGAAAGTTTAACACCTGAAAACTAGCATCTAAGAAAGGGAATTTATGTGGCCATTCACAATAGCATTAAATGAGGAATGACAGAAGTATATCCAGGAGAAAGGACTACACAGTAACTGCAAATATTAAAGATAAAAAATAAAAACCAAGAGTCTTGATGGGGATTTAGGAGCTTAAAAAATTGTTCCAATAGCAGGTCAAGATTAATTCATTTAAATGTCACTCATGACTGAGCAATCTTTAATGGTTGAACTGATATTCATTGTTAAGTTTTAAGTGATAATTTAAAAATCAAAATGAATGTGTTAAATGATCTGGTCACCACATCAGAGTGATTGAATAGTTAGAAATCATAGCAAGAAAACTCACCTTCTTTTGAGCCATCTTGTTCTATGATAAGATCCTTATAAGTACACTGATTTTCATCTGGTGCTTGCTGAACAAATGCCTAATTACAAATTAATTTTTTAAATGATATTTCTAAAAAAACAAAAAAAAAGCTTACAAATGGAAGATGACATTTTAAACCCCAAAGTGTCATTAGCGATCATTCTTCCCCAAAACACAAAATATTAATTACATGATAAAAATATTTTTACATGATAAATATACATTAAATATATAATTACATGATATAATTACAGGATAAAAATGTTCTTATAAAAATATAAGAACATCTTCCTCTCGTTAAACTAGCTCTTCATCGTTCACTTCTTAATACACAGCTATTTCCTACCTATGATAGTTAACATTAGTGAACATAAACAATCTGTCTCAATTTAAAAGGAAATTAATTTTTATGAAATAAAATTGTATTCAGGGCTCGAGTGGGCAATAGTTAGCTAAGAAATGATTTTGAACCTAATTCTTGAAAAGGAAAAGATAAAAGAAGTTATTGGTTGTTGTCCTTCATTCTTGAAGAGGACCGCAATGACATCACTATGTTAGAATCAAATTAGTATGTCCTGTTATGGCTGAATAGACCAATATGGGGTCAGACCCAAATAGTCCTTATGACCATTTGGGTGGATTCTCTAACTTTGTGCACTTCACATTCTTTCCCAACTAATTCAATTCAAGAAGAAGTCATACATTAGTAAGCAATGTCTGGTTTGATGTCACATGAATAAGGTGTAAGTTGCCACTTCTCTCACCAACCAAAAGAAATTGTCCTCCTTCACACACACCAACTACATCCACTTCAGTATCTGAAAATTTCAAATCAAAGTATGAGTTTCTTTAGGCCATTAGACTCATGAGGACTTTATTTACAAAGACTGTAACCCTCTGAACGCATGTTATTCACAGAATCTAGAAGTTGGAAAGGAATACCTGCTCAGGCAGCTCCTGCTCAATTGCTCCCAAAGCTATCACCGCCCCCTCCCAAAAGCAGCTGCTTCCACTTTTGGACAACTCCCATTGTCAGGAAGTGGGTCCTCCCATCAAGGCTCCATCAGCATTACTGCATCTTCCACCCACTGTTCCTAATTATGCCCACTAGGCCTAAAAAGAGAGTAAGTCAGATGCCTCCTACATACCACATCCTCCCAATATTTGAATAAAACTTTCCTCTGTCACCCCCTGAGTCTTTTCTCTTTCAGAATATAACCATCCCTCCCAACAGACTAGAATGGTGGCCAAATTTAATAAAAGAAAATGTTATAAGAAAAAAACAAAAATCAACTAAATAAATAGCAACAGGAGGAAACCGATTAGAAACATAGTCCATATGAAGAGGTCCCAGTGATCTTAATGGCCCTCAAGTTAAAAATAAGTCAAAAGGACAATATAATGGTCTAAGAAGTTGTAGTCTTGGGCTGCCTTAATAAAAAGATCATGTTCACCAAGAAAGAAGCAATAATCACATTGTGCTCTGCTCTGTTTAGAACATATTTGGAGTATTATATCTTGTATTTAACTCTAGACACCAAATTTTAGAAAAAAAACACAAATAAATTGTAGTGTCTTCCAAGGGGAAAAAAAAAAGCCAAGATTACAAAAAGGCCCAAAATTTAGTACAAAGCGCCATACAAAATTTAATTGAAGGAAATGGGGATTCTTAGCAGGTTCATGATCATAGTTTTCATTTGCTTAGATGGCCTACTGAATATTTATTTTTTATTCTTAAGTTTTATTGGTGACTTCAAAAAAATCACAATGGAAAGTTAACATGTAAAAAGATTTATTAGACTTGTTTTGCTTGCCCACATGGCAGAATTAGGATTACTCAGTGGAAGATAAAGAGACACATGTATTTTGGCTCTCCAAAAGGAAAAATTTCCCAACAATCAGAGGTGCCTCTAAGTGGAAAGGATAATCTCTCCTTCTCTAAAGATCCTCAAGAAAAGAGTGTGTATTAGAGATATAACAGAAGGACATTCATGCTTAGCAAAGGGAGAGGTCTCTTCCAAACTCTGTGAATCTTATTAAAAAAAAAGAACCCTTTCATATGTACTTCAGCAACTCTTTATAGTATTCTGAATGTACAATATTGTCTGAGACTTGGAGTGTGTCACATAATGATCTATCATCCAACAAAGACACCATTTGAAAAGTTCTGTGCACAAATTTTAAGCACTCCAAATTCACTGAGAATAATTCTGCCTGAGCTGATTTCATCTGAGGTTCTTAATAGTTTCAATTACTTAAGACATAGTAGAATAAAATATCCAAAAAAAAAAAAAAAATTTAGTGCAAGTGGACAGTTAATCTTAGTCTAGTTGACTTTTAATTTGCTTCATCTCTACTCATTAAACTTACCAAACTGAAGGTGCAATTGGAGAGATCGACAAATATTGTCAAAAAGTGTCACTGATTGATCAACCACAATGATAAAGCCATCACTTGAGCTGCATGCATGTAACTTTGGAGAAAATGAAGCCTACAAGAAGAAAAAGCATCTCTCTGAAATCTGTAGCATTCTGGGTTCAGCAAAAAAAAAAAAAAATCATCACATTATGCAAAATAATGCTATTATTCAATCAGTTCTATAGGAATTATGTTATAAATTGATTAATCAAAAGATATTTGTTATGGGCCAGAACTCTGAAACAAGGATTCTAACAAGCTGTTAAAATCAGTGGAATTAATAAGACAATGGTTATCTAGTTTAGCATGGTGATCTAGTTCAGTACATGTACTTAATACAGTTCCACAAGATTGACACCTATTTTACAAGATTCACATCTATGATAATATAATTATAATATAGCATATAAGCTGGGACAAACTCAGCCAGACAGACTCACTCCATCTCACACCACAGTAGTGGCTGGCCTGTGTTCCTGCATTTCCTCCACTGAGACCAAGCTAGTTCGGGCCCCAGGCAAGGAGACAATACAGAATTTGGACTAAACACTTGATTATACTCGTGGTGATTACTTAACTGAAATGAAAGCTGGTCCAGAGACCTCCAAAAAAACCAAAGAGAACACTATAGATATTTAATCATGATGGAATTTAGTTATGAATGATGAAAATTTTCATGCAACAATTACCCACTTGCCACTGGGAAAACACAGGATATGAGAATGTCAGATTTTACATCAAAGTTTCTGGTTTAAATATTTTTTAAATGAAGCTCTTGAAATTTTTTAAATAGTTTTAGACTGTGGGAATTGAGTATGGTTCACAATATAGCATTTGCACTCTTTTTGTTGTTTACTTGCATTTTATTTTGCTTCTTTTTTTTTCTTGTGTGGCACAATACTTGTATAAATATGCGTGTGTGTGTGTGTGTGTGTGTGTGTGTGTGTGTATATATATTGGATTTAACATATATTTCTACCATATTTAACATATATTGGACTATTGGCCATCTAGGGGAGCATATGGGGGAAAGAGGAAAAAATTGGAACACAGAGTTTTGCAAGGGCTAATGCTGAAGAATTGTCCTTGCATATGTTTTGAAAAATAAAAAGTTTACTAAAAATTTAAAAATAAATAGTTCTTCTAGTTTTATGTTCAATTTATGTACTCTAAAATAATTTAGGAAAGCAGTTTAAAAAAAAAGTAATGATGAAAATATTTATATAACACTGCTTATCCCAAAGGCAGTTACATTCCTACCCTAATTAATCAGGCTCAAAACTTCTCTTTTAACCCAGACAGCCAATAAGTTAAAAGTCCAGTTTTGTCTTGTTTTCAATTATTCCTTTCATGTTATTTTAATATCATTCAACCTTCTCTACCTGACAGTCTTTCATACTATTTTTGTGGAAAAGGTAAAAAGCTTTGAGCTACAAAACAATACAATTAATCACAGTCAGAATTGGTTGACTTTGTCACTCAGTTTTCTTTCAGTCATGTTCAACTCTTTGCGACTCCATTTAGGTTTTCTTGTCAAAGAAACTGAAGTGGTTTATTATTTCTTTCTCCATCTCATTTTACAGATAAGGAAACTGAGGCAAACAGGAAGAAGTGACTTGCCTAGGATCACCCAACTAGGAACTCATGAATTTTCCCAATTTTAGGCCTAGTGCTCTATTCATTGTACCACCAAGCTGCCCAGTTGATTGACTGGCAGGATCCCAAAGAAGTCATTAATGATTCAATATCATATTGTGTTTGGCCATAGAGTGCTTCAAAACTTTTATCAATGCTAAGATAAAGGTATAAATGTTGTAGTTATCAAATAAGCAGATGACACAAAACTAGGCAGAATTGCCAACATCTTAAATGACAAAGCCAGGATCTAAAAATATCTTGACAGGCTATAAAAGTGGGCTAAATCTAATGAGAGGAAGCTGAATAGTGATGTAGTGACTGGGGAGGCATGTGAAAACAAGAGTAGTTAACAGTGTAATAGGGCAGCCCAAAAAGCTAATAAAGGCTACAATCAAGAGAGAAAAAGTGTTCAAGCCGACAGAATTAATGACAAGACTGCCTTTGTGAGATTACATCTAAAGTACTGGATTCAATTTTGGACACCACAGTTTAGGAGGGATATTCACAATCTGAAGATTGTCCAAAGAAAAGTATATTCTACAAGGCTTTGTTTCAATCAATCTGAATTTGAGCTGCAGGTGAGGTTACAGAAGAATTTGAATTTGGGATTAGTAGATGGGGGATGAGACAGCTAGATGGCTCAGTGAATAGTGACAGGTCTAAAGGTATGAAAACAGCTCAAATACAGTCTCAGACATTTATTTACTGTATCCGGGGCAAGTGGCTTAACTCCATTTGCCCCAGTTTCCTCATCTGTAAAATGAGCTAGAGAAGGAAATGGCCAACCACTTCAGTATCTTTGTCAAGAAAAGCCCAAAAGGGGTCACAAAGTGTCAGATATGAGGTTACAAAGGTAGACACCACAAGGGTAGAGATTCAATTCACAATAGAATTGTGTCCCAAGTGGAAGTAAGTTCCTTGGGACTACAGATGAAGTTACAGGAGTAAAACGCTATTAACCTATGTTAGCCTGACCTAAAAATACAAAAATCAGTTTTTGATTTTACAACAGAATGGTAATGGGCTTTGAGACAACACAACAACCAGATGAAGGAATGATGAGTGATTAACCCGGAAGAAAAGACTACAGGGAGACATGAGAGTTGGATTCAAAGGTCTTCATGTGAAAGAAGGGTCAGACTTGTTCTGGGGGATGCTCAGAGCAGAATAGGGTGAGAGACAGAAAGAGGAAAGATCTAGCTGAATGCAAGTAAAAATTTCCCACTGCTTTAAGCTACCTAGAGAGAAAAAGGAACTCTTAGAAGGCAGTATATGGCAAGCAAAGGCTGGAGGATGATATAGAGGAGAAATCATTATTTCTCAGGTTTGGATTAGAAGATCTCTGAATTCCCTTCTTATTCTGCAAGATCCTTCATCACTTTATACCTGGACTTCTGCAATGGCCTCCTAACTGTTCTCTCCTCCTCCTTGAATTCCCCCTACACATTATCATCAGGTCCATAGTCCAAAGTACAACTTTCACCAGTATCTCACGGATGCCCAGCTCTGCTCCTTTGCTCAAGTCCTGTGTTCTGAATAAGCTCCCTTTCCTTTTTTGCATCCTGAATTTCTGGAGAGATGCCCGCTATATTGGCCCACAGTCCTGGGTTTGCATCTTGTCTGACTCGTACTAGTTGTCCATGAGCAACCCACTTAATCTTTCTTTTTCTCTCTCACCTGCAGAGTGGGGCTACCCACACAGGGTGGTAACTAACGGTCCAGGATTATTTCGGGGCTTCCATGGGATCGTCTACATAAAGCACTTTAAGCAAATCTATCCTTTGCAGGCCAACTCTCTAAAGAGGTTTACACTAACTCCCCCAGTTAAGAGTGAACTTCTCAACACTAGATGATTAAAAAACCACAAATAAGCAATTTTATATTATATCCAGAAAATAATAACACTGAGAAGGGAATACAAAATAAATTATAAAGTAAATACAAAGGTAATTTCAGGAAAAGGAAGGTACCCTTTCCCTTCAGGGATCATAAAAGGCCCATAGGATGTAGCATATGTGCTCAGCTGTTGTTAGGTGAAGAATGAATTTAGATGGCTAAGACTGTCAGAATGCGATGGATACAAAACAGGAAGGTGATGAGAACCACCTCAGTTAGACTGGTGCTAGTTCAGAAAGGAAGCAAACAACATGAAAAAGACATTGTGAAAGGGGAACAAGGTTGGAAGAAAATGGAAAAGCAACAGTGACAGATGATACAGTGATTTCATGTCTTGATGATCTAATGAGAATTAGGGTGCCATCAATAGTAGTACAAAATCTGAAAAAGGAGGATGAATTTGTGGGAAAGATGGGTTCAGTTCAAGATATGAAACTGTCAAACTGTTTGGACTGAAGGAAATTTTACACAAAAGGAATTATATTACATACATGATAGATTGTTTGAGATATCAGAAATCTTACCTTCTCAGAAGATATTTTGACTAATGTATCCACTTGATATAAAGTTGTTCCATGTTCTTCTCCTGAACTAATACTTAGGCAACCACTTCCTGTGTCATCACTTGTTAGAAGTTCAATATCATCCCACATATTTGTCCGGTTATCTCCCTATGACAATATATTAAAACACCAGTAAAAAAATTTCGAAGTTATAACATAGAATCTGGGTTTCCAAACATTTAAACACCAGAGCAACCAGAGACACGTCACAGTTCAGTAAAAAAGGGTGCTATATCTGAAATCCAACTGAGAGGTTCTGAGTTCAAATCCCAGCTCTGCCTAGCTGAGTAACTGTATTCAGGATGTTTCAGCCCTCCAGACTGGTTTTCTCCTCTGGAGATTAAATGATCTCTTTAATCCAATTCTAACCTGCCATTCGGCACACTGTACTTAAGAGTACTGAGGCTTGATTCTAACCCTTGGATCTAACACATTGTACTTAAAGAGAATGCTGGGGATTGATTTTAACCTGGGATCTAACACATTGTACTTATACTGGGGCTTAACTCTAACCCTGGGATCCAGCACAGTGTACTTAGAGAGAGTACTGGGGCTTGAAATCAGAAAAACCTGGTTTCAAATTCCACCTATACAAGTTACTTATCTTATCTCACGCTGTTACCTCTGAAATCAGATTATACCTGCAGCTCCTATCTCCAACAGGTGTTGGAAGATCAAAAGAGTAATGACTATTAAAGTACTTGCAATGCTTTAATTGCTACAAACTGTGAACTCTGAGAATCTTAGGCTGCACAGGAATATACTTTAGAGGTTGCCAAAGTCAAGCAATCTCTTATTACCTACCCTGAAGATTCCACTGAGAGTAACTGATTATTTGTGAGCACCAAACAAACTTTGGTCAAGAGACTCAAGAGTTGGAAGAAGCTTTGGAAATGCCAGGGAAACCAATCCCTCCATTTTATGGCAGAAGAAAATGGGAGAGGTGAAGTCGCTTGCCCAGAGCCACACCGCTAGCAAGTTACAGAGGTAGGATTTAAACCTTAGTCCACTGAGTTCCAATCTTGTGTTTCTCATACCACACAATTATAATCAATACCAAATGTATCGAGTATCATCGTTTGGTCATTTCAGTCCTACCAACTCTTCATGACCTCAGGTGGGGTTTTCTGAGCCAAGATACTGGAAATGCTTTGCCTTTTCCTTCTCAGGGTTAAGTGACTTGCCTAAGGTCACACAACCTGATAGGTGTCTAGGGTTGAATTTGAACTCAGGTCTCCCTGAATCCAGGCCAGGTGTTCTATCCACTGTGTAACCCAGCTGCTCCCACAGACACTCCAGCAAATGAATGGTCATTTGTTGTGACCTGTTCAAACCTTGGATGTACCAGTTATTTGGACTTGCTGGTGAAGTTAGGCAGCTTTTTCCTCTCTGGGCCTATTTTCTAATCTCTAAAATTCAGGGATTGGTGCCAGATTTTCCTTTCCAGCCCAGAGCCTGCAAATCTAAGATTATAAATGGGCAGCTGATCCAGGTTAGGAGACACAACTGAGTTTGAAAGCGTTTAGGGATGAGAAACTGGGGACATTGTAATCCAATGGCCAAAGGTTATTATTATTTTAAGTATCTTAAAATCTTAAAATAATAATCTCAAAAAAGTAATAGGTTTCTCAGACCAAAGGACACCAAAAATAAGAATTGTTGTTCAGTTATTTGTCCATGTCTGACTTTTCACGGCCCCATTGAGGGTTTTCGTGGCAAAGACACAAGAGTGATTTATCCATTTTTTCAGATGGGGAAACTGAGGCAGGCAGGGTGTCACGACTTGCCCGTATCACACAGCTAGGAAATGTTTGAGGTTGGATTTGAAACCAGGTCTTCCTGACCCTAGAATCTAGGCCTTAGCTGTCCCCCAAATAAGAATATCTTAATAAAATAAGAAAGCTCTCAATGGCATACACAGGACTACACAAACAAGTCTTGCCTAGGAGGACGCTCAGGTCGGGAGCTCCTACCTAAGGGGCAGAGTACCAGCTCTGGGGTCAGGAGAAGCTGGGTTCAAATCTAACCTCAGACGCTTACATCGTGACCCTAAGTAAGCCACCACCGTTTGCCTCAGTTTCCCCTTCTGTAAAAGCGCTTAATAAGGGAATGACGACCCGCTCCCGTGCCTCTGCCAAGAGAACCTCACCAAAGTAGAGTCAGATAGGACTGGACAACAACAACAAAAATCCTATCTAAGTTTTTATTTACATGAGCGGAAATCTGCCTCGGGATCCATCCCTATCCGGTTCTGTCAACTCCAATTCTTTTTCCACCAGACAAGCCTTCTATCTCCCAATCAATCAATCCGCATTTATTAAGTGCCTATTGGGTACCTGACACAGGGCTAAGCCCAGAGGATCCCAAAAGAAATCAAGGCAGTCTTGCCCTCAGGGAGCTTACAATCCCAACCTTCTCTTGTAGAAACTGCTCGCCCTCCTCGCTAAGGACCGCGTGGATAAGTGGGAGGGTCTCAGAAGTCGGGTCCTCTCTTCTCAACCGCCATGAATCTCTACCGCGCACCCCCCCAACTTTGAATTGGCGGGAGAAGTCCGGACCCAGCCCTTTGCTACGGCGGCCCGAGTAGGCCAATGCTTCTTCAAATGCGAAGGCGGGCCCGCCTAGTCCTTGTCTCTCTCCATGACATCTCCCCAGAAGGCCGCCTCCCCAGTTCGTTCGCGCCCCGCCCCTCTTCTTTCGTCCCGTCTCCGAGCTCCTTCGAAAGAACTACCAATCGCCGCCGCGAGCTGCGTTGCCGTAGTAACTCTTGTCCCCACCCCTTCATTCGTCCCACCCCCAGGATGCTTTGCGGCGTCCCAGGCCCCAGCCCCTTTGTGCCATCCGGGTCTCTGGCGCGAGCGGCTTAGTCAGTCAGCGGCGAAGCCTTGGCGGCGGCGGCGGGTACTGTTGAGAGCGGCGGGTGGAGGCGCGGCCCCAGCGGCCGGGACTCTGTGGAACATGGCGGTAAGTGGTGACTCCTCGAGCCGGAGCCGAGCCGGGGGAAGGGAAGGAAAAGGTACCTCCGCGAGGAGAGAGGTTTGCCCGCCGGGGAGGGAGTGCGCGTAAGTGTGTGAACAAAATGGCGCTGCGGCCTCCTCCAGGCCCCGCCATCATGGCTGCCCGGCGGAGGGTGGGGGAGGCGAGGCGGTGCCGGCTGAGCAGGAAGGGAGGGGGCCGCTGGGAGTGCCTGCTTCCAGAACTTTCCTAGCGACACCCCGGCGGCCTTCCTGCGCTCGGAGGGCTCTGGCCTCCTAACCTTAAGTCCTCGGAGTGGGGGTGGGGAGGAGATGGTTCGGCCGGGGGATGAGGAGGAGGAAGACAGGAAACGGGGGCGCGGAGCCTACTCTGCCTTTTTTTCTTGGGGGCAAGGGGGCGGTGTTTACATAGGAAGTGGGAGAAGAAAGAAGGAAGCGGGGCCTAGTCGGACCCCCGCCCCCCCCCTCCCGCCTCTGTCTGCGCAGGAAAGCGCTCCGGGGAACCCACCGGGACCGGCGTTTGCTGCGTGCGTATGTGTTGGGGCCGAGCCAGGCAAACTTGGATGGAGCAACTGAGGTGGGGGGGGGGGGGGGGATGTCCCGATGCTCAGGTGGCCCTAATAGGGCCCAGTCGGGCTGATCTGGACCAGACCCTCAAAGGCCCCTCCTTCCTTTCCCTAGCATTTTCATACAGCTGAAAAAGACTTTTTTTTATATAAAGTAAAAGGTCATCCACTCCAAGTCCATCATTCTCCTGGGATTATAGATTTGTACCTTGAAGGGGCTTTTTTCCTTCTTTTTCGTAAAATGTTGAATTCACACTTTTAAGGGCATTTAAAAAGATCCTATTGCAAGCCCTTTTCATAAGATCGTAGTTTAGAGGTCGTACAGTCTAGTCTAGTCCACTCATTTTCATAGGAGTTTAGATTTACATCTAACAATTTGAGACCATCGAATCCTATTTATTTTCATATGTTTGTAAGTAATGTGTATTGTATTTATGTAATATACACGTGTATTTGCAGCTGGAAGGAACTTTAAAGGTCATTCAGGCCCCTCATTTTCACAGGTTCATGGATTTTACATCTGATAGGGATGTTAGAGGCAATCTAGTCTGGTCCCCTTTTCATAAGATTGAAGATTTACTCTTAGAAGGGATTTTAAAAGCCAAATAGTCCAGTTCCTTTTTCTTTTACATGTGAAGAAAATGAGATCTAAGATGATTACGGGGATTTCTTTAACGACCATGTAGGTAGTAAGCAGTTCATCCCAGATTCCAGTTCTGGTCATCTGAATGCTGGGCTTTTAAACTTTACATCCTGTTGCCTTTTCTGAGATCTGAATTCTGGAAGGTAGGTGAGGTCTTGTGCCCCTCTCTCACCCTCTTCCCCATGTGGCTATATTTTAATCTCTAAGTCTGACAGACTTGTCTTTCAAATATTATATTGTATAATTTGATGTCCTTCCTTATTTTAAGTACTGTACTCTAATTCCTTGGACAAAACTTCATAGGACACTACAAATTGATGGATGGCATTATTGCTTGATTACATAATTTGTCAGATGACAATAAAAATGTGTGAGCTTTTTGTTTTCCTTTCTGTTGACAGGTATAGGAGAAAATTTCTCCTTTTAAAATGTTTTTGGATTAATTAGCACATTCTAGCTTTTTGAAGACTTCCCTTAATAATCTAGTGTATATTAGCACTGTGTCTGACATATATTTAAATGTTCTTCAGATTAAAGCATATATGCCATTAAGATTTATTGCCTTGGTTCCCTCCCGCTGGAGTCAGGCTGTGTTTTTCCATCAAGTTCTTCCCCCATTTTACTTCCTCACCACCTTCATCCCTCTAGCTTTTCTGGCTATATTATTTCATTGGTTTTTAAAGGAAATCAGTAGTTCTAAATATTGATTACACTGGTTATATTCGACCAGGAAATTGGTATACTTTTTTAAAATGGTAATTATTACTCAGACTTAAATTTTTTGGTTAATAAACATGCTAGATTCTGTATCAGTGATCTAACTTTGAGATCTAACTTATAGAACGAAGTATGTTATTAATCTTAGAGATCTTAGTTCTCTTAATAAGTATAAACTTTTTTTTGGTTTATACTTTATAAGAAAGCTGCTATCAATGCAGATTTCCAATAAATGAGATCATGAATCTTGACTGACTTGCTAAAAATGACATTAAGCAGCAACAATGTGTTTTGATTGTAAAATATATGTGTGTGTGTATAAAATTTTCCCCAAATACAAAATAGTTGACCTTTTAAATTAGTAGCTATTTCACAGAGCTTTCAAGCTAAGAAAATTGTACTTGCCATACATGTGATGAACTTTATTTTCTATACTAGAAATCAGCGTTGCTGGTTCACATTTTTTACTCTTAAGTATTGATTAATGTTGTCTTACATTCTTTTCACTGTAGCATAAATGAATACCAATACCCCTTCAAGGCTTTGGGGTGCTGTGGGGGCAGGGCAGGGCATACACATCTGGTGATCCATCTTAATCCCAGAGGTGTTTCTCCCACCAGTCCCATCAATGAAGATTGATCATAGATCCATAAAAGATCAACCACTTCAATTTATGTATGAGGAAACTGAGACACAAAATAGGTTAAATGATTTGGCCAAGATCTCTAAGATCATGAAGAACTACTAAGGCAGTTCTTCAGTTTTGAATCCAGGGCCTCAGACTGCATTCATTCAGTGCTTTTTCCATTTTTACCAGCTGCCTTTCAGAGTAGGTTATAGAGGCTTGAGCATGGGAGATGCATCCTATTTATGTAAGAGTACATCAGCACTCATCAAGGTGATTCAGTTCAAACACTTATTAAATAACTGACTTCTCTGTCTTGCAGGATATTACACTCTTAAGATATTTGCGAAGATGGGGGAAATGACTTCCTATCCTATTGATCTCTTAAGATGAAATTCAAATTCCTCAGTTTGGTATTAAAGCTTTGGTTCCAGTGTATTTTTTCAGATTTCATATTCTTTCCCTTCTACTAAACTACTTCACTCCCACTCATCCCCATTCCCTCAAATTGGTTATAGACTCCTTGAATAGAGGACTTCCCCCCCGCCTTTTGTCTTATAACTATTGCCTAGGATTCTCAACACTCCCCTTTCCTCAATGGCTTTATAGTTTAACTAGGAGATAAAACACATAACTTGATAATAATAGGTTTGTAAAGTAATAAACTGTAAAGATTGAAGTTGAATAAGAAGGAACTGGAGGTGACCAAAAATAAATTATCTTGTTCAAGATACATCAAAATTAGACAGCTAAAATCATCCTTAGGTTTTAAAAGAATTTTTAATAGAACCTCTTCCTCAGCCAGGTTCCTGATTTTCAAACCCTACATCAGTAGTGCAAATTCAAATAGAAATGGCCACTAAACCATTCATAAGGAGCTATGGAAGTTGCATATTGACTTAGAAAATCACATGATAATATTGTCTTTTTTATTATTTTACCTATTTCCTTATACCATTTTAATCTACTCTGGGCATTGTGTGCTTTTAACATTTCTGTCCTACATAATCTAGTCTACCTTGGATTTCCAATTCCTTTTCCTTTTCCCCTTAACTACTTCTCTACTTGGTCCCACTTGTTATCTGCCAGGTCTCAGAGAGTGTGTGTACACCTATGTACATGTAGGTACACACAACCACGTTGTGATCATTCCTTGCCATTTTTAATCTCTGCTTAACTGAGATATAATTTAAAGCCTATCTTTCCAACATTACTGAAAACACCTGGACAGAAGAGCCCATTTTAAAAGTAGAAATGAATTTATTCTATGCTAGTTTTATTTTGTAATAACTAGCAATATTTAAAAAAAAACCTAGTGATTTAGAGCATTCTTAATTTTGAGTTGAGGAGATGGCTATTTACAGTACTGCTAAATACTGTTTGCATGACAGTGCTTATAAAATTCCATTTGTTAGATATTATAACAGGTTTTTGTGGTTTTTAATCATCTGTTTGTAGATAGTCTTGTTTCATCAGTGCTAAAAATTAATCTTAATTTGTTTCTTTCATTCCTTATGTACATGACATGGTTTTAATAAAATTCTAGCCGTGAAATATACTTTTGACAAATCACTTAAGTGAATATTTCAAAGCTGTAGAATGGTCTACCTGGTGATCATACAAGGAACCAAAGAAAATATTGGATTGTGTATTAAGTTGAATTATAAATGACTCTCTGATTCCATATATTTAATCAGTTATAAATTCAGCTTTTTCATAGATGCAACATGAGCTAATCATTAAATAGAGACTGAATTTCTGACTTATTAGTATAGGAAACTTCCTTCTACCAGATTAAATAGATATTCTCAAGGGTTCAAAAAAGTTACCTCAAATGCTTAGTTCAACATCTAAAGTAAATTATTATATCCACTATTTTCCTGGCCTATTAGACTTTGTGGCTCCTTATTCTCTCTAGAATAATGAATGAAGAGCATTTAAAAAGTACTAATTATTTGCCAGGTACCATATTGAGTGCTAATTATGAAAGCAAAGATAGACCTTAATCTCAGGGAATGTCTAATAGGAAAAATAGTGTGTGTTGTTCTCCAACATAAATATAATCCATTCTTAGGATAAGTGAGTCAAAAATAGGGTTTTGGACCCAGGTCTTCCTGACTCACCATTCCTGTTCACTGTCTGCTGGCATTCATAATTATACATATAAATAACTTACAGTGGTCTAGATTTTATGAATAAAATCAGAACTTGAGTAGATCACTGACTGTTTTTTATTAATTTCAGTCCTGTTGTAAAAATAAATTTAATTCAATGCTCATTGTAGCTATATTCTATTACCCCACCCCCAAAAAAACAAATAAACATAAATCCACTTCCCTTGAAGAGCTTTTAGTGAAAGGTAACTTTTTTTAAGAAGCCAGAGTGATTGTATTTATTTTAAATGACATGAAAAGCTTTACATTAATCCTCATTCCCTGAACATTCAGGCTAGTGACACAGAACGAGATGGAATAGCCACAGAAAAGTCATCTCCAGATAGAGATAAGAAAAAGGAGCAGTCAGATGCCTCCATTTCTCCTAGAGCATCAAAACATCATTATTCAAGATCACGATCAAGGTCAAGAGAAAGAAAACGGAAATCAGGTATGAATGTTCTGAAAAGATACTTAATGGTAATTATTATATTCTGTGTATAGACTATGTAGGAGTTATCCAGGTTATAATTGATTATTACATTTATACAGATAATCACCTCGTCCAAAAGTTTAAAATAAAAGTATTTCACATTTTCTGGCTTCTGTATGTATAATGTAACTACCCTGATATCAAAGTTTGATATACTTTGTCTTATCTCAAGACAGGAGCTACATAGTTGGAAGAGTGTTGCTATTTTCTCCTCCCAAAATTTTCTGCCTCCTTGAAAATGCCATACGATATTTATTACTTACCATATTGTAAAGTAATTAATATTTACATAGGGAAGAGAGGTGATATGTGGGGAAATAGTCCATTTATAAATGAAATCAGAAGTACTTTGATATTTAAATCCATAAGCTTGGGGAAGGTTGTTAACTCTTATGTATTTTTGAGTAGTACATCAATTTTAGTACAGCGTGAAAAAAAGCATGAAAAATGAGTCTACCCACATAAATTTAACAATTGAAGTTTATCCTCTCTAAGTACTAAAACTTCGTGTTAAAATGTTATCTTTTCTTAGAAATTTTTTCCCAAAAAATTACAAATACTCTGTGCTTAATCTTTTCTTTAATGACTTGAACTTAAGAACTTTAGTTTATAGTCGTTCTCAAGAGATGCTGAAATGTATTCTTATACTACTAAGTGGCTTCAGACTGACCTCTTCTGATTTGCAGTCTAAAATCTATGAGCTGGAAAGCCGAGCACCTATTCTTACAAGAATTGCCTTTACAATAAAATAGGGAGAAGGGAAGCTGGCTCTTTGTAGTTAAGGGTGTTCAGGCTTGAGATTTGTGGCCTCTTTTTAAACTAAGGAGGGTGGTTTTTTAAATGTTCTGGTTTTGAGACTTGGATAATTGATATTATCAGATAAACTGAAGTGTCTCTACCTTGATCTGTGTAGATACAGTGAATGTGTAAACAAGTTCAAGCCTTAGTTTTGGGGAAATCATTTATAAACAAGATATTTATAGAATTTGTATGTCTTTCTGAACACTTGGCTTATACTATTGGTGATTTTTTTCTTCCCTTACAGATAATGAAGGAAGAAAACACAGAAGCCGGAGCAGAAGCAAAGAGGTAATTAACACTTTGTAGAGTATAGGTAATTTTAAAATACTTTTAAAGTTTCTGGTAGAAATGTATGTGTGAAATATGTGACCTTGATATGGTAAGTACCCAAAACTTTACAAATTTGGAAGGTTAATTGGGTTATGGAATATCATAGAGAAGCATGATTTGGATTCATCATTTTAACAAGAAGATAGTTGTTTATGGGAAAAGTACATTCAGAAACTTAATTTTAATTTGTTGTGGAATTTTTCACAATGAAAATTTCATATCATATGAAGAAATATATAATTGGTTCTTTAGGGCTATCGCACAGAGCTTCCATTAACCTGAGGTCCCGAGTCTTCTGATGACTTAACACTGCTCAGGACTTTTAAAGTAACAATCATCTGTCTAGGGATACATTCATTTCATTTTATTTTTTTGGAAAGATAACAAGAGTCCTCTTTTCTCACTTAGTTCAGTTTTTCTAATAGTAGCATTGAACTTGGAAAAAAAACTGCTACAGGGTCACAAGAGTAAGTGAGGGGCAGCTGGAAATGTGGCAGTGACAGCAAAGCTTGAGGAAAAAGGCAAGGGGAGTGAGAAGAGGCAGCAGCTGTGGTGCAAAGGAGATAACTGGCTCACCCACCAGAGAAGACATGGAGAGAGCCAACAAGGAACAGCAGAAATAGCAGCCAGAAAGGGAGGAGGAGTCCTTTGGGGGCTGGGTGAGGGACTCCTAAAGCTAAATGTGGGTCAGGGACTTCACCTCCTCCCCTAATGGAAGCTCTGTAAAAATTTTAATTTAGGAGAGTTTTTGTGAAAATGACTATTTTGTTTAGCTCACATGATAACATTTCTATAATAAATCATACTCAGCGTGCTAATGCGCGAAGAGACTGAACTGAAGACGCTGCAGACTCAGATAGCAAAATTATAAGCCTACTTCATGATAAGGTAACTATTAGTCATTCAAACTCCTATTTCCCTTAAATATATCTTAAATCAGTTAAGGGTTTTGATGGGTTTTTTTTTAAATTAGTAATAAAGTTATGTATGGAATACTGAAATAAAATTTGAAAATTGACCCACTTTTTGAAGTCTTTCTAATTTGCCATCATACTGCAGAGTCTAAGAAAATTATCTTAAATGTTATTTTAGAGGGGAATTGGCAATTAAAAGTAAAATCCACATGTCACAGATTTCTAACTTTTTAACATTAACTGTTATATGATAGTTTTCATAAATTACAACATGCATGTTTAGATAAATAGTGGTGGTAATCAAAGTATTTTAGGGGAAAAAATGCCAAGTGCAAAGAAATACATTATTGCATGTATTTTACTGCATGGGGTGACACTATATTATCATGGGAAGCACATTGAACCTGGGAGTTAGGAGGAGCCCTGGGTTCTAGCCCCAGCCCTACTGAAACTGAGTGAACTTGGACAAGTCACAATGTCTTGGGCTTGTTTCCCTCATCTGCTAAATTAAGAGGGCTGAATTAGAGTATTTTTTAAATGTATTCCAACTCAAATTTTTTTTTTAAGTCCAGGATCTTGAATTTGAATAACAGCTGGATCAGAAAGACAAACCTAGATGCCTGTTTCAAGGGCAAGAGAGAATAATACGTAGCATTTCTCTTCTTTTTTTGAGTAGTATGGGTGCCAATAAATTTGAATTTTAGCTGAATCTGTGAAAACATCAATGGTATATAGGGTGGTTTGGTTTGTTTTATTTTTATTTTATTTTGAACTGGGGGAAATAATATGATGGCATTGGGATTAGATATGTTATTCCTATCTTGAATTCTAGTACTATTTTTAAAGTAAAAGTGCTTGACATTTTTTACCATAGGTACCTGTACCAAAATAAAAATCCCAAACTTGTCTGCCTATATCAAGAAGAAAAATGACTGCTTCAGAATTTAGACTCCAATGAAAACTTTGGAGACAGTCAGAACTGACCTTACAGAATACTTTGACACTGTAGCTATAAAAGGAAAGACTGTGTCTGCTTAAAATAATTGGAGGATGCAAAAAAAAAATGCTTAGGAAGTTGTCTTATTGAAAATAGTCATCCATTTGAAACTGCATTTCCTAATGCATTTCCTAATCTTCTGAGTGTCTCTAATTAACTATTGTTCATTTCTATCTAACATCACAATTCTGTGGTACTATGTACTTCCAACAGTTAAAGATCTACGCATTTATAAGTAATGTGTGCATCTGGTGTGTATCTAAATAATTGGTTGTTTATATTTGAATATGTACATTTATTAAGCTTAGCAGTGATAATTGAAAGTGTTTTCACCCTGCTATTGAAAAATAATTTTATGGGACATTACTACTACATTTGGAGGGTGGGGGTAGGCGGGGAATAATTATAAAGAAGAAAAACAAAATAGTAATATTCACTTGCAACATTGGGTGATGTGAACATAGATAATTATTGACTGAGCCACACTCCTAAGGTTACTAATGTTGCATCACAACATATTTTTATCTTCTGATACCCATACTAACTCTTTTTGTTGCACTATTTTCCTGAAAGAACCAACTTCTTCTTAAAACAGGCAAGAAGACATGAATCCAAAGACAAGTCCTCCAAGAAACATAAATCTGAGGACCATAATGACAAAGAACATTCTTCTGATAAGGGAAGAGAGAGACTAAATTCATCTGAAAATGGTGAGGACAGACACAAGCGCAAAGAAAGGAAATCATCAAGAGGCAGAAGTCATTCAAGATCTAGATCTCGTGAAAGGTAAGCAGTGGTTATATTAATATTTAATACAGCAATGGTCAAATGGTTTTTTCCAAAGAGTTATGCATTTTTTGAATACTCATTTAATCGTGTGCATCCCAAACTATTTCTTCTCCTTTCTCAAATTTCTACAGGTTTAAAAAGTACATATTGGAAATTGAAAGCATAGTTAATAATTATTTCAGAAAATTGGCAGCTTATGGCCCTAAGGATTCAGGAATAGTCCACAAAACTAAAGAGTATATAAGAGAAGAGAACCTCCTTGATGCCATGTAATTATTAAAAGTAAAAATTTTTAGCAAGTGCCTACTTTGTGTGAGATTACTTGAAAATTTATTTTCAGTAGATCTAATCAACCACATTTGTAGAATTATTTTTTAAGCTAAAATAATTCATTAATACAGAGAAGGCATTTGAAATTTTACTCAAAGACTTTCTTTTTCTATGTGATTTAAAGGAATCTAGAAGCTAGGTTTATCGCTTGGTTTTTCTTAAAAATACAAAAATTTTAGCATTACACATTTAGAAAATGCACAAAGGCTTGTCTTTTATGCATTTATGGTTTTTGAAATCTCAACTCTAGTAGTTACACATGTAGAATTTTATAGAGTTTTGCCATTTGAGGCAATATAATGCATAGACTAAATAGGATCCTAAATATTTATAAGTGGCTTTGATGGAACAATAAATTTGAATTGTTCTCATTAAAAGAATAGTGCATAACTTTTTTAAACCACTTGTAATTTAAGTGTGAGTGAGTAAAAATACATTCTTTATATTTGATGTTTCAGGCGTCATCGTAGTAGAAGCAGAGAAAGGAAGAAGTCAAGGTCCAGGAGCCGGGAACGGAAGAAGTCAAGGTCCAGGAGCAGGGAAAGAAAGCGTCGGGTTAGGTCTCGATCAAGGTCAAGGTCAAGACATAGGCATAGAACCAGGAGTAGAAGTAGAACCAGAAGTAGAAGCCGGTATGTGTTTATTATATATCATATTTTGAGATAGTTGTGGGGTTTATTTTGTTGGGTATGTTTTTAAGTGACTTACTAGAGTCATATAAAAAGTAAACGTTAAGTTTCAATATCTAGAAATAAGATGGGGGGGGTAGAATTTTTTAATCATGAGTGGATTGGATTTAGATAATTTCTGAAGTCCTCTTCAGATCTGAATCCTGTTTTGTCTAGAAATGAGCAAGTTCTTTTGGGATTCAAGACTAGAAATCATTACAGAGATGTGTAGATATGTATGTCTCAAAAAGTGTGTTGGGTTTTTGTGTGAATTTATGAGTTGAATTTCTGATTTTCATGAGTAGTCTTCATTATTGCATATATAAGAAATAACACTCCTAGTGAGCAGGTTGTAGATAAGAGAATTTCTGTTTAGCCTTGGGCAAGTAACTTCAGTACTCCAGAATCTTGTATCTTCATTTGTTAAGTTAGGGGATTGATTTCTTCCAACTCTGACCCTGGAATCTTCATTTTATTTATAATAGCCAGCTTTCTTTTTTGCCTAATGCTACTGTTTGATGACAGTTTTGAGTGTGAACCTCAGTTTTTAGATGAGAAAATAGCAATTTTATTGATTTTTATCTAATTTTTATAAGAAGACAAGAGAGAATAAAGTCCGATTTGTATTTTACATTGTTATAAAATGATATGAATCAGACAGTTGCCGAATGACAGTTTCTATTTTAAAACATTTTACGTGTAAAATGTTTGTTTTTCTGAGCTTTTAAAAATATGTTAATAAATTAGTACCTAGTAAAACTCCTAAAATTTATTACAGGGAAAGAAAGAAGAGAATTGAAAAACCACGAAGATTTAGCCGAAGTTTAAGTCGAACTCCCAGTCCACCTCCTTTTAGAGGGCGAAACACAGCAATGGATGCACAAGAGGCATTAGCTAGAAGGTATGTTTATTCTCTTTGATCATTTATCTTTTTTTTTTTTAAACTTAGCTTTGATGAGCTTTACACGTAAAAAAAAAAAAAAAATGAGTTGATCCTGTCACTGAATCTAGGGGATCAAAATTTAAAATACAAAAGATTCCATTTGTAATCATACTTTAAATATTGTGACCTTTCGCAATGCAGAAATAGTTTCATTAACTTTTACCTCATGTCATAATTTCACTATTTGTGAAGCTATGAAGATTGGGGTGGTTGCAACAAACAGCTCCTCCCCTCCCCTTTTTGACTCTTCTTAATTTCCTAGATTTTCTGTTGATTTGGGGAGGTTTCTGTCCGGTGTTTTGGGGTTTGTTTTGTTTTTCCGGAAATATCAAGAAGTCCCAGGACTTGGGATTGAAAGTTGCAATTCTTGAAACTTTTCACTTATGAAACAAGAAAATTTACTGTTGGTTGTAAAAGACACTACATTTCTGCTTCTTAATAGCATAAAATAAGTACATCAATATTTGCCCTTTGGTTAGAAGTACGTGAAGTGTAATGTTAACTATTTTGAAGGAAGGAATACTTGATCGATGTAGTTGTATACTATGTCAGTAAATAGAAGCCATTTGTGATTTGCCCTTAAAAAACCTTAAATAAAACCCTGTTAAAGACAGGGAAAAACACACATTTTCTTAGATTTTCTTATTTATGTGTGGTTCCTTGGACAACACACAAGGGAGATGGAGCTATCTCATTCAGATCTACAAGGTTAAGTCTTCCCAAAAGACTTAATCATTTGCAAAGGCAGGAGAAAAATCACAGCACTTCATATTTGCTATTTTTCCCATATTCTGCGAATTCTACACTAGCTTTTGTTGTTTTTTTCTTTTTAAAATTAAGTTTCTATTTTTTTCCCATTGCAAAAATACAGTTATCACAATGTAACCCGATGTACTGCTGCCCTGTGAACCCAGCCTGGCAGAAACTGTCTCCAGCTGAACAGCAGCAGCAGCAGCAAAGGTGTGAGCTCACCCCTTCCTCATTCCATTCACCTTAGTGAATGGTGTTGATTTCAAAACTTGCAATGGCCATTTTAATGCAAGTAGTATCGTTTATTAAGCAGTTACTCATCCTTTATATATATTTGATTTTTTTTCTTATTGAAATTAAAAGCAACAGAATAAGTAATTGTTTTCAAATCCATAAATGAATGTGAGTCAGATGGCAAAAGGTGATGCTCTCAAAATGTGAGAATTTTCTTAGCTTTTCTGTGTTTAAATTTATAGTTAATATTACATAAAAACAGGTGTGGAATTTTTTTCAAAACCCGCCAGTTTACTCCTACACAAACCCTTTTTCATTTTCTGATTTTAGGGAAATTTGAGGCTGACACTGGTAGTTCACATTACATTGCCTATTTATGTGATTTAACTACCAATTCTTCATCATAGGAACAATTAAACTGTTCATGGGTTCTTCGAATTTGAATGGACAACTTAGTTGCTGAGGAATTAGCTACAGTATAGGAAAACTTGAAAATTGAAGAATAAAATATATTAAAACAGCTTTGCAAATAGTTTCACATACATCTGCTAAAATAAAACATTTTCACTAATCCCTAGAACTCATAGAGGTGATGGATATTATCTTGTATTTGCTCAGAAAGGTAGAAATTTATTGATTTTATGTAAACTTCAACAACTATTACAGAGCAAATACAAGTTGCCTATTCAACTTAATCAGACAGTAATTTTTGCCAGCCTACTTCCTTAGCATATTACAGGTAGGTGGGCCTATTGATTTATAGCACTGATCTCTTCAATTGTTACTTTAAAAATAATAATATTTCAAATGCTGAAAGTGAAGTGCCAGGAATCAAATACTTCCTTCTGCCAATGCAATAATCTGTAATTTTCTTATTCAACTTTGGTGGCCATCATAGAATTCTTTCGTTGCAAAACTGTATTCTTAGAAGTGCAACCCCCGCGCACGCCCCTTCTACTCCCTATCCCACACCCCAAAAAATCCTATTTTTTTTTTTTCCTTCCTCTTGATGAAACTTTATTTGTAGAATCCTTTTGGAGTTTGAATTTTCAACAGTGGCTTCTCTAAGAAAATACATTATCAAGAAAGAATCATACTTGTTTAGATTTTATGTGCTATGCAATAAATACTTAAATTTATGTAGGGCGGGGAGGAGTTGTTCTGAGTTTTTGGTTTTAATTTTTGTCCCGGAACTGTGATTTCACAGGTTTAGAAAATTCATTCCATTGATACATAAAAACATGTAATCTGGGACTTAAGTATATTCTTTTTTCTAAAAAAAAAAAATCAAATCAAGAATAGCATAATAATTTTAAAACACATGTCCGAAATTTTCAGATGCTTTGCCTTCTGAATTTTTTTTCCTAGGCTATTAATGAACTTAATTTTCAGTTCAGTCTTGGGTTGTGAACCATGAATTATGTCTTTTTGACTAAAGGGTCTTAGAATATTATCTGGTCCTCCAGTTTTGTAGGAAATTTAGACTCAGAAAGTTGAAATGACTGATCTCACAATAAATTAGTGGCAGAGGGCTCAAACCTAGGTCTCTTCAATTCCTGGGTGCGGTGGTCTTCATAACCACAAATTTACTATAAATTAAAAGCAACCAAATGAAATGACTGAAACATGTTCACTTTTTCAAAAATCTGCACAAGAGTAACAGAGCCACTTGCATTAAGATGAATTTGGGAATTGTAACATTATTTCATTGTAATAGTTTGCAAGGCTTTAAATGCTTAAAAAGGGTATATTTAAACACACAGTAGTCAGGAATTAAATTTTTACTTATTCCTCAAAACTGTGTCTGCTTCCTCTGAAAAACGTTCAGAAAATTCTGAAATCAACATTGTCTTCTACTTACCAATTCTTTAGTTGTTTCTGAATGTGGACAAGTGAGTGTTTTATTTATATGGTTAATTTCTTACTAAAACACTGCCAGAATGTGAAAAGTTTACAACCATCATATACATTCCAAGTTTAAAAAACAAAAACTTACTTTTATGTCTAACATGGACATTAGGACAGACTATCATCACAGAGATTGCCTTTAGGTAGGAAAGATAATTGATAAATACTGTTACACCTACTGAAAGAAATTTTTAATAGAAGTTTTAAAATGGACATATCCCTTATTTTTTTTGTTCTAAAATTAAATATATATATTAATGTATAATCTTGTGTCTTATTTAGGGGTTCTTTTATCTTACATACTTGGAATTTTTTTCTGTTATGAATCGATAGGTTGGAAAGAGCAAAGAAATTGCAAGAACAGAGAGAAAAAGAAATGGTTGAAAAACAGAAACAGCAAGAAATAGTAGCAGGTAAACTTTTAATAACTTGATTAAACCAGAATTTTCACAAGTAATTATTATTATGACTATGCAGGTTTCTTAGCTATAATGGGGAAATATAGAATTGGAGCACAATGTGATGAAAAATGTCTATGAAAAGTTGGTGCTCAAAGAGAGCTTAGATTAGATACAGTGGATGGAATGCTGCATTTCTATTTAAAATATTTGAATCTTGGCTATGTGTCTGTGGCCATTAATAAAGTCACTCACCTTGTCTGGCTTCAGGTTATCCAAGTAAAAAATGAATTAGGATTGATTTTATAGTCTATAATATTTTCCCAGCTCTAAATCTTTGATTCTAAAACTTTTTATACTTAAATTATCATAATTTAGAATTTCTTTCATAATTATCTCTTAAGTTGCTCGAGTATGTGCTGTTTATAGTTTACACACCTTCACCACATCACGTAAATTAACTTAAAAAATAACTCTCACCAGAACTATTGCAATTTCCTAATATCTCAGTTCATTCCTAGAGTGAAGCTTCCACTGCCACATTATTCGCTCACCATTCAAAGACTCTTCAGTAGCTTCTTATTCTTCTCCAATCTATATTATATAATCATACTACAGTTCATTTCATGTACTCTGCTTTCTGATTAAATTTGCCTTAATCTCTCTTTACTTATATTGATGTGTGTGTGTCTGGAATGTCATCCTCCCTAATAACTTCATCTTTAAAGGCCTTTCTCAAATGCCATTTCTTCCAGGAAGCTTTCCCTAATTTTTCACTACACTATACAAGTGTTCTTTCCTTTTAACATTTTGCTTTTACCTTCCACATACCTATCTATCTAATATTATCTACAACCGCCACACTTTTCTCCTTTGGATATCACAATTCCCCTGGTTGAAACTGAAGCTGACATTGTCTTAAATATTTAAAAATTCCTCCTTTAATGGCCAATTACCATAGCCTTAGTGTTTACTATTGGAGTTTTGGTCTTTATGTTTTGAATTACAAGGAGTATCTTAATTCATTTACTTTCCCTTTTTGTAATATTTATAAACCTAAGTCAAACAGTGAACATTTAAGTACCTATTACTGTTGAGAGTGATATAGAAGTTCACAATCTGGGGGGGAGGATACTACTTAAAAATAAGCTGAAAGGAAAAGTACCCAGCCTGGAGCTGTGGTACAAACCTATAACAGGCTGGGAAATTATGACTGAGAGGAGCTCTTTGAAGTCTACTCCCCAATCAGAGGGAGGAAAAAGGTTTGGGTGGGGTGATGCCAAGTAGGTGTGAGTTTCAGAATTATTACAATCTTGCTGAAGGATGAGTTACTGAAGACAGTGCTCCTAGCTGGAGACAATTAGTAAATGGGAGATGAGATGGCTGTACTGGGCCCCTCAAAACAATTTGCTTCTATATCTACTTAAATTATACGCACGCGCGCACACACACACAGTTTAGATCATTATGAATGAATTCAGATTTTTTTTAAAAAATGTAATGGCTATATTACTCTTCAAATTCTAAGTACTCTATTACTTTGCCTTTAGACAGCCTTGTATCTTAATATTCATTTATATTTATTCTTCAGCAGCTGCAGCTACTGGTGGATCTGTCCTCAATGTTGCTGCCCTTCTAGCCTCTGGAACACAAGTAACTCCTCAGATAGCTATGGCAGCTCAAATGGCTGCACTACAGGCCAAAGCATTGGCAGAGACGGGAATAGCAGTACCTAGTTATTATAATCCAGCAGCTGTGAATCCTATGAAATTTGCTGAACAGGAAAAGAAAAGGAAAATGCTTTGGCAAGGCAAAAAAGAAGGGGTAAGCATCTGTACTTAATGGATCAATGTCTCTTTTCTGGCATTTGCTGTTCTAAACACACCAGAATTGGCTGGGGAGGCAGAGGTAAAATGGCAATGGTGGTTTTATCTTGAAAAAGTTACATTGGGTTCAACCCGCCTTAACTATTTGCTAGGCAACAGTTATTATATAAAGTAGTGGCTACTGAGTCTGGGTTATGGAAGTTCACTTCCACATCACATTCCAAGAACAGAACCTTAGAATGAATTTCACACAGTGATAGAGAGGTGTTTATTTCCATATTTTAAGTTGTATTACAGACTTTTAAACATTGAAAATGTATATGTTTTAATGTCTCCTACAGGATAAGTCACAATCTGCTGAGATTTGGGAAAAATTGAATTTTGGGAACAAAGACCAAAATGTCAAATTCAGGAAATTAATGGGTATTAAGGTAAGGAGGTGGGTGTGTGGGATGGGTATTTGCATATGTTGTTATATGACTTAGTTAAATTTCTTATCACTTTTATATTCAGGGTAGTAGTTTTCCTATCCTTAAGGATGCTTTTCTAGAAATCCTTTAGAAACACTCATTATAAATCTATTCATGACTTCTAAAATCCTAATGCATTTTGAAATCTGCACCAGTTAGTATGTTCTTTGATTGTAATTGAGTTTATAGTTATATTACCCATGCCAATTAAAACATTTTACATGATAATAGTCATGGCTGTTAACTTCAAAATGTTAACATCTCTAATTTGGGTGAGAATTTATTTAAAGTAACAATTGGCATTCTCCAATGAGATGTAAGAAAGTAGAAAAAATAAGTATTATTCTCATTGCCAGAAACCATTCCTATTCCTCTAAAATACTTAATGTTTTCATTTGAAATAAAATGTGGACTTATAGGCCATTAACATTAACGATAGTTGAACCTTAAAAGATCCAAGGAAAACATGTCTCCAATAGTTGTAATGTATTGCCACATACTTTGCATTTTTAGAAAAAGCAGTATAAAAATTAATTGTGCAAATGGCTATATTCAAAGTAGAGAATAACATGTTTCTAAAGTAGGTCACTTTATATTGTCTGTTTTGAAAGCTTATGAGTAAATCTGTTTACATGTCTTTGATTTCCAGAGTGAGGATGAAGCTGGTTGTAGTTCAGTTGATGAAGAAAGTTATAAAACCCTGAAGCAACAGGAAGAAGTATTTAGAAATCTGGATGCTCAGTATGAGATGGCAAGATCACAAACCCACACACAAAGAGGAATGGGATTGGGCTTCACATCTTCGATGCGGGGAATGGATGCAGTTTGAAAAAACATGATTTTAAAGTTTGGGACTTTGTGAAATTCTTGTTCTGATGTCAGGTCCTTGTTCACCAAACAGCTAGCATTCTAGCTTGCATGGGTGTTGCATTGACTTTAATTTATTGAAAAATACAATTTTTTTTGTAAATATCAGATCAGTGATACTGGTGTTAGTGTTGTAATCAGGTTAAACCCACTTCCATTAAACTTGACAGAACTATAGAAGGACAATATTTTTTAGTTAACAAGTTCTACTTTTCAAACAAATGTAAAGCTGCAGGTGGGGTAAAATCTCATACATGGATATTTCGTGTCCACTGTCTTGTGTACTTTTGTACTTAACCTTGTACAGTTATTTTCATCTCTTGAAACATGAAAGAAATGTTGTGTAGATGTTCTTTAGAAGATCTGGCCATTGGGCACATTGGTCCAGCACAGAAAGCTGGATGGTGATGATAATAAAAGATGTTTTTTCTCAAAACTGGTGTTACTTTTAAGTTCCCTGAAATCCTTTGAATTGGTTCTTTTATGGTTGCTACAGCATTTTGATATAGTTTATAAAGACCAATTAGGAATTCCCGTTAGTAAAACAGTTAGAAATATGCTGTAGGGAATACCATAGTGAGGAAAAATGTAAAACATTTTGGGGGGAAGGAAGACAAGCTGAATGAAAACTTTCACTGAAACACTACTGTTCTTTGCTGCTGGGGGGGCGGGGTGTACAGCATTTGTTAAATACTGTATGTTATTCAGGTAATAGATTAATGCATTAAGGGTGTAAGCACTTTTATTACAATAAAGTGCCTTATAACAGAACAGTGTTATGTATGCACTTTGCTTGATCAGCCTGAGTTTGGATCTTTTCATCTCTCTGAGGTATCCAACTTTACAAATTATAATTGCATTATTAAAAACATACAGCTTTTGAAAACCACTTTGTCACTAAATGGAATCAGGCAGAACTCTGAAGTTTGTGATTTTGTATTTTGTTTGTTAAATTGGCAGAACATCACTGTAAAAGGGATCCAGATAACATGGCCATGGCTTTTGTGGGATTTTTTTGTTTTTGTTTTTTACTTATTAAATCCAGTTCCTTTATGCTTTTTCTCTCCTCGTTACTGCCTGAAAAATCAATCATTAGGTGCACCTTTATAACAAATTCCAAAAATGTTGCCTATAATGCAAATTTGTGTATGTGTTTAAAATCCATTTTCCTGTTGGCTTTCATGATGACATTAGCGATGGCTTCCTTTGGAAAAGATATTAGCCACAGAATGGTAATAAAATAACAATGCAGCAAAAAGAAAATGGTGTTTTTCTGGTAAAGTGTTAGTGGAATCCCTGGTGACATGACAGACCTGATACTATATAGAAGGGGAGCAATTTCAGTAAGCAGAATACAGTTCAAAGGATATTAAATTTCCAGTGTTTCAAAACTGTATTCCTAGCTACTTAAGACAACTATTTGTTGATAACATACTGGAGATAATGACTTATTCAGATAAACTGGTCTAATGAAAACCAGAATTGGAAAGGAATAGTGTGGGTGCACATTTATTGAAGTGCTTTCTGTGATTGGAAAGGTGTTTTGTTTGCTTTAAAAATTAAGGGTGGGGTAGCCAGATGGTGTGAATTAGCACACCAGCCTTTAAATCAGGACCCAAGTTCATCTGGCTTCATATACTCTGGCTGTATGACTGGCCAACTGCCCTGTTCCCCTCCTCCCCCCCCCAAAAAAAAAGTTTATTAAAAGTGGGCATGTGCAATGCTTTAAACTCAAAAATAAATTTGCCTACTTTTAGTAAGTGGTAGGGAGAAGATTTAACTTCATTTTCTGATTAGAAATGAAGTGCCATTTTCCTCACCTCATTAGGCAGCATTACATTCGGGGGAAAACACGATAATTACCAATTTCTATTTTACAGGTTAGGGTTCCATTTCTAGATCACAGTTATATATGGGGAAAATAGAAGCCATTGAAAGCTGTACTTTTATATGTGTGGTTTATTAAAAATGTATCTTTTTGGGTTAAATTGGAATTCTATGGTAGTTAAGAAAAAAAAGTTTTTATGGATGATTTTTTTAGTCTACATCTGTAGAATGGGAATGGGAAAAATTAAACAAATCAAAAAATTCTCTATCAGGCAACTTAGGCTAATGAGTCTTTTTTATATCAGTATCTTAAAGATAGTCTAGTAAATAATCAGCCCAGAAATAAATTCTATGGGTTGCAAAATTAGTGTTTAATGCCACTATTCTCCAGTTGTGAAACCCCATCTTTTTTAAGCACCAATATATTGATCATCAGTCAATAAGTATTAATGTAGCACATTCTGTCAACCTGTAGGGCAAAAAAATAAATTATTCCTTTGAAGGAGTTTGCATTCTAGACAACTATGTACCTGTGAAATATGGGCAATGTTAATGGAAGAAAATTTCAGAGGGAAGTCTCTACCAGTGGAGGAAGTGGGGAAACACCCACAGAAAGGTAGGATTTAAGTGGCAAAAGTTGAAGACAGAAGTGAGTCTCCAATAATGGAGGACAACCAATCAAAGTGAAGACCAAGAATTTAAATGTCATAGAAAGGATTTCATGTTTGATTTTGGAGATTATAGGAAGCATTTGAGAATCATGGAACACCGCAGTATAGGAAGTTAAAATTAAAGCTTTTCCAAATGGCAAAGGAAAAAAGATGTGTGGTTGATTATGGCACACTGCCAATGATAACAAAAAGTACCATTAAAGGATGTTTTCAAAAAGGACAGCCAGCCAGAAAAACCAGTGAATTGGTAATGAGCAGAACGGGAATAATAGGGATAACAATTTGGAATTATGCCCCCAAAGTTACCAAACTATACGTTTAACTCGGCTATGCCATAGTAAGCTTTTGCACCAAAGAAGAAAAGGATATATCATGTATATATAAAAATATTGTATAGTGGCTCTTTTTTCACTGACCAGAAATTGGAAACTAAAAGGGTGTCCTAAGAGGGAATGGCTAAACAAATTGTGATCCACATATGTAATGTAATGGGAGTATTGTGCCATAGTGCCAAAAGAGATGAACTGGATAATAATCAGGAAAGTTGGACGATCTCTGTGAAATGATTCAGAGCAAAGTGAGTAGAACTAGGAAAACCATTTATTCAATGATAGCACCAAGGGAGAAGGAAATGGCAAACCACTCTAATATCTTTGCCAAGAAAACCCCATTTGGGGTTAATAAGAGATATGACTGAACAACTACATTATAGAGATGTATTTTAGAGTGATAATCAACAAATAGTAATCCATGAGTCCAAAAGAATCATGAAACACATCTCTCGAAAGTTACTGCCACTGCAGAAATTTATTTTGCAGACCTATGCAGCTATGAATTAAAAATTCTGTTTTTTGTAGTTTTTTTCATTGGTTCAGCAGAAGGGACAGAGGAAGGAAAGTAAAAGGTTCAGATAAATTTTTTTCAAAGACTGCTGTGAAACACCCATTTCAAAATTATTGATACACCACAGTGGTGATGGTCTCAAAACTCAGGCATTGTACCACCCATTTTTTTCCTACATGCTGAGTCCACCTGTGAGAAAGTGGGTAGCATGTTGGTTCATCACAGATTCTTTGGAATCAGTTTGTCATTATGTTGTCAGATTTCCTAATTCTAAGTTTTCCGTCTTTATTGTCCCTGTTTAAATGTTCCCTTAGTTTTGTTCATTTTGCATCAGTTCATATGCCTTTCCATAATTCTCTGAAATGATTCTCATTTCTTACAGAACATTCCATCACATTTATATACCATAATTTGTCCAGCCATTCCCCAACTGATAGACATCTCATCAGATTTCTATTTTTTGCCACCTCAAAAAAGAATTATCTTTTTGTACATTCTTATTTTGTTTCCATCAGGACTAATCTGCTGACTAATTCTGCCTTCTTTCTTTTCCATCCAATTTCCCTGGTGAGACATATTTTTGCACCCCACTCTGTGTATTCTTTCCTCCTTTAGCCAGTTCAGATGAGAATAAGGTTCAAGTGTCAGCTACTTCCCTTTACACTTTCCTTGTTTGTATAGATGTCAACTTGTGTGCCCTAGTTATGTGAGATAATTTTTCTTAACCTTTCTTTTCCTTCCCCACATGTGTATTTCTTTCCCCCTCTCCATTTTCTTTCTTATGAAGATGAAGATACAATAGAACCAATTCCAAGCTTTCTAATTATATTTCCTCTATGATCTCTGATATTGATAAGATTGATAAGTAGGAGCATATGTATCTCCATATTAGAAGGCAATTTGTCCTCCAGTTCTGTATCATCATCCATGATAATCTTAAGTTTCTCTTAACTTTTATATCTGAATCTCAGAGTTTCTATGTAGCTCAGATCTTTTCATCAGGAATATTTGGAAGTCTATATCCCTCCTGCATGATTATATTAACTTTTGCTGGGTAAATTATTCTTGGTTGTGAGTCTATATGCTTTACCTTCTGGAATATTCCTTTCAAGAGATGGATATTCTATGTCATATGTGATTTTGATTCTCTCTTTTGTACTTGAATTCTTCTTTCTAGCTGTTTATACCTTTTCTTTGACCTGGAAAACCTGAATTTTAGCTATAATGTTTCTGAAAGTTTTCAATTGGGTATTTTTTTTCAGAAAGTATTCAGTGGATTGATTGTATTTTCATTTCGTTTCCTGGTTCTAAGAGATAAGGGCATATTTAAGAATTCTTGAAATGTGATGTTTAGTGTCATTTTTGGCATAGCATTCAGGTAATCTGATGATTCTTAATTGTTTTCCTCTTCAGTCTATTTTCCAGGTCAGTTGTTTTGTGTTGTGAGATACCTTATATTTTCTTCTGTTTTTTTTTTTTTTCACTCTTTTGACTTTGTTTTGTTCTTATTTTGTTATGTAATCATTGGCTTCCATATGGTTCCATCTATTTTCAGGGAATTTGTTGATTGAATCAAGTTTTATATCTCTTATGCTAAACTGCTGATTCTTTTTCCAATTGTTCCTTACATAGTCATTTCATTTCCATTTTTTCCTCTTGTAATTCATTGCATTGACAAAAATTTTCATCTTTAAAAAAAAAAAAAACTAATTCATCTAGGCATTTTAGTTGGATTTGTGCCTATTCTGTATTTTTCTTTGAGGCTCTGTAGCTATTTTAGAGTCATTCCCTGCTGAGTTTGTGACTTGAGCATCCCTGTCACTATAACACCTTTAAATATTGGGATTCTTTTTTTGTTTGCTCATTTTTCCTCTTCAGTCTGTTTTCCAGTCAGTTGTTTTGTTTGTGAGATACCTTATTTTCTTTTGTTGTTTTTTTTTTTTCAGTCTTTTGACTTTGTTTTGTTCTTATTTTGTCATGTAATCATTGGCTTCCATATGGTTCCATCTAATTTTCAGGGAATTTGTTGATTGAGTAAGGTTTTATATCTCTTATGCTAAACTGCTGATTCTTTTTCCAATTCTTCCTTACATAGTTATTTTGTTTCTATTTTTTCCTCTTATAACTCATTGCACTGACAAAAACTTTCATCTTTAAAAAAAAAAAAAAGCCTAATTCATCTAGGCATTTTAGTTGGATTTGTGCCTATTCTGTATTTTTCTTTGAAGCTCTGTAGCTATTTTAGAGTCATTCCCTGCTGAGTTTGTGACTTGAGCATCCCTGTCACTATAACAGCTTTTAATATTGGGATTCTTTTTTTGTTTGCTCATTTTTCCAGCCTACTTTTTGACTTCAAAGTTGATAATTAGGATCAGGCTTTGGTCATTTTCACAGGGAAAGTCTGGATGAATCCTTTTGCTCCTTTTTTTGTTTTATAAAGTGTTACATTGTTTCAGGATCTCAAAGATAGCTCAGGCCGGGGACCTACAAGCTTCCATTGCTTTTAATTTGGTATGATCCAGGGTTAAAGAATTGAGTGCTATCACTCTGAATAGAACTGAGAGTCTTTTACTGAGTTTAGGTCTAAGAAACAGTAGATGGAGACTGCATCCTGCTATTATCAACTAGTGGGTAGCACTACTAAATCAAGTGACAGAACTGCACTCTCCCCTTGTTCTGGAAGTTCTACTGTTGTTTACAACCCAAGTCTGTGTTAAGAAGTTGTGATTGTAGGACATCTCAGCCTTTTGTAGATATATGATCCAGAGCTCTGGGCAACCAAGCTGCTATGTTGGTGTCTGTCCCTTTAAAGGTTGGCTCCTTTAAGGATATGGGACTTTCTTTTCCTCCTTTGAAAGGGAGCTGGAATGCTTCCTCCTTGTAGTGTTGGATTCTATGAACACCTTATTCCCAGAGAATGCATAGTACCGTTTTCCAATGGAAAAATGCCTTTTTCTTTTTTTTTTTTTGCCTGGGATTTCCCCATCAGAATTCAGTTTGGGGTGTTTCCTAAAACTCTTTGGAGGAGCTGAAGAGCGGTAGAGATCATTATATTGCTTCCAGATACTCCTAAAATGGCTTCCTCCCTCTTCTATTCCATGTGCATGGAATCTACATCCTACTTTGATGAGGTTCAACAATTCACAAAGGTAATAAATCTCTGGAATGAATTCAGACTTAAACCACTTCCAGGTCAAGGGGCAAAATTTTATTGTAATACTACCAGGTGGGCAAAGTTCTTATTGAACTAGAAATTAACAAGGGGACAAGCTGGGCTAACTGTGCAAATTGCATTTTTTTTTTTTTTTTTTTTTTTTTTGCATTATGCTTTTTCTCTCCTTGTTGGAATCTTTACAAACTGCTAACTAAGTAGAGTTGATCTAATCTTACAAGAAGATGTTTTGGGCAGAACCTGAAACAAGGTACTAAGTAGAACTAATTAGTACAATGCTTGTGTTTGCACCTTTACTCATTGGAATTCACAAGTACGCCAGCTTCACAAAGTAAACTTTGTAACTTTGTGAGTTCATACCTCCCTTGAAGCTCTTTGGGCCAGAGAGCACTATGGGAGAAAACCCATAATCCCTCTCTCTCGTATCCCACAATTCATCCCTCTTGTATAAAAGAAACAGACAGAGGCTCTCGGTCAGATTTCAGCGGAATTACTGCAGAAGCCCTCTCTCTGAGGCGAGGCAAGAAAGAACATATTTCACTTGGCTGGCTGGTCGCAGAAGAGAGTTCAGCTGCATTGGAGAGGAGCACTCTGGTGCAGACACAGAGCACTTTGAGAGATTTCACCGGAATGACATGAAGAGTGGAGCTGGCTGGAGGCTGAAGAAAGCAAAAGCAGAGGCTGAAGGACAGAATCCTTGGATTTGGCAACATTCAGAGGGAGCTCTTGGAACCAAGCAGAGAGATAGACCTCTAAGCTAACCGGGCTATATTGGAGATAATAAAAGATCTGAACTTTTATCACCTGGCTGTGCTTTGAGAAGAAAAAGCTCACCACATCTCCTTATGACTGCCTAAAAGAAATCTACAAAATACAGATTTCAAAAATGTTGCCTATAATGCAAATTTTTGTATGTGTTTGAAACTCATTTTCCTGTGGCTTTCATTTTAACATTAGAGATAGCTTCTTTTGGAAAAGATATTAGCCTCAGAATGGTAATAACATCACAAAAAAGAAAACAATAATGTTTTTCTGGTAAAATATTAGTGGATACCTGATAATATCAAGGTAACAGACTTGATAATATACTTATGGGGGAGCAATTTCAGTAAGCAGAATATAGTAATAAATCAGCTGATGGTCCCCTTTATACAAGATAGCCTGAGGAGTTGACATCTATAACTTAACCTTCAGACTGTATAAAGTTAGCAGTAGGCATCAATCAGTACAGGACAGCTCTGCTGTGCAAGATAATTCTGTCAGTACAAGAGAATTCTACCGAATCAGTTTGTTCTCACTGGTTCCGCTCAAATACTGGTTGCTGCCAGGAACGTGATCTTTTGCTGGAGTCCATTCACCCCATCAATTTGACAGAGTTAACTATTGCTTAGTTTTGCTACTCTTTTTTTCTTCATTCTTTTAAGTATAGTAGAGTGAAGGAAGTATATTGGTAAATTATAATAGTGATATAAAAAACCAAAACGGGATAAAATTTTAAAATATTTTTAAAAATTCAAAATAAAGAAGCAGCCATATTCATCTCAAACAAAAAACAACGGGAATGAACATTGAACAAATAAACTTTAACATGTATTTCACATTTAATCTGTACAATATCCCGGACCCCTGTGGCAGTCTACGGAAGTCTATGGACCCTTTTTCAGAATCGTGTATTTGGACGCACAAAATAAAAGGCAAAGGGTCATAATGGTAATCAATTATATTGAAATACAGCTATTAAAATACTTTAAAAACAGTTTTACAGAGTTCGATTTAAGAAGCCCCGCTTAATCTTTTAACCACGCCCTCCCCCAAAGCCCTTCCCTTCTCGATCCCTTCAGCTGTTCTGTGCTTATGTTCCACGGGCGTTCGGAACTTTCTCCTCTTGCATCACATTCCACGAAGATCTTTCAGGTTCCGCCTTCCCTACGCGCGCCTGCGCACATTACCAGGCCTCCGGCTTTCAGAGCCACCAGAACCAACCCCGGCATGCAATGCGAACAATGGGCGCCCAGATTCTTTCCTACCCCACCCCTTACTCCTGTACTGTGTTAAACTACAAGTCCCAGCATGCTTGGGGTCTGAACCGTCTCTGCTCTCGCATTCAGCAGATTATTGCCTTCTGGGAGTTGTAGTCCTGTCGGCTACCTTAGATAGGTCTTCTGGAAGCTGGCCGTTCCGGGAAACCGTCCACTCTTCGCCGTCGGCCCGCCCCTTCTCCCGTCTCTCCTAGAGCGCCAAGATGGCGGCCGAGGTGGATTTCGGCGACCGGGAGCTGTTCGAGGCTTTCGGTGGAGATGACGAGGCGCCCAGAGGGCCAGTTCACATCCGATTTAAGACAGAGGAAGGCACGGAGGAGATGGCGGGGGACGAAGGGGAGGAGGACGAGCCGCAGCAGGCGGAGGCGGCGACGAACGGCTTCGAGGACGAGGAGCTGCGCGAGCGGCTGCGGCGGTACGAGGACACCATCGAGCAGCTCCGCGCCGAGAATATCCTTCCGTCCGATTCCGCGTCTCGCGGAGCGGCTGCGCCCGCTACCGCAGCCCCCAGAGGCCCAGGGAGCCCGCTTCGGGAGCGCCGGGGGACCCGGTGACGTCAGGCCCGCTTGTCCTTCCCGCCCGGGCGTCGGGGCTGGAGCCGAAGGGCCGCCCTGACGCGGAGGGAGGTGCCCGGGGGTGGCAGTTCTTCGATTTGCCAACCCGGAGTAGGCGCCTGCTAAGTGCGCGCCCCGGGTGCCCTTCTGCTCCCCTGCCGCTTAAGTTGTGCCCGCAGGGGAGATCGCAGGAGCTCAGATGAGTTATCGGTCTGTTCGCATGCCTTCATTAAAGTTCCTGCTGCGTGCCTGCTTCTGGGGAAGCCCTTCCTGCGGGGTGCCTGCTTCTGGGGAAGCTCCTGCTGCTCCCCGGCTACTTAACTTGTATCTGGAGGGGAGACACACCACAAGGCAGATGAGTTTTCGGTCTGCTTGCTTGTAAGGTCCTGCTGGGTGTCTGCCTCTGGGGAAGTCCCTCCTCTCCACTAGCTGCTTAAGATGTATCTGGAGGGGAGGCCACGGGGATTAAAAGTTATTAATACGAGTGCCTTTATTTAGGGCCTTATGGGTGCTTAGCTTCGGGGGTGCCCCTGCTATCCTGCAGCTGTTCAAATCGTTCCTAGAGAGAAAATGAATTAGCCGACTACTCTCCTTTAGGCTTAAGTTTATTTACTGACTGCTGTCACGATTCACCCCTTTGCCTTCCAGCTACATAAGTGAGGAAAGGAGAAAAAGAGAAAGTAAACCAATGGTGTGCCCCCAAAGCAGATGGTTATTAAGCTGCCTTAATTATTACCAACTTGTCCCATCTTTAGCTTTTTCCTAAAATGCTGCACGTTATGTGCGCCCTCTTTCTTCTCCCTCCCCCAGGGCGATTGCGTTCTTCAAGGACAAGGGACTGTCTTTTGTTTTTCTCTGTATCCCCAGGGTTATTCTGGTACCTGGCACAGAATAGGCACTTAATAAATTTTATTGATTGACTTTCTATTCCTTTGCCCTCCAAGAATCCTTGGGGGATAAAGAGAGAGGTGGGGGAGAGAGAAGGGAAAGCAAACAAGAGGGAGACATTTAAGCAGGTGAATATTAGCTAATCATCAAGCAATTATTAAGCCCTGCTGTGTGCACAGGCACTAGGATACAGAGACAGTATTCTTTTCCAATTACTACTGGTGGGGCCACGATCTGTAGGTATGAAGATGAGGAGCTAGTTATTAAACAAATATTGCTGAGGACACAGAAACCAAAATCATCCCTGCCTTCCTGGAGCTTATGGTGCTACTGACAGGAAAGAGGTGAAAATAAAAAGTGTATTAAGATGAGTTAATAATGTCCATGGTTAAACCAAGAACAAGACACTCTTCGGCCATTCCATACTTGGAATGCTCTTTCCTCATTTTTGCTTACTGACTTCCTTGGATTCCTTTAAATCTCTACAAACTTCTACAGGAGACTTTTTCCAACTCTTCCCCTTTAATTCTAGTGCTTTTTTCCCCCTTATTAATTATTTCCTATTTATCCTTTGTATAGATTGATTTGTATATATTTGTATGTTGTCTCTCTATTAAACTGAGTTTCCTTGATGGCAGGGATTTTTGGTCCCTTTTTGTATCCCCAGTGCTTTGTAGAATGCCTGGCACATAGTAGGTGCTTAATAAGTGTTGATTTAGTGAATTGTACCTGCTCTGTGCTAAACCCTGGGGGTACTTGGACTGAAAAGAAACACTAGGTACACAAAAAATATAGTTGCTAATATCTGTTCATATATTGATGTCTTTGTGTGTGTGTGTACACAAGTTGGTAATGTGGGATTGGAGCTTAGATCAAGATCATGCTCTGGGAATCATCTTCATAGAGATGGTAATTAAATCCTTGAGAGTACTGAGATCACTGAGCATGATAAGAACTGGGGAAGGACTGTCTGCTGGGTGGCTTGAATGAAATTCCAGCAAAAGACTGAAAAGAAGGAGCAGTCAGAGGAGCAGAAGGGAAACCAGGAGAGAGCTGAAAGCTCAGCCGGGAGCAGAGGGATGATAACAGAATTTAAGGCTGCAGAGAGGTCAAGGATGAGGATCAAGAAGAAGCCATTGGATTTGGCAGTTAGATATCTCACAGGTCACTTGGGAGAGAACGATGGAATGGTAAGACAGGAAGTCAAAATGAAGAGGATCTAAAATTGAAGGGGGAGGAGATAGAGGCCAGATAGCAGAAGGCCTGGGCTTTAACTATGAAAAGAAGATGTAGAATGATAGATAGTGGGGATGACAGATCAGGTGAAGGTTGGTTTTTGTTTTTTTTTTTTTTTTTTTTTTAAGGTTGAGGGATATCTGAGTGTGTCTATTTGTCCTGGAAGCAGCCAGTAGAGAGGGAAAGAGAGAGTAGGGCGTGTGGGAATAATAGGAGGCAGTCTCCTGGAGAAGGTGGGAAGGCCCTGAGTTGCCTGGAGAATGGTTTGTCTTGGCAAGGAGAAGGATCTTCTTTTCATGTGACATGTGATATATCTGAATTAGATGGAATAGGAATATGGGAGAATTCTTGATGAATGGTCATTTTTCAGTCAAGTATTACCTAAGATCCTCAGCTGAGAATGGAAGAATGGGAAAAGTGGTACTAGGAAGGGTTTGCAACAGTCTGTTTAATGAAATAGCATATCCAATAGGAAAATGTAGGAAAAAGGTGGCCTTGTAATGAAGGCCCAGCTGGATTTGGGTAACAAATTTATAGTGGACCCAGTTAGCAGTTTGCTGATACTGATCAACACCTTGTGAATTAGAATGAAGGAGGGCTGCAGGTGGAAGTAATTCTGGCTAAATGTTTAAAAAAAAAAACTGCAGTTTCCTGCCCTTATGTGTTTACTTTGGGGTCCCAGTGAAGGATAGTAGGGAAGATCAAGTCAGTATTAAGGTAAATGGTAAGGGTTTTCAAAGTCACCCCTGACTTTTTCCTTTTTTGCAGCTTTAGATACTTGATAAATCAGTGAGTAATAAGACATTTAAAAAATACTTACAATGTGCTATACTCTGAGGATACTAATACCAGCAAAAAGATACCATCTCTATCTTCAATTTCTGAATGAGAAATAGATAAGAAAGGAGGCTGGGTGGATTTGAAAATGGCCGGGAAAATTAAAGGGGGAAAAATTTATTTATCAGAGTCCTTGGTCCCAGAGGCAGTCAGAGGCATTAAGAGGATCAGAGCGTAGGTGATGTGATCTGAAAGGGCATGGGGACCTCAGACTTAATCACTGCATCAATGGGGGCTGGTGACCTGTGATCAAGCAGAGATCCTCTGTTACCTCTGCTGGCCTGGAGCTGCATGAGTATCAGAGTTCTCGTTAGCTTTGCCTTTGCTATGGTAAGCCCCTGGGAGCAGGGACTTACTGGGGGGGGGGGGGGGAGAAGGGGGAACGTGCTGCCCAGTTGCAAGCAGCAGGTTCAGTTCCCACTGCAAGCCCCTCCTGCAGCCCCTGCACTTCTAGCCCTGACCAGGTAGGAAATCCCATCTCAAAAACCAAATGGCTTCTCTCTCTCCAGTCTGGTCATCATGCCCCTCCTCCTTCCTCTCCTGGAAACCCAGGCTTCTTTCTAGGGCTCACTCAAGGCTGGCTCCTCCAGGAAGGAGGATACTTTGTATCTGGGGTGTATCTACTCACAGGGACACCCCCAGCAGCTTGTCAGTTCTTGTCGGTCTGCTCCTGCGCATCTGTGTCTTGCCCTTCCTCAGTCCTTGTGGTGCCATGGTTTGGTGCTAGGCCGCTGGTGGGACCGTAGGGCATGCGACAGCTACCTAACTTAGATGTGACCTACCGTGCTTACAAGGTAGTGGGGCAAAGGGAGAAACCAGAGGGCGCCAGGAATAAGTTGGCCCTGGACCTGAGTCTGCAAGGGAGAGGGAGGTCATGACAAGTAGAGATGAAGGACAGTCCCATTGCTGCGAGCTTGGCAGTGTTGGGCCCAGAAGAGGTCCAGACGGACAGTGGAGGGAAGGCCTCTCAGGCAGGTGAGTTTGGTCTTGAAGGGAGGGAAGGACTTCCAGAGACTTGAATTCTCTTGGCCACCTTTTAATCAATGAGCCATCGCCTTTTAGATCTTTTTTTCTTTGCTGACAAGGTGAAAGTTATATGACCTGGAAGTAAATGGTGACTAGAGGAAAATAACATATCTTTCTAACCAGTTGCACCCCGTATTGCCTCTTCCAGCTAGCCACCTTTTCCATTCTCTGTTATATATTGTTTATCCTCTTCAGATGGTAAGTTCCTTGAGGTTAGGGACTCTTGTTTACTTGTCTTCCTATTCCCAGCACTTAGCACTCACTGTTCCTGGTACTGAGTAATAGAAAACTGTCTGTCCAGTTAAACTCTGATCAGTGCAGTGATCAACCTTGTGATTTCATTGTCAGGATTCAGTGTGAAATCTCTCTCCTGTAGCAGAGAGGTGGTTTCTGGGTCTTGAATGAGGTACCAGCATATCTGTCCGTTGTGTTGGTTTGTTTTTTTGACAAGGGAGGATTCTTAGCATCAGAAACTCATTGGTAAGTGACAGTGATATAAAAAAAAGAAAAGCGTCAGTAAACATGTTTTTAAAAGAAATAATGTAGAATGAGGCATTCTTGCTGTATTTTTATTTGTATGGGAAGATGCATAACAATTTTCACTTAAGTCCTTAATAAATGTTTTTTGGAGGAGATTATGGTCTCCTGAAATATTTAAGGGAACTAGGGATTTCATTTTGATAAACTGCAAAGAATGAACTCTTCTGATTGTGTGTGTGTGTGTGTGTGTGTGTGTGTGTGCACGTGCACTCGCATGTACACTTACTTTTATTGCCCAAGTGAAGGAAGAGAGAAATTTTAAGTTCTTCCTGTTTGGAGAAGATTTTTGACTCTCCTGATTTTCAAAAGTGCTGAAATGAATGAAAATTTTCCAAAACCTGACAAGATATTTCTTAATCCTCTTATGGACTTTTGTCCTTCTTTTGTGGCCCTTGTAGACCTTGCTCTTGTAATTGAGTGATTTGGACTTGATTTCTATTGAAAAAATCTTGAGAACACTCAGCTGCACTTCATGTCTTGCTTTACCTGAGACATTTCACTCCCCAAATATTGACCAAGCCCCTCCTGGGTGTGTTTGTGCTTATCCAGTCCCTCTTTACCTCTTTGTGTCTTTTGGTTCAGTCTGATCATGGATGTGACGTAGAACTGTGTTGGAAAAGAATACATGTTTCTTAACCTGCTCTCTCGAAGAATTCATTGGAGGGCCTCATGCCCAGGATGGCTTGGCATTAGGGATTAAAGAAGAAGGACTTTTTGATTGACCTTTACAGAATTCTTAGAGTACTTTGCCTCTGTTGTGTCTTCCCTGTTAGTTCAGGATCTTGATCCCTGCCAATAGACAGTAAATAAGCTGATTGAGAGTAAGGACTGCCATCTTTTATCTTCCACCCCAGTGCTTGATGGAATCAGTGACATCTTCATAGAAAGCACTTATAGTTTGGTGGGGGTGGGAGGCTGCTGTGTGGCTAACAGCATCAAATGCTCTGGCTGACATTTGTAAGTTTATCATCTTGCTAGTCCCACAGATTGTAAAGATTTGATTTGTATTCCTTAACTAATCATTAACATCAAGAACTGAAAAGAAAACTCAGCGTTCTGTCTCGACCAAGGTATGAAATCATAAAAATAAACTGTAGTTTAATGCCAGTGTTTTTCATATTAACAAGAATGTCATAGAAATTTTTCATTTTGCCTCTTTGTTTTTCTAATCTTCCTAGAATTTTAGAAAAGTCAATACAGTTTTCATTTGCCAGATTTTCTGATTTTTGTATCCTTACCTGTATTATTATTGACACGTTGTAAGTGACTTTTTAGAAAACATTTTTAAAATAATGACAAGAAAAATTGGACTGAATAGAACAGACAAGCTAGTCATGCATCTTATTGAGCAAAAATTTTTGTCTGTTTCATATCTTATCCAGCACTTTTAACAGGGCACTGAACAAAGTGCTTAATAAATCTTTGTTGAATTAAGTAACCCACTATTTGGCTAATTTTAATTTACTTATGCCCACGATTCTGAAAAGAGTTCAAAGGATTACACATGTGAACAGCTCCAGGTTGAGGCAATACAATGTAATGGAGAGCAAAGTAGTCATGAGCAAGTTATTAGCTCTGGGACTTGGATTTCCTCCCTAATAAATGAGAATGATGTGTGCACTACCTTCCTCCAAAGATTTGTAAAGGTTGATGGATTTCTGCCTTTGACTCTTTGAGTCTAAAAAACTTGCAGCAGCATGATTTAACTTAGAACAGTCTTCTTAATGAAATTTTAGGAGACCAAAGACCTGATTATAATATGAAGGCCAGATTTTAAACATTTTTTTTATTCTTCACAAGAAGTTTAATAATAATGCCTTTTTAAAAAAATTTTTTAAATAATCCAAGATTTGAGGGAAAGTGTTTGGTTAGGATTGATGTAGAAGATTGTTCTAGCCTGATTTCCTTTCCCTCAGCTCTACCCCATTCCCAGCATAGTGCATATTTACTGTTTGACAGTGATACGATTTTACCATAGACATTTTTACTGGTTTACAAGTCTTACTAAGGAAACTAGTAGTCTACAAGCAAATAAACTATTAAATTGGGAAATGAAAAGTTAAATCAAATTTAATTTATTGATTGTTGTATTGTATTGTTTGTAGTCAAAAGGTAATTAAAATAATCATACCATATTGAGTACTTCAGTTAACTCTGCTGAAACATCTTTTTCAAACAGATAGTGTGAAATTACTTTCTTTGTTTTAAACTGCTTTTATATCCTGAGGCTCAATTTTCCCTTCAGTATAATACATCTATTTTATATTGGAAATCAGTGGAAAAATTAGATTCACTTTACAACTAAATTTTCTAGCAATTGTCTTTTATTGTATTTTGTTTTTAAATGAGTAGTATTTTTTTTCAATTACATGTAAAAATAATTTTCATCGTTCATTTTTGTGAGATTTTGAGTTCCAATGTTTTTTTCTCTCTCTCCCTTAACCTTCCCTGTTCCTAAGACAGTAAGAAATCTGATATAGATTATAAGTGTACAGTAATCTCTTAAGCAAGAACGCTATATGTAGATTATACATACCAACTAGATTCAGCTAAAATGTAGAGTTGTTATTTCTTTAGGTAGATGGAGCTTGTTGGTATAAAAAGAGGCTTTGAGCCCTGTAATGTTAAACTATGGCTAATTATATACATGTAGTATTATTGTATATATTGATAAATGGTACTGTAGTAGCTACTATAAAATCATGTTCTAACTTTCCTTCTAGTGGAATTTTGGTGAACAATTCTAAATTAGATGGACCTTTGCTACAAATTTTATTTATGAACAATGTTATTTCAAAGTAAGTAACTTTTAAAAACATTTATATATGTCTGTTTGTTAAAACTATTATTTTGACTTTTGTGAATGTGCTGCTTTCATGATAAAGTATTTCTTTAATCATTGAAAATACTCTAGATGGGAAATTACTTAGGTTTAAATTATATATTTTCTCCTTAACTCAGTTTTCCTTACTTTATGAAATAATTTGTAAAAGCTATCTAAAGTGGGATTATCTTGAACAAAAGTTGTCACCAATTTTTAAGCCATTAGTAATTTTGTGAAATTTCCAGATTTATTTGTAGCTTTATAAAAATCAATTATGTGGTAACCTTTTTTAAAGGTGTGCAGAATATTGTCTTTTTGTTAAATGTTTGCTCCTTGAGATTGTATTCATGTAGTTTTTCTTCTTCTACAGGCAATATCATCAAGAAATCGAGGAATTTGTTTCTAATTTAGTAAAACGATATGAGGAGCAGAAGAAAGTTGATATTGAGAGGACTGCCTTTAATGTGCTACCCCAGGTATTTCCCATGTCAAAGGCTCTTTAAATAGTGTGTTCTGATCTGCCCATTTAGTATCCAGCTTTTTGTCAGACTCATTTTATAGATTTGGGACCTGTAAGGAGGAAGGTGGTCTAAGATCAAGAGAGAGCATCCTAAATCAGAAATCTTGAAAGAGCATCTTCTGATCAAAGTCCCAGAAGAAGAAAAGAATAGATATCTAAGATCAGGAATCTAGAAGGGGGAAAGAGAATCCAAGGTCAGATTCTTGAGATTTCCAAATTACAGCCTTTTCCCCTTTAACAGGAGCAAAATCTAAGTGTGTATAAGAGTGTATGAATTTAGCTATTTGATTATATTTAGCATCAGTTATAATTGTATAAATAGTGGAAAGATGACTGGATTTGAAATGGAAAGCTTCATAGAATTTAGCTTCAGTTTCATTTCTTGCTCTGTTACTCTGTGATGTTCAACTGTTGAATCTGGCTTCAGTTTTTCCATCTCGGTATGTGATAGGTGTTGACCCACATGTTATCTTGAAGGCCTCTTTCACTTCTAAATTCTTTCATCCTATTAATTAATCCTAGTATTCCTAATATGACATCTGCACAGTAGATACTTTGGATTAGGTAATAAATACAGCTTAGACTGAACAACTTAGAAGACTCTTTCCAACTCCAGTTCTATGATCTACCCATCTGTTATTTTGATAACAAAAGATTATATAACAGATCTTATCCCTCTCCTACCTCTATTTCAAAAAATGTCACACACTTTAGCTTTCCAGTCATCCCATGGCTTGTTTTTTACAGTCCCTCTAAGACCATTCTGTGACTAGAGGACCCTCTGCTGCTCCTGGTGTAAATGCTGAAGCCCAAAATTAAGAAATTAAGATTTTTTTTTTTGGTCTCTTGCCTGTTAAGATAGGGCAGCAATACAGTGCTGACTACATTTTTATTTAAAAAAAAAAAAATGAGTAGCACTTAAAATGTCAGCACATGTCTGATAAATTTTCCTTTTATGAATGAGAACTGATAATGTGAAGGGAAAAATAGTTCCAGTTTAAATTGCATTTAGCACTTTGTTTTGCTATTTATTCTACCAGCCTGCTCAAAAAATAGGCTTAACATCAAAGCAATAATAATTTAGTGTTTCTTTGAGTCGTAAAGCTGTTTGTAATTTGCATTGACTCAGGGTTATTGTGAAAATCATTTTATCATTTGGGATAAAAATTAGGATTATTTTAGTTTTCTTGTCTGGTCGTTGAGAAATATATTGTACTTGTTTGAACTTCTAACTCGGACTCTATCTGATCCATCCAAATTAGTTTCCAAATTACCCAGCAAAATAGGATTCAAATATATTATTGCTTCATTCAAGACTGTTGCCCTTTATGTACCTGCTGGTTTCTTGTGTTTGTCCTACACCAGCATTCCTGTGTGTGGAAATGAATAGCATGTCAGAATGTTATTATACATATTCAGTTGTCCCCAATGTCATGTTTTGAATATATAACATAAAGAATATGTTTAATACTTGCATCTTAGAATTAGGTACTCATTAAATTCAGCACCTTATTGTGAGGTTTGTTTTTTCTCTCTGTATTAGCCTTCCAGTATTGTGTTGGAAGAGGACCGTAAAGTGAAGAAATCAAAAGCAGTAAAAAAAATTAAGGAAGCTTTTAGTGTAAGTTATTTTAGATTTTTTATATTTTTTTTCTGCAAATATGTTTTTCCATTCTGTCAGTCATGTGGGATTTAACATAATAGTACTTTTTTTGATAATTATGTGACTTGAATTTCATAAAATTGATATTTTAACTGTCTAGTATTTTACAAAGTATAAAATCTTTTGAAAGGGATACATGCTAAATACCTAATTTTTGTAGAACTATTAAACTATGTATTCTTTGGATAAGGGAGTTAACTGGTTACTTTAGATTTTACTGTTGTATAGGTATCATTTAGAGGTCTCAGACTTTTTTTTTAAATTAGGTTAGTGACTTGATGACTACATATTAAAGTGTTGCTTTTTGAAATTACAGGTGACATAAACCTGAGGTAAATTGATGCAAAGATTTAAAAAGAGCTCAACAGACTAGAGTGGCAAACAGCGACTTTTAATAAGGATAAATGTAACTGCATTCCAATTGTTAAAAGTTAACTACATCAGTGTAGACATAGGCAAGAAGGGGCTTAAGAATAGTTGGTATGAAAAAATCTCTTGGCTTTATTTGTTTGGAAAGTAAATCAGCTTGCTTTGTCCGGGTGTGACATGATTACTTTTAAAAAAACCAACAAGAGTATAATATCTGGATCATAGGAAGTTAAAGTTCCTTTCTAGTCTTCCCTCTTCAAACTTCAGTTAGTATTTGAATATTTAGAGTTGGCAGTCATTAGTCATTTGTTCTGGAGAGGAAAAGACTTGGTAATGATACCTGGGAATGGATAGTGGTATTCTTCAATATTTGAAAGACTTGGTATAATATAGACAATAGAGACACGAAGATAGAACCAGGACTTCAAATGGAAATTAGAGAAGCATAAGAAAGAAAACTTGGTTATAATAATAACAGCAATCAGACTGTCCAGAAAAAAAGAGGGATGCTTCATGAAATGGCAATGAGATCCGTGTCACTGGAAGTGTTCAGAAGCTTGATGACTATCTGTGAATGACATAATCAAAGGGATTCTTGTGACTGGGAAATAACTCATTTGATCCTCTAAGATGCTACTTCCCACCCTGAGATTCACTGTTTCTAGCAAGGGATACCATGAGAACCAGCACCTTCCAGAAAAGAGGGGAAATCTGGAGATTGATTACCTTTTACTTATGTTGCAAGATCTTGTTCATTAAACAGAACATAGACTTCTGTGCCACTTAGAGGAACTAAATGCATTTGTAAAAAAGTTCGATTCAGTGTTCCTATGTTATTTTTTCACCTATATACTATTTCTATTTAAATAGCACCATTTTCTGACTTGTTTTTCCACAGGTTGTAGGAAGTGTCCTATATTTTACCAATTTTTGCCTTGATAAATTGGGGCAGCCTCTACTAAACGAAAACCCTCAGCTTACTGAAGGATGGGAAATACCCAAGTATCCTACTCAGTGAAATGAAGGAAGTTTTATACAACTTTCATTACTTCTGCTTTAAGTGCACCTTTGATTTAGAAATAAAAAATGTCACCATGTCACTATTCCTTAATAAAATCTACTAAAGGTACCAGCAAGTCTTCAGCCAGATTGTTTCTCTAGAAGGGCAAGAAATACAAGTAAAGGCAAAAAGGTTTGTGCTGAGAGATGTTCTTAGTTTTTGTTGTGTTTTGAACCCACAAAATTTTGAGCAGTATATATATATATCATACTTAGCACTTGTGTTACTGGGGGTTTAAATGAGGAAGTAGGTGCTAGGGGACCAAAGGGGAGGTAAATGCTACTCTTCAAACTTATACAGAGAGGTGTGTTAACGGTTGGAATTGTTTCATATCTAGTTACTTGAGGAGGTGGGAGGGCCTAAAACTTTTTCGTGTTATCTTACTGCTTTAAATAACAAACTGTTATTTTTATGTTATTTAAACTGAATTTGGGAGAATAGGTCTTATGTATTCTTCTATTGGTCACTGTTGCTGTGATCTTCTCTAGCTTTTCCAGAGCTTGAGATAGAAAACAAGGAAAGAGCTCCTGTGTATATTAACATTAATTTAAATACTTGTTTTTGAAGCTTGGTGTCACATTATGTGATCTTGGGCAAGTCCCTTTGCCCTTCAGACCTGTTAACTTGAAATTTGTCAAATGATCATTTGGATTAGATGATTTCCCCGGGCCTTTTTAGCACCAGTATTTTATGTTGTGCTCATTCTAGTGGTTTTTCTTCTTGATTCTGTGCTGCACAAAGACATTGTTTATAACATTGTACAACTGATTTTGCTATTTTGTTTCATTTATGTTATGACTTTCTCTTTCTTTTTTTGAACTTATAGACCAAAGGCTCACTGTTTCAATTGTGGTTCTGAAGAACATCAAATGAAAGATTGTCCAATGGTAAATTTCCTCTATATGACATCTCTTTAACCATTTAGTTTCTTGTATTTTCACTATTTTTATAGAAGTTGAAGAGTACGCAATTACTTTTCAAGATGTCAAAATTTCAGCTAGTATAATGTTTCACTATTTCAGATGTACTAAATGTGAAAGAAATAAAATTTTAAAGCAGTTTTTAAGGAAATTGATACTTTTATGATAAAGTTATACTACAGTTACAAAATTACCCTCTGCCCTCTCTTCTCCCTTTTTTTTGTTTTTGTTTTTTTTTTTGGGGGGGGGGCTTAAAAATCTGCATCGTGTTTTGCCCAGAGAAAACATTTATTTGCCCAAGATCAATGTTTTCCTGTAATTTCTATATTTTTAAACCATACAACTCTATTCTTTTCAAATGCTTTCTTTCATAGCCTCGGAATGCTGCTCGTATAAACGAGAAGAGGAAAGAATTTATGGAAGCCTGTGGAGAGGCAAACAACCAAAATTATCAGCAGCGGTACCATGCAGAGGAAGTCGAAGAAAGATTTGGAAGGTTCAAACCAGGAATTATTAGGTACATCTAATTTCTCTTTTTTTTATAGCTAAATTTCCCTTTTTTCCTTACTGTATTATCTTCAGAATAATTAAAATGCTGTATACAAGTGTTATCTAGTAGTCACTGAACTCATAAATAGAAATGCAAAAAAAACTCAAACCACCAGCATTCTTATACATCGCTAATAGAATCCAACAGCAAGAGATACAAAGAGAAATTCCATTTAAAATAATTGCCGATAGTATAAAACCCACCATGCCATTAAATCATTTTCTTTATCTTTTTTTCCTTCTTTTTTTTTCCCAGTGAGGAACTTCAGGATGCACTTGGGGTGACTGACAAGACCCTTCCACCATTCATATATCGCATGCGACAGTTGGGTTATCCTCCAGGTTGGCTCAAAGAGGCTGAATTGGAGAATTCTGGACTTGCCCTCTATGATGGAAAAGGTACGGGGTTTTTAAGTTTGGTGAGCGTCACAGTTATGGTCTTTGCCACCTAAGTGACTGGGACCATGGAGTGTAGGTTGGTGAGAAATCCCTGGGGTTGACTGACTGGCAAATGGCCTCATGCTCCAAGAACCAAATAGAACCCAGAGCATTCTTTTAGTGAAGCATTTAGTCTTTGGCAACTTCGGCATCCGTCCACCTGTGCGCATGCCTGCAGTTAGTTATGGAGTGCTCGTTTGTAGTGGTCCCATAATCATCCCCTTTTTTTTTTTTTTTTTTTTTACCAGAGTTGGTAAAATTAATCCCTTTTTGGAGGTGATAGTGATCTGTATGTGTGTTGGGCAGTAAGCATTTATTAAGTGTCAACTCTGTGCCAGGCAATCATGCTGGGCAGATTTCAGCGCCCTGGCCTGAGGTTCAAGGGAAGAAGATGCAGTGGAGGGCTCCGGAAGTCACTTCCCCCCAGGAAATCATGTTAGTTCGTTGGCCTAAGAGGAACATGGGACCAAGTGACTTTCAGGGTGTTTCTGTGATCCAAAACTTGGTGCTTACGTGGAATCACTGTTTCTTTGTTGCCTGGGGGGAGGGGGGGGGAAGGGGAAGATTATCTGGGATGAATTATTTCAGTCAGATCACAAGAATGAATGTTTTCCTAGCTTGGGATCATGGGCCGGCTTCCATGATTTGTGGATGAGGCCAGGCCAGGGGAGCAGCCGTTCTTACAAGGCCAGGCAAGGGGAGCAGCCGTGCTTACAAGGCCAGTTGGGGCTGACCCATGGTGCTCTGCAACTTTCCTGTGGTGGAATCGGGATAAGCGGGCGCTTTCCTCATGGTGAGCCTGGCAAGCAGGCCATACCAGTGCTGGGTGCGTCCTTCCTGCCCAGAGAGGGCACCTGGGTAGAGCTCTGCTTCAAACCCAGGTCTGCCGGTGCTGGGCCAGACTGCTCATCGTCATCCCACGACTCTGGGCATCTTCTCCCAGCAGTGTCTCTCTGTGGGCTCAGACCAGCAGCAGCGGGCTTTGCTGCACAAGTTGAGGCCGAGCCCGGTTTGCCACGGCTTCTTAGGAGTTCTGGGGCAGACTTTGCCTCGTCAGTGACAGTCCTCCTCCTGGATGACCTTCTCTTGTGTTTGAGGAGATGGGTTTTGAGAAGTGAATTCCCATGCCCCATCTTAAAAGCATTTGCGTTCTTGCGTAGAAGAGGAACTATATTTTTGTCCCTGAAAGGCAAAATTGGGAGTCACAAGGGGAAGCTGCCAGAAGACCAGTTGAGGTTGATTGTCAGGGAGAACTTGCTGACCAAAATGGCCCAGGCCGCCTCCTGCATCAGTGTCCCTTCTCTTCAGTAGAAGTGACCAAACTGTGCCCAAATATCCATAAAGCAATGTTACCCTTTGATCTGGCAGTCTCACTACTGGGCCTGTATCCCAAAAATATAAAGGAAAAAGGATCCACATGTGCAGAAATGTTCGTGGCAGCCCTTTTTGTGCTGGCAAAGAACTGGAGACTGTGAGTGGGTGCCCATCAGTTGGGGAATGGCTAAGTAATAAATTGTGGCATTTGGAAATAATGGAATATTATTGTTCTATACAAAATGATGAACAGGCTGATTTTAGAAAAGCTTGTGAAAATGAACTGTTGCTGAGTGAAGCAAACAGAATCAGGAAAGCATTGGACACAGCAGCAAGTTTGTATGATGTTCAACTATGATAGACTTGCTTCTTAACAATTCAGTGATACAACATAATTCCAATAAACTTTGGATGGAGAATACCATCTGTATCTAAAGAGAGAATTTTGGAGACTGAATGCAGATTGAAGCACACTATTTTCACCTCTTTTGTTTTTTTTGTTTGTGTTTTTTTCTCTCCATTCTCATGGTTTTTCCCTTTTGTTCTGCTTTTTCTATCCCAACAATGACTCATACGTCATGTAAAAAATGAATGCACATGCATCATCTAAAAAAAATAAGCATTAATATCAGAAAAAAGTGAGCAAAGAGCAGGCATTCTTTTCAAATCAAATCTGAGACTGATTCCTAAGGATCTAAGGAATAGAATGGTGACTTTACACCCAAATTATTAGTAGAAGCCAAGTAATCCCAACAGGTCAGGCTGTTTTTTCTTTTTTTTTAAATTTATTTTCAAAACATATGCACTGATAATTTGACAACATCAATCCTTGTATAGCCTTGTGTTTTGAATTTTTTTCCCTCCCCCTTCCCTTCCCCTAGATGGCAAGCAATCCAATATATGTTAAATTCAATATGTATAAACATATTTAGACAATTCTCTTGCAGCACAAAAAAAAAATCAAATGAAAAAAGAAAGTAAATGAGTAAGAAAACAAAGTGCACAGGCTGTTTTCTTTATTTCTTTGTCACCTAGAACTAAGCAAATGATCAAGAATTTGTGGCCTTGAGGCTCTATATTGTGAGTCTTCATTCATAGATTCAGGTATCCCAATGGATAGAGGTATAGAAGCAGTGTGACTGAGGACTCCCTTCTGTGTCTTCAAGGGAGAAGCATAGAAGTGAGTTTAAAGAGAGCCTCAAGGACCCAAGCCTCCCATTTATTTTTAAGCTTGTTGTCCTGGGTAGATGATTTATCTTTCCTAGACTCGTCTAAGCCTTAGGAGAGAGAGAGAGAACCTTGGAGTTAGGAAGGTCTGGATATCAATCATGTATGACCTCTGACACTTTCTTTATGTTTGGCCCTATGCAAATAATTACTTGATTAAAATTGATCAAGGTAACTCTCTAAGATCCTCAGTTGCACATGAGTTGCTACACTAAAAAGGAGGGAGTTTCTGTAGTAAGCATTACCTAGACTGAGTATATATACTAAGTTAGGAAAAGGCATCAGCATTTTTAGAATTATTTCAGTGGATTAAAGTAAAAAAAAAACTTAATGGGGGAGGGGGGATCTATTACTGAGGATAATCTATTCTGCAAACATTCCAGGTAATTAGTTTTTAATATATTTAATCAAATTTAAATAATGGGCCTATATGGAACAAGAGTATTCATGCCTATTAATAATACTTTTAACATCTCATGAGCCTCAAGGACTCCAGCTTCCCATTTATTTTTAAGCTGGTTGTACCGTGTAGATGATCCTTCACTCTTGTGTTCTTTGCTGTATGAAATCTTATGAGAAAAGCCAGGAAATAGAAAGTACGTATCTTAGGCCCTAGGTCAGAATCCCAAAGCCCATTCCTGCTGTGTTGAACTCTTTACTGTTATGTCTATCTGATGGCAAAACTATTTTAGAACCATTCTAGCCAACATGCGCAAGCCTGTCAGCTTCATTTACAATTAGCAAAGATCTGGAAATATCAGCAAATATATTGCTATATGTGAAAAAGTAGGTTGATCTAAAGGTATGGTCAAAAGAATTCTTGGAACAGTTTTGTTTTCTTAAGAGCAGACACATTCTGTATCTATTCAGTATGTGGAACACTATTAATAAATACTGTCTTTTGACAATTTTTTTGGTTTCTAATAGATGCTGCTGATGGAGAAACTGAAGCGGGAGAGCTGCAGAATAAGTGTGTCACTTATGATCTCTCTAAATTAGTCAATTATCCTGGCTTTAACATATCTACTCCCAAAGGAATTTCAGATGTGAGTGTATTTCTTCTTCTGTTTTGCATGACATTCTATTTAATTTATTAATTTTGTTTAAGACATATTCCGTCTACCTGCCATCTAGGGGAGAGGTGGAGGGAAAGAGGGAAAAGTTGAAACAGAAGGTTTTGTAAGGGTCAATGTTGAAAAATTACCCATGCATATGTTTTGTAAATAAAAAGCTATAATTTAAAAAAAAAAAAAGACATAGTCCATGTTTCAAAAGCACCAAAAACCAGTTACCATTCTATCTTAAAATGTCTTAAAACATAAGCTATACAATTGTTGAAGTGATGATAAATATGAAATCGCTCTTCTAACAACACTTAGAAAGAGGAAGTATGGGCCAGTTGGGTGGATGGGGGTCTGCTAGGGAGGCTACAGCTGGTATATCACTTGCATGTGTATCATGTTCTGCTGGACTTGGTAGGCTGCACTGTCAAAAGAAGAAGGGTGAATGGTCCAGCCAGGAAAAAAGGGAGCAGGTTGGCATTTCTGGGCCAGTCAGTATCAGGATGGGGTCCCTAAGAGGCTAAAGTATAAAGAAACTGGACTGTTATTTGTTATGCTACTGTGAGAATTGTATATTTGAAGTGGTGGAAGATAAGATTGGAATGGCCAGAGTATATAGGTCTTTGACAGCCAAAGAAGAAGAGTTTGAATTTGAAGCAAAAAGAAGTGGTGTGACTGAGGACTCCCTTCTGCATCTTCAAGGGAGAAGCGTAGAAGTGAGTTTAAAGGGAGCCTCATGACTTTTAAGCATGAGGAAGGCAACGTTTGGAGCACGTTAGCCTGGGGGAGTAGTAAAGTTGTCACTGAAACCAGTCCAGGAAGTCGGCAGTGAGATAAGGAAGGCCTGGATTTTCCATGTTCACAGACCTTTTTGCCAGAGGAGAATGTCAAGCATTTCCTGGTGTGCAAGTCTTGTCAGTGCAGTTAATTCTCTCAGCACCCATAGTCTGTGTCACATGGCAAAGTTGGATGAGTTGAGTCTTATCTTTGCCTCCTAGTGCCATGAAGTTTATCACCAGGACAGTGTTCACCAAATAAATCTTTCTTTTCGTTATTTAGGACTGGAGGATATTTGGTTCAATACCAATGCAGGCGTCTCAGCAAAAGGATGTTTTTGCGAGTTACCTGTCTTCCAACTTCCAAGCGGTAAGTGGACTCATTGTGCTGAATGTGATGCTGCTCTGGGTCTTTTCTGGGTCCCCCTCCCTTTGCTCAGGCTGCCTCCCAGGAGTGGTGTCTGAGCATGAGAGGGGCCGTCTTACAGGGGAACAGCCTCCCCTCCTCACAGAGCTCCCCATTCTCCTCAGGGTTAAGTGGTTTCAATGAACTTGTTCAGATGGAGAGACTGTAGGTTAAGTCCTGACTCATTCAAGTGACTCTCTCCGAGCTGGTTTCTGTCATCATAAAATACAGATTTATGATATGGAGATATGATAACAAGGTTGTAAACTTGGAAACCCTGGAGTACCATAAATGAGTTATGATCATAGAATATTGATGCAGTGTTAGAAGTCCTCCACATGGCACACTCTGGTCCCTTCTACTTGTATGGAGAAGACCTGAGGGGTGAACCCTGTCAGGAGAGGGCAGACTCTCCCAGGCAGAGGGTCAGGACCCAGGCCCGGCTCTCTCTGGCCCCCGTGGGTCGGCTATAGCTAAGCTGGGAGACACTGCCCCCAGAGTAGGGCTGGCTTGGCAGGAGACATGGGGCGCAGAGAGACCATCTCTGAAGACCAGCCATGCTTGTGATGAAATCATAGCTCTTGAAAGTTAATTATTCACATTCTAGAATCTTGGGGTCTTTTCTTATGATAGCTACAAAGCAGTCATCATTTTTCTTTTGGTGTATATGATATAATCAAGAACAATAGAAAAACCCACCATAACTCTAGAGCCTGGACTCGGGAACCCACTTCTGAGCTTGTTCTTGAGCACAGCCTCCTTCACTTCCCCAATGTTTTGGTTTCTGTGACTGAGAAGTTGAGTCTGGCTTTGGTTGGAGGATTGGGCTTTGGGGGCTCTGTGGTGGATCCTGACCTAACAGCTGGTGTCTGTCACAACTTTAGACAAGCCCCCAATCTGGCAGCAAAAGGGCCGCATCTCAGTCTAGTCCTTGTAGCCCGAAGAAGCAGAGAAGGGGGAGCAGCACAACCACCTCCTCGGCCACGGACATGGACCTCGACTCGGGTGAGTCTCATTTCATTCCAAAGCAGGAAAAGAAGTAAAGCTGGAAAAGGCTGGAGCTGGGGTGAAATGTCTATGGAAATGTTAAACTGCCCTCCTGCCCAGCCCAACCCAAAAAGGCACCTGGGCACCTTCCCTGGCTGTCAGAGAGGATAGTTCTCAGCCAAAAAGAGCCTTAGTATTCCTAAGCACCATGTGACAGAAAATAGAGGTGTGTGTACAATCCAGAGATCATCATTCTTTTTCCTTCTTTCCCCACCCAATTTGTTGTCAGGTTTGGGTTGGACTGCAGAGCTGCTAAGATCCTTCCTAACTTGAGCAATTCTTCTGTTCATAGTCCCTCTCATAATTGTATCCTAATAGTATCATGGGCAGAACACTGACCAATCTGTTTTGTGCTTTTAAAAACTTGGTATGTTTGTTTTTATGTAGTCATCCAAATGTAGCAATTTCCTTCCCCTATCCAACAAGCCCTTCCTTAAAACAAAAATTTTAAGACGGTTCGGCAGTTCTGCAAAACCGTTGATATAGATCATCTTCAAGATCCATTCTCTCTCTGTCTCTGTCTGTCTCTTTCTTTTGGACAGTTTGATGTTGATGTTTAGCATTTGTTTTCAGAGCAGAACTAAACCTAAATATACATATTGAGTTGAACAAGGCAGTAACAAAATTGCTCTATTCCCGTCCCCTTCTGTACATGAATTTTTAAAAATCTGTCACTACCCACTAACTACCCCGGTTTTTCTTGTACAGTGGCCATTATAAAACAGCACAGCACCTGGGCAGCTCTCCTTTCTGCCAAAAGAATGGGCAGGAAGGGGGGACTTGAGTCCTGTTTCTTGGGGTCCTCGTTGGTCTGCCTTGGGAGGCATGTGTCTTTCAGAACTGCTTGCCCTCACCTTATCCTCACCTTATCATTGTGATTATCACAGTATTCTCCTGGTTCTGTTCTTTTCTCTCTACACCCAGTAACAGAACTTTCTGGACTTCTCTGCACCTCTTGCATTCATCTCATTCAGTTATTCCCCAGGGTCTGGGACCTATTTTACTTCTGTTCTTTGCTGTGACAGATTGTGCTGCTGCAGTGTTCATGCACACATGGGTCCCTGGCCTACCAGGAGTACTTCTTAGGAAGCAGATTCCCTCACTTAGTGACGGTTCCACACAAATGTTCATTCTTCTGGGGGTGCCGCCATTTTCCCAATCCCCGGGCCCCAGGCCCGCTCTCTGGCTCTGCTCTGCACAGCTCTGGTCTGCCCCAAATCTTTGGGTCCAGTCTCTTGAGCACACCCACTCCCATCATAATCCAAGCACTCATTCCCCCATCTCCTTCTTGGCTCCCTCCAGCCACAGCCACCCCTGTCTAACCCACTTTGTGCCATCGCCACAGAAGGCTGTTCCTAATGCCCACCTTGGGCAGTGTCAGTGCTTGCTCCAGACCTGAGCTTCAGAAGGCCAGTCTTCCCTCCCTCCACCTCTAGTCATCCTGACCTCTTTTTGGCCACTGGGGGGAGATGTGAGGCCGTGGACCTGGCCCAGCCTTCCTCAAATCCAGGTCATCTTTCCCTCCCCCTCCCCCTTCCCCGATTTCATCGTTCTCTTCAAGAGCAGTAGCCTTGCTCAGAGCCTTCTGGCGACTCCCGGTTGCTTGTCCGGTGAGGTGAGGACCAGCCTGAGGACTTGAGAGATCCCAGCTCTGCATGTTGCCTTTTCGTCTCCTTTCATCCTCTCCGCTTTGTCCGCTGCTTTGGGGCAGTTGGACGTGGTTCCACAGCTCGTCCAACATCACCAAATCACCTTCTGATTTGGAAATCCTTCCTCGGTGAACCAGGGCCTCTTCCAGTCCTGCCCCTGAGCTGAGCTTGGGCTTCTCAGGATACTTTGCTTCTCCATCTCCTGTGTATTGATCACATGGTGTTTCATGAACCCGAGATGTAGAGAGAGAGGTTTCCCCTCTTCTTGGGGTACATGTTATCCCTGTGAAGTGCCAGAGCCCAACAGACCCGGCTTCTTGTCCGGCCCCGGAGCGATGGAGCTCTCGGTGATTGAGCTGAGGAGGGTTAGGGTCTGCCGTAGAGGGAAGGCCTTTGGGGTGGGGAACCCCTGCCCTACCACCTGGGTATGACTAAGAAACATGTTAAACTACATTAAAAGTATTAGTCAATGTTGATCCTAACTTTGAAAGAGACTCAATTTATTTTTTTTATTTTTTTAGATATGGAGATACCACATGGTTCTCATCTTGGTGAAGGATTTCAGTTTCAACCCCCATTGCCTCCTGGATCTCCCTTGATTAGAACTCCTCCTCCATTGCCCCAGGGGACTCCTCCTTGTACCCCCCCCAGCTTTACCCCTCCCCTCCCCAGGGGTACTCCTCCTCCCACTCCCGGTGACCCAGCTCAGCCAAGAAGTGGAGCTCCCTCCATGGATGAAGACACCCTGACCTTGGAAGAGCTTGAGGAGCAGCAGCGGCTGATCTGGGCTGCCCTGGAGCAAGCGGACAGCGCCAACAGTGACTCTGACCTCCCAGGCGACACGCCTCTGACAGGAAATTCCGTTTCCTCATCCCCCTGCCAGAATGAGCCAGAAACCTCTTCCACAGAAGGAAAAGTGCCCGACGGGCAGACATCGGCCGAGCTTGGCGCGGCAGACTCCTGCGCACAGGTCTGTGACCCTGGGGATTCCAAACCAGGGCCCGACGCCGAGACCGGGGTGCTCAGTGAAGAAGTCCAGAAGGAGGCGCCCACCCAGGCGGACTCTGAGGACGGCCTGGACAACGGCCCTGCCGCCTTGGACTGCGAGGGCAGCAGCGGGCGGGACGCCCCCCAAGGGGGGATCAGCTCAGCAGCCTCCAGCAAGACCAGCAGCCCTATTCCGGACATGAGTAAGTTTGCAGCTGGAATAACCCCCTTTGAGTTTGAGAACATGGCAGAATCTACTGGCGTTTATCTCAGAATACGAAGTTTATTAAAGAACTCGCCCCGGAACCAGCAGAAAAACAAAAAAACTTAAGAGTGGCAGCTTGGGGGTTAACCCGAGTGACACTGAACTTCATCCTCACTTTGTGTTCTCTGTTGCTTGGAGCTGAACGATGTGGGCAATTCTGTTTTATTTTGTTCTTTTCCTAGTTTAAAAAAGAGCTACCCAAAGCTGGAACTTGGCGTGAGCCAGCCCTGGCTTAGCTTAAAGGCAAACTTCCCTCTAAAGAAGGGGAAAGACTGTGGATTTGCTCGTTGAGCGTTCATTTTCTGAGATAAAAAAAAAAAAAACATGGGAAGAAAAAAATGATGTCTGAGTTCATTTGATTATTAAGGTTTATACCGTTTTTTGACTTGTGAGTTTCAGGAGTGGTAGTTTTTAAATCTGTCCTTTGTACATTGTTTTCTCTTTCTACATTTTGCTAATTGTCCTTGTAGATAAGTTTAACGATAATATAAATTTTTTTAAAGCTCTGACCGTTTAAAATTTCTCATATTTCAATGTCGGCAGTCAGTTGGGAATCAGGAATTACTAGCTTGGCATCATTTGGGGGTATTTTTATATGTGATTTTCCTGGATCAATTTTTAATATCACTTTTGCTTTTTTGTAACCTCATTCTTCATGTAAACTCGCTGCACAGATCTGTTCATTCTTGTGTACAGAGGTTTAAATAAATTAGTTTTCATATAAACATCTTAAGCTTCTACTACACATAAGCGCTTCATGGCTATTGCAGTATGAGCCATACTTTGAAGTGAGTAAATACCTGCTCTGTGGATTAATTAGTTTCCTATACTTTGTGCTCATGAGAGAATGTTCTTCTGATACCTAAACTGATATAGGGAAGGAGCCTGGGAGTTGGAGGGGTCACTACAGTGAAAGTGAGAGCCTTTGACTTGGCCGTTTAAAAAATTAATAATAAAGGATCCAACTGCTCCAGGCCAGTATGGAAGAAGAAGGATAGTCCAGATTTGAAACAAATATAAACCAGAGAAAAGTAAAAGTTTGTATCCACACTTGTTGAATCAAATTGAAACTATGCTAATTTTGTTAATCTCTGCGGAATGTCTTTGAATGTCAAAGACTATTTTTGTTCTATAACCAGAAAGTCATGGGCATTGTTTCCCTTGGGAAAAGCTCTAGAGAGCTGTATAATATCCTTCCACTCCCCAAACGCCATGCATGAGAATGGCTTAAGTCCTTGGGAAATCTTGAATTAGCCTTAGAAGGATTTAAGTCTTTGTTAGTTTCATTTTGCTGCTGTTTAGGCAGAGGATGAGGAATTTCCTTTTTTCTTGAGGGATTCATCTTTCCCCTCAGATTACATGTAAAAAAATTTTAACCATTTGTTTTTAAAAATTCCAAGTTCCAAATTGTCTTCCTTCCCTTGAGAAAGTAAGCAACTTGATTATATATTATGCATATAAAATCACGTGAAACATTTCCATATTAGACATGTATGACTCCCCCTACTCCCCCCCCCAAAAAAATGTCAAATTATGTTTTGCTTTGCATTTAGACTCCTCGATTTCTTTCTCTGTGGTGGATCTCATTTTTTCATCATAGGTCCTTCAGGATTCTCTAGGATCTTTGCATTGTTCAGAATAGCTGAGTTTTTGATGATTGATCTTTGTTACAACATGGCTGTTACTGTGTACGGTGTTCTGGGTCTGCTTGCTTCGCTATGCATTGGTTCATACAAATCCCCTCAGATTTTTCTAAAACCATCCTGACTCCCTCTTCTTATAGTATTCCATCAAAATCATATACCACATTTTGTTCAGCTGATCCCTTTTGAGGGTTGTAAGAACCAAGTCTATATTTTATAATAAAGTAAAATTTGCTTGCCACAAACTTAGTGGCTATTTATAGAGGCTATCTCCTCTTGTTTTTAGAGATATAGCTTGGTGGTACAATGGTTAGAGCTCTGGGCCTGGAGCAGGAATACTCATCTTCCTGAGTTCAAATGTGGTGTCAGATAACTAGCTGTGTGACCCTGGGCAAGTCACTTCACCCTGTTTTTCTCAGTTTTCTCATCTGTAAAATGATCTAGAGAAGGAAATGGCAAACTAATTATCTCTGCCAAGAAAACCCCAAATGGGATCACAGAGAATTAGACACAACTGAACAACAATCTAAAGGTACCTTGCATAGCATCTGGGTTTTCTGACTGCCAGAAGATAGGGATTTAAAGATTAAAAAAACCTGCTTTCTCTAAGAAGCTTGTATCCTATGAGAGAATATAACACACAAAACAGCCGAGTAGATGTAAAACAAGTTGAGACAGGAGGGCTTCCTGTAGGAGGTGTTCCTAAGCTGAGCTTCATGGCAAGGAAAAAGTTCTAAAAGTGGAGTTGAAAAGGGCTGGTGCTGCAGGTGTGGAGACAAGAAAGGAGATGGACCCTTGGGTTTGGATTACAAACTGTTTCTAAAAGTCTTGCTTCATGATATTTTAAAACAACGAGATGGTCCTTGAAGCCAACTTAACTTAAGGGGGAGAGAAAGTCATCCCCAAGTTTCACGGCTGTTTTGTCACCTGGGTGTGGGATGTCTCATGACAGAACAATATATTACTGTTTAGACTTGTCTGTCCTGATGCTTGGTTGCTAGGCGTAGGGAGTAATGGGTAGTAACCAAGGAAGAACTTTGTATACATGGAAAAGTTTGAAACAGGTGGAGATTTGTTTCTAATCTTTGCCTTGGGTCCAAAGGAAGGTAACTTATAAATCAGGTTATTCAAATGGAGAGAGAGCATGATGTCATTTGCCTGTAGAACTATGTAGGTGGTAAGAGAGGCACTCCCCTTTGGGAATACAAGATAATCTTGAATTTCTTTAGATGATGCGACTTTGTTGACCAGAAACTTAACTTTCTTATTCTTCACTCTATCCAAGTCCAGCGACCAGCTCTTTCTGTTAACTCAGAAATGGTCTTGTCCTTGACTCTGGCGTCACCTATGACTGTATTTCATGTTTATGAACTCCAAAATTCCTGTATCTGATCATCTTCAACATCTCATCATTCCTTGTGTCTTATGACCCTTAAACTTATCCTTCATCCTCATCGCTATCATTGCCTCTACTTTCTCAGGACTTTTCAGGTTGTCATCCCTACATTATTTAGAATCTCCTCCCTTTTCTTGACTTCTTGGTGAAACATTTCAACTCTACATTAGAATCCACCTTCATTTCTCTTGCTTCCTTTTCTCATTGCAACTCACACTTTGTCAAGATTTTTCCTGGATTTTTCCCCACCAGTACCTCCTTCACTTCTATTTACCTGCTGGAAGAAATCGGCAAGTGGACAAACATTCCATCTTTTCTCTGATTGGCCGTCATTCAGCCATTCTTTACCTTCTCAAATCTCCCACTCAAGTCCGCTCTCTCCATTCTCTCAGCTAAAGACTCTGCCTCGTATTCTTTTTTGATCTTTGTTATTTATTTACTATTTTATTTTTCCCAGTTACTTGTAAAACAATTTTTTAACATTAGCTTTTAAAACTTTTGAGTTCCAGATTCTTTCTTTCTCCCTGTCCCTTCCCATCACTGAGAAGGCATATATGAAGTCATGCAAAATATTTCCATAAATAAACATACTTTCTTTTTAAAAAAATTTCATTAACATTTTGTTTTTCCAAATATATTCAAGGATAGTTTTCAGCATTCATTTCTGTAAAACTTTGTTTCAAATTTTTCTCTCTTATTTCTCCTCTCCCCAAGACAGCAAGCAATCTGATATAGGTTAAATACATGTGATTCTTTTAAACACATTTCTATATTATGTTGTGCAAGAAAAACCAGAGCAAGAGGGGAAAAATTATGAGAAAAAAAAGGTGAAAATACTATGCTTCAATTCACATTAAGTCTCAATAGTTCTCTCTCGGGATGTAGATGGTTTTTACTGGTCCTAAGTCTATTGGAATTGCCTTGAATCACACATTGAGAAGAGCCAAGAGACTTTTATTTTCTAAGTCTCCCTAATTTTCCCTGCTCCATTCAAATGCCAAAGTGATTTTCCAATGTGGCTCCTTATCACCTCTAGGTTTAAATATGAAGTTTTGACATTTAAAGTTCTTCATAACCTGACTCTTTAACAATCAGTAAATACTTATTAAGCACCTACTATGTGCCAGGCACTATACTAAGCATACAAAATAGAAGCAAAAGATAATCCCTGTTCTCAAGGAATTTACGATCTAATAAGAAAGACAAGATGCAAACAAATATATACAAAGTAAGCTATCTACAGGATCAAAATTAGCAGAGTGAAAGCACTGGAATTGAGAGGGTTGGGGAAGGTTTCCTGTAGAAGGGGGGATCTTAATTGTCAGAGAGGTCATTAGAGCAGAGGGGGGAGAGTGTTCCAGGAATGAGGGATGGTCAGGAAACATGCCCCAAGCTGAGAGCTGCAGGATCTTGTTCATGAAATAGCCATGGATCAAAGAATTCGTGTCAGAGAGAAAATTGTTAAAAAATTGGAGAAACAGGATGGGACTAGGTTATGAAAGATTTGGAATGGCAAATTGAGCAGTTTATATATATTTGTTCCTGGAAGCAATAAAGTCATTGAATTTATCGAGATGGGGGTGTAGATGACATAATCTGATCTGTGTTTCAGAAAATTTCTTTAGTGGCTAAATGGAGAATGGTTTGGGGTGCAGGGACACCAGAGGCAGACAGACTTCCTGGCTGCTATTGCAATAACCAGGTTGAGGTCATGATAAGGTGGCTACGCTAAAGCAGAGAAGGGGTTGTATTTGAGAGATGCTGCAGAGATGCAATCGAGGGACCTTGGCAACAACTTGGATATAGGTGAACTGAGTACAAGATGACTCCTAAGTTGGGAGCTAAAGGACCTAGATGATGGTGTTGCCCTTTCCATTTAGGGAAAATAGGAGTGGGGAGGGTTTAGGGGATAAGATAGTAAGTTCTGTTTTAGATTCACTGAGTTTAAGATGTCTACTGGACATCTAGCTCAAGATGTCTGAGAGACAGTTGGAGAGTTGAGACAAGGAGGTTAGCAGAAAGTTTGAGACAGGAAAGGAATATTTGAGATTCATCAACATAGAGATAGTAATTAAATCCATGGAGGCTGATAGATCTAGATCAGTGGTTTTCATACTTTTGTTCTCAGTATCTTCATGTTGTTAAAAAATTGTCGAGGATCTGTTCAAAGATTTTTTGTTCACATGGGTTATATTTATAGCTATTTACTATATTAGAAATAAAAAATAATTTTGAATTTGTAGACCCTCTGAAAGGGTTTCAGAGACCTCAACAATTCTTTGGAGTATACTTTGAGGACCACTGATCTAGATCATCTGGAACCTAGCTTCCTAAACTATAGTTCTTGACTCCATCAATTGTGTAACTGAATGTGAGGGTCACAATTATAATTTATTATTGGTAAGTGTTTGATTTGTATACCTATTTTATATACCTATATATCCAGTCACTTTCCCTGGTTTGCTTAAAGATTCAGTTCAAATCGCACTTGCTATAAGATACTTTTCAGTCTCCTCAACTGCTAATATTTAGAATACTCAGCTACTTTGTGTGTGTGTGTATGAATGTGGTGGAGAGACAGAGAGATATACACAGAGAAACACACAAAGACAGAGAGACAGTATACAAACACAGAGAGAGAATATTGACTCATTTGGACACTGTTTCCCCCATTAGAATGTATGCTTCTTGAGAGTTTTATTTTTTTATTTTTTTTAACCTTTCTTTGAATCTCTAATGTTAGACACAATGCCTGGTACATAGTAAGTGCTAAATTAAGACTTGTTGACTGAGAGTATTTAATTATATGAAAAAGAAAAGTAGATATAAATAGAACTTTAAACACAGAGCTCTTTCGCTATGTGCATGCCCTTAGTGATTTAGAATTCTCTTTTAAAAACTGAGATAGGACATGTTTTATAAATGTATTTAAATTTGATCAGAATTTTCCAGGTAATGAAGAACAAAACTTGTAGCTCTAATCTAGAAAATTTGGGGTCATTACTGCAAAAAAAAAGAGAATATACTGCAATCTAAGACATCTTGTCTAAATTTGTCATTCTATATAAAATTAAAAGGAGATTCTTCTCACCCACCTCACTGCATTCAAACATTTTCTATTAGCATTTGGATATGGAAATTACTAATTCTACGATAAGTATCCTATAGATACCAAAGTTACATTTCCATATGATCATTGTTTTAGGGATAAATTAACCTTTTTGTTGTTTAGTTGTGTCTGCCTCTTCATGATCCCATTTGGAGTTTTCTTGGCAGAGATACTGGAGGGTTTTACCATTTTCTCCAGCCATTTTACAGATGAGGAAGTTGAGGCAAACAGGATGAAGTGACTGGGCCAGAATCATACCATTAGTAAATATCTGATTTAAACTCAGGAAGATAAGTCTTCTTGACTCCTGGCCTAGGATTCTATCTAGTTGCCCAAGAGATCAGCTATTCCCACCCCAAAGTGACTTGCTCAGGGTCACACAGATAATAAATGATAGAGCCAGGAGTTGGACCAACGACTCTCTACATTGCATCCTGCTGTCTCCCCTTTTACTCAGGCTAACTATCTACAAATGGACTAGCCTTGCAGTTTCTAGAATTTGGCATTTGAAAAATTGTTCATTTCCAAGTAATCACAGAAAAAGTACATTGGGTGTGCCCTATATTCGACCTCATATCATTCCTTGCTGCTGAGGTTTCTTTTCAATTTATGACATCATAGCAGAGAGAATTGTTTTTCATATTTCCAGGGTGTAGAGGCTAAGTCATTAGTCATAAAACCAACTCCTACTGCTGAATTAAGACAACCCCTGCTAATTTTCCATAGGTCTATATGAAATACAGTACAGTGGCTACACCCAGGTGTAGTGCTTACTTCTCAACACTGAAAATTACAACATTTTCTGGGTGGGTCAGAGTCCAATGATTTTTTAAGCATAGGTAAGTGGAAAAAATCCGAAGACTTCACCATGTTTCTGCTATGATTGTCTGCTTAAACCTGAAATCAATTCATTTCATCACGAATTTTCTGAGTACCTACAGATACTGTGTTAGACGTTGGGGATACAAAAGTATACAAAAATATGAAGAAGTTTTTGTCCTTAAAGTACTTATATTCCACTTAATCTTAGTCTGATTCTTCATTCCTTTTCTTGTTCTTTCCTCCATAAACTTCTTTATTTTCTGAGCCTATATGACAGCATTCAAAAGGTCACCCAACTCATGGAGAGCCATTGGATATATATTGTTACTAATACAGATTTGAAGGGCTGCTAGGTAATGCAGTAGATAGGTCACTGGTCTTGGAGTCAGGAGAACCTGAGTTCAAATGCAGCCTCAGACACTTAGTAACTATGTGACCCTGGGCAAGTCACTTAACTTCAATTACCTATCCCCCTAACCCCCCCCAAAAAAAAAAAAAAAAAGCTTAGGAAAAAACCAAATGAATACACATTTGAGAGGAAGATGATAAAGGCCAGACATAGTTCCTACCAGAACATCATTTCCTCAGGCTCTTAGGTTCCCAACCACGGAGTCATTCTGTACTCTTATCTTTTTTCCCCGATTCCAAGCTATTGCCAAGGTCTGTTGATTTCATAGCATCTCTTGTCCATTTCACCTCCTCAGCATCTCTTGTCCATTTCACTTTCCAGCATCTTATCCATTTCACTCCTCAGCATCTCTTATCCATTTCATTTCCCAGAATCTCTTGTCCATTTTACCTTCCTAATTGTTGATTTCACCTCTACTTCTTTTCTCATCAATTTCACCCGAATATACCCCCTTCTCTCCTCTGCAGACATTATCTCAAAGCTGGACTATTGCAATAGTTTCTGGGGTTCTGCCTGCCTCAAGGCTCTCCCCACTCCAATCCATTTTCCCTTGGGCCACCAAAGTGATTTTCCTAAGTTGAAGGTCTGACTGTTTTACTCCCCTACTCAATACTCTGGTGGCTCCTTACTGCTTTCAGAATCAAATGTAAAATGCTCTATTTGGCCTTCAAAACCTTTCATAAGTCAACTATTTCCTGCCTTTCTGTCTTTTTACATCTTCCTCCCTGTCTTGTACTCTTTGATACAACTATCTGTGTCTGTTCCATGAATAAGACCCTCCATTTATCAGCTCTTGAAATTCTCTCTGACTGTCTCCCATGCCTGAAACACTCTCCCTCTTCCACCTCCCTGGCTTCCTTTAAGTCCCACCTTCTACAGAAAGCCTTCCCCAACCCACACTTAATGCCTCATCCCTTTTAATCATTTCCTGTTGTGTGGGACAACACCACTAACCCAAAATAATTCAAATAGATGTTTCTCAGAGCCAGAGCAGAAAGCAATTTATTCATTTCCCACAGGAAAGGGGCGTCACCTTCACCAGTATAGTCTAATGAAAGGAGGCAAAGGACAGGCAATGGAGCAGGTTTTTTAATACCCTGAACTTGGGCCCCAGCTGTCCTTGACTTAGTATCAGGGCTCACAATCTGTCACGGGAATCCACTGCACCCTAACATAAAAGAACAAGGGAACTATGGATTACTAGTAGTTTGAGAGAATTTAAACAAGGGTACAAGCAAGGTTTTCTTGTTGCCCTAAATAATGGCAGGGATAGTTTTCACAGAAGGCTATCTCTTCTATAAATTTCTCACCTTCATGACTTCCCCTATCTTCTTGATTTATGGGCTCCCATCCCCAATTCCCCATCAATTGGATGTTATAGAAGTTAAAGGACACGAATTACATAGCCAGTCCCTGTTCCCAAGGAGCTTACATTCTTTTGTGAGAAAATAAACTCCATCCTTGACTACTTTTTTTTTTTTTTTTTTTTTTGCTGAGGCAATTGGAGTTAAGTTATGACTTGCCCACAATCATACAGCTAGGAAGTATTAAGTGCCTGAGACTAGATTTGAAGTCAAGTCTTCCTGATTTCAGGGCTTGACTCTTTCTTGAAGTCCTTGTGAGTTTCAGTTTTCCATATTTAAGTTTCATTTCTCCATTTTAATTTTCATAAATGGAAAACAAATGCCCATTCATTTCTGACACTATGCACCCTGTGTATAGCTTGCCTTATATATTGTTTCCTCTATTTAATTGTAAATTCCTTGAGGGCAGAGACTGGCATATAAGAGGTACTAAATAAATATTTATTATTGATATCTGTAACTATCAATTTGTCAAAGCAATACAAAAACTCCCTCAAATTAACTTTTAAAAGATATTCTGTTGAAGATAGAGAAAACCCCCAGACCTTGGTACATAGGGCTCCATGGGAAGACTCTCTAAGATTCTAGAGATCTTGTGAATTGATTCCTAGGGAACCTGTCACAGTGGGAGGGAACCTCAGCAGTTAGAAGTTTATCTCAGCTATGGCCAGAGGCGAGAGAGAGACTCTGGGAGCTTTCTATTCTCACTATTTCTCACTATGTCCGAAGTTCAAATTTTTCTATACTCTGAAGGGATCCAGGAGCTTCCAGTGCCGTCAAATTTCAGATTCAGTCCCTGAGACAAAGCTCTAGGCTCTAACTGTAGTCATGATGGAAAGAGGAGCCAGAAAAATGTAGTTTTAAAGGACCAAGAGAAACACTGATATTCTAGAAATAGTGAGAAAGTTTATAGACATGGAGACACTGATCACAAAGAGCCATGGCTTCCAGTTAGAGCAGATTATCTTTGTCTAGAGGGTGCAGTGAATAGAGAGCTCCATCTAGCTTTAAGAGAACATGAGTTCAAATCCAGTCTCAGACACTCACTAGTATGTGACCCTGAGCAAATCACTTCACCCTGTTTCCTCATCTATAAAATGAACTAGAGGAGGAAATGGCAAATTACTCTAGTATCTTTGCCATGAAAACCCCAAATCATGGAGAGTCAGACACCACTGAAATAATAACTTCATTTCTCATTTTTATTAAAGTTGCTTGACTGAGTGGTCGTTGACCTAGAGTTTAGCTATGCTTTTGACAGAGTATCTTAAGATATTATGAACAGGATGGAGGAAGTGGGCTAGGTGATGGTATAGTTAATTGGATTTGGAACCATCTGAATGACTAGACTCAAAAAATTATTAAGGATTCAATGTCATGCTGTCTGTCTACTTTTCTGTTATTTGTATGTTGAAATTTTTATTGGTTTAGAAATCTGGAGGTAGAAACCATCTAGTTAAACTCTTCATTCAGCAAATAAAGAAACTGAGGCCCAAAGAATCTAAGATCATAGAAGTAATAATAATTATAGTTAACATTCTTATGTGCTTTACATTTTTACAATATTTACAATTTTTTTTACAATTTACAAAATTTACATTATTTACAAATATTAACGCATTTGATCCTTACCAACACATCAACAGATAGGTGCTGTTATGATCCCCATTTTACACATGAAGAAATTGAGGCACGCAGAGATTTAAGTGACTTGCCCAGGATCACACAGCTAATAAGTGGCTGAGGCCAAATTTGAACTCAGGACTTTCTGACTCCAAGCTGTACCATTAATAGAGGTAAAATTCGATTCAATTTGAATTACAAAGCCACATTTGATGATCTTTAAGTTTGTAATTAAAAAAGAAAAAATGTATTTTAATCAATGAGGTAATATTATTTTGAAAGGAATTATCTGTGCTTGGCCCCATGCAGATATTTTTATCAGTGATGGCCTGCTTTGAAGATAAAGCTAAGAGGGACAGGAAATACCCTGGATGATAGCATGAGATTCCAGGCTAGAAAATAGGGCTGGATCTCAGAAGAGAATATTAAATAGGGACGAGTATAAATATCTTACACTTTGGGGCCAGAAAATCAACTTCACAAATATGAGAAAGGAGATGCTTTTTCACACCGCAATTGTTTTGAGAAAAACTTGGGGGTCTTAATGGTCTGTAAGCTCAATGTGAGTCAAGGTGTAATAGGATAGCCAAAAAAACTAAGGTGATCTCACATGGTATTGGAACTGGCTCTACTCCTAGTAGTCTCATTTCAGGTTCAACCTTGGGATGAAATGAGGCATTTGCAGGTCACTGAACAGTTAACTAAACAAGATTTATATACCACAAGTATAAAATGGCTCAGGAATTTCTTTGCCTCCCAATGGGAAGGTGTCTTGTCATTGGGGGTGAGATATGGTGACTTCCATGGTCTTTGGAAATCCATTAAGTCTGAAATGCCCAGAATGAGACTTTTTATGTTCTTGGTGACCAGGAAGTTGGAGCCCATAGGTTCCATTCACTTTCCTTTTATCCAATGGTTTCCATGGGAAATCATTCAGTTTCCTTTCATCCTCTTCTGTATGATCTACTCTTCCATCTCCTTAGCCAACCAGAAGACTCATTTTCCTTCCACAGTACCAGCCCTTTAATAGATCACTGCCAGAAGGTGGCTCGACAAGCTGAGTGTTGTATTTAAAACAACCAGGGAATATTGTATGTACTCTGAATTGGGGTTAAAAGACCTTTTAACACATATGTTTCAAAGTAAGCCCACTCCAAGCTTCCCTTTACTTGTCTGGAAGGCCCCCTGAGCATCCTCCAAAGCAGGGGTAAGGCATGAGGGACATGAGGGAATGTGATGTTTTGAATAATGTATACCCATCCAGAGCTAAGATTTAATTATAGGTAATAGCTAAAAGACCAGTTTGCCTCCTTGTAGTAGAACCTTTAATTCTTCTTCCATGTTATGTGGAAAACAACTTTCTAGAGAAAAAAGGGGAACCTCCTGAATAGCACTGGTCTCATGATTGCTTCTCTAGCAATCTTTCAAGAATTCAGAGATTTAGCCCCCTAGAGAAAGTGAAGTGGGTATTTTGGGTAGCATCAATATCATAGTTGTCATGCTAATAACTCCAGGATTAATGATTTGGGGATCCAGTCTTCTGGAGAAAGAAAGAGAACATCATGGATAATGACAAATTCCTGGAGAAAATGGGGGTTTTCCTGAGCAGTCAGCCTTAGGATACCTTTCTCCTAATCTCAAGAGTTCCCACACCCTGAATGCTAGAGACAGAAGGTGGAATTTCAAGACAGGACTTAACTTTTTGGAGGTAAAGGGAAACACAGAAAAGAATATTCATGCTTAATCCCTAGCTGGGAAAGAACAAAAGCCAGACACAGAGCCTCAACATGGGAGAGAAAAAGACCTGAACTTTTTCTCCTTTCTTAATGTGTGTTATCCAGACAATGCAGATCTTATGGGAAGAGAGTCGTCTCAGCAATCCCAAGTATGTTTTCCTTTTGGCAAGGAGTTGCAAAGACCTTAAATGGTACCATAAAGCTGGACTTCTGCATGAGTTTCTAAACAAAGGGATTCACTGTAATGTTGAAATATGATTTCCTTGTAACCACAAATTCATTTTCCTTCTAGGGAGTACTTCAGGCCCACGGGGAGGCTTATATGCATCTCTGGACTGAGAGTGGGATTTAACAGAATGTCAGCACATTGCCTTTTTTTAATTATCTAAAAAATTGACTTTTATTTTCAGTTTCAAATTCTCTTCTTCCTTTCCCTTCCCTACCCATTGAGAAGACAAAATACTACACCCATTCCACATATAAGTCAGGACCTTGTTAGCAACCCCAAATTTGGTTCCCTTCAAAGAAAAGTGTAAACCATAGGCTAGCCCTACTAATCTGAAGAATTATTATGAAAAAAAAATTTAAAAAGAACTATTATAGGCCCAAGGGATAAGAGGGTGGGACTTAACAAAGCCGGGGAAAGAATTATATTGTTGTTTAAGGTTTCAATGAATCCTTTGTGCTTTCTCCAATCCCTGTGATTTGAAATAAATGTTGTTCTATTTAGATAGATAATATTATCTCGAGTATTTGTATGGGAATCAAGGACCCTTTTCCTCTTATCTCTTTCGATTTAGAAACAAATTTTCGTCAAGCTATTTTCTTGAAGAGATTTTTCAGAGTAAACTCTAGGTATGGGCAAAATGAACCCAAGTTATGACTTTTCTTTTTCTTTCTTTCTTTTTTTTTTAATAGCTTTTTATTTACAAGTTATATGCATGGGTAATTTTACAGCACTGACAATTGCCAAATCTTTTGTTCCAATTTTTCCCCTCCTCCCCACCCCCTCCCCTAGATGGCAGGTTGACCAATACATGTTAAATATGTTAAAGTATAAATTAAATACAATATATGTATACATGTCCATACAATTATTTTGCTGTACAAAAAGAATCGGACTCTGAAATAGTGTACAATTAGCCTGTGAAGGAAATCAGAAATGCAGGCGGGCAAAAATATAGGGACTGGGAATTCAATGTAATGGTTCTTAGTCTTCTCCCAGAGTTCTTTCACTGGGTGTAGCTGGTTCTCTTCATTACTGCTCTATTGGAACTGATTTGGTTCATCTCATTGCTGAAGATGGCCAGGTCCATCAGAACTGATCATCATATAGTATTGTTGTTGAAGTATATATTGATCTCCTGGTTCTGCTCATTTCACTCAGCATCAGTTCATGTCAGTCTCTCCAGTCAAATCTACTCAGTTTCCAGTTTCTGTCTACTACAAAGAGGCCTGCCACAAACATTCTTGCCAAGTTATAACTTTTCAATTGACTCCAAAGATTATCTTTCTGGGGTGTATGTATCTAAAACAGTGATGACTCTAGAAGAGAGTAAGGCTGACGACTTCATGTAATGAATCACAAGGAATCACTACATCATTTTACCATTTCATAGGGACTATTTGTGTCTGACCTGTGGCAGAGCACTCAGAGCTTGTATTGTTCTGATCGGCCACAGTCAGACATACTAACTTATCTCTAACATAGTGATATCTTTTTGATCCTTTTCAAAGAGAAAGAACAACCAACCAACCAAGAAGATAAGACTTAACTGAGAGCCTCTCCAAGCAAATAACTATTTTCCACTGCTGAGGATTCATGTAAGATGGGACACAAAGGCACTATTCCATGCAATATCTTCATCTGAAAAGTTAGGACAGTTGGATTCCCTTCCCTTTCCAAATCTATGAACTTAGGAAGGAATGAGAAAAGTATTTCCAAGAATTACAAAAATTTGTGTGTCTCTTAAAATTCCAATTCTGTGAACTGGGGATCCTTCCTCTTAATGGTTGAGAATATTGGTTGGTTGGTTGTTGCCATCACTATGTTGAAGTCACCTACTGTGGCTGATCAGACCAATATGAGCTTAGAAAACTACCACAGGTTGGGCACAAATTATCCACGTGAACTTTTGAAATGGAAATATTCCTAAATTTGTGTATTTCCCATTTGTTTTGAGCAACTGCAATTCTTGCTTGTAGAATACAACATTTTTTTTTTAAATCTTTGCTATAAAAACTTTTTTTTTAATTAAAGCTTTTTATTTTTCAAAACAATGGACAATTCTTCAACATTAGCCTTCGCAAAACCGAGTACAACATTTTCTTTGATGTAGGTACGCCATGCTAGGCAATTCTTTGCCTAGATGTTGAAGTCTCCCATGAAGTCTCCCAAAATTGATTCCAGAACTCTTCAAAGACAACTTGAGAGTGTCTTTGTATAGCTTCTTCTGACCTACCGGGAGTGCTTGCCTTGTGTGTCTCTCTAAAAATCTTATCTTTTAGGCAAACACACGTTTAGCATTCAAACAATGTGGCCAGCCCATCAGAGTCATGCTCTCTTCAGTAGAGTTGAGTGCTTGGCAGTTGAGCTTGAGAAAGGCCCTCAGTGTCTGATATCTTATCCTGCCAGATGATCTTCAGAATCTTCTGAAGACAATTCGGTTGGAAGCAGTTCAATTTCCTGTCATGGCTCTGGGATCCTGTTCAGTTTTCACAGGGACACAATCGTGGCTCTATGGACCTTCAGTTACTCTAATCTCTATCTTCTCCCATTATTTCCTTCCCTGACTGAGCTAGGTCTGGCAATATGGAAGTCAATTTTACTGCCCAGGTAAGCAAACCTAACCACAGCAATTCTCCATTACTGATTGTTCCAGATGTGGATGGTATGGTGCTGGCTGGTGGAGAACCTGCTTTTTCTTATTACTTGTCAGGCTAAAATTAGCACAAGTGGCAGAGAATCGTTCTATACTTGTTTTATCTCAGTCTCAGAGGCCACATTGAAAACACAATCATCAGCAAACCAAAAAATGTGCACTATTTTTCACTTTAGTCTTGGCTTGTAGCCTTTTCAAGTTAAATAATTTACTATCAGTGTGGTAACTTGGATCCCATTTTCATCCTCATTGAAAGCATCTGGCAACATTTCTGAAAACACATGCTAAAAAGCATGGAAGCAAGCACTCAGCCTTGCTGGAAAGCTGGAGAGCCCCGTCCATTGCCTAGAACCTGGGCGAAAAGGCCATCCTGAACCTGACCCTAACTCTCAGGTGGATGACCATCTTCCAGATGAAGAATCAGCCTGTTAAGGAAAATCCTGGCAAGAATCCTGCCAGCAATTACTAAGAAAGAGAGCCCCTCCATGCCCTCTTTCATGATAGTAACAGGACGATCTATTTCCTTTTCCTTTATAGAGCTGGACAATGGAGGCAACCTTGAACTCCTGGTGGATCATCTCTTGTCATAAAACCTAGGAGATTTTAGTCAGCTTTCATATGACCTCTAGATCCTCTACCTTGTAAATCTCAGCTCAAATACAATCCGTATTAGGTGCTTTGCCACATGAAAGGATCTTAACAGCATTCAAAACTTCTTCAGAAAAAGTTTTACTAGAGAAAGATTGATTTCAATCTGAAGTCACAAACAAGCAGAACTGGGAATACATCATACACAATAGCAGCAAGAATGTGCAATGATCTACTATGAAAGACTTGATTCTTCTCAGTGGTTCAGGGATCCAAAGCAATCCCAATAGACTTTGGACAGAAAATGCCACCTGTATCCAGAAAAAAACTATGGAGGTTGAGTGTAGATCAACATATGCTATGTTCATTTCTTTTTTCTTTTTTTTTCCCCTCTTTTTTTTTCCATTTTGCACTGATTTTTTCTCTCCTAACATGATTCGTAAAAAGCAATGTGTATTAAAAATAAATTAACTTTAAAAAAACAAATTATATTTCAGGGAAGTGATTAGTTTCTGCTTTTCATACATGCCATGCCATCAACCTCTCAGCTCTGTGATTTTTTTTTTTTTTTTTTTACCTATTCTGATCTGGAATACAACCCCTCTCCTTTGAAGATTGAATATTTAGCTGTCCTTTGAAGCCCAATTCTAATTTTACTTTCTCTATGAAGTCTTCCTTAAATCCACTGAGCTTTTTTTTCCAATTTCTATTGCATCTATCACAAAACTAGTATTATATTTTTTGAATTTGTGTTTTCTATTTAACAAGAAGCTTCATGAAAGCATCGATTTTTTATTTTTCACTTTGCAAATAATGCATATTTTGTTGTTTTATATTAAAATGATGTAGAAGAGTGAAAAATAAAGAAAAATATAGATTCCATTAATATGTATGCATATTCAGATTTATTTCTAATTATAGATTATTCTAAGCTACCATGTGGCAGTACTTTAGTACATGGAAAATTTAAATATCTGTATAGCAGGAAAAAAAATCTCAAGTCACAGTTCATGGCTTCAGCATTGGTTGATTGACAATCCATTGACTGTCACTATACCAGTGTTCAGCCCATCTCTCCAGGATCATATCCTTATAATCAAAGAGATTCCATCAAGGCTGAGTAATTGAGGTACACCATAGATAGCCTTCAGGGCATTATAAAAGTGCTTTGGCTGAGAATACCCCTCCTTTCCCTCAATGCAACTGTTAGAGGTTCCTGGAGGGGGGCAGGATATACTTGGACTTTTCCCACCTCCTTCCTCCTCTCCCCTCACAAATACATGGTTCCCCTCTACTCTTAACTCTGTTGCTCTGGTCTGTTATCCAAAAAGATTTTTAAAAAGGAATTGAACCCCTTTTTTATACACCAGCATAAAAGGGTGGCCCCTACCCTCCCTCAGTAGTTTCACATAATTTATAGCAAATTGAATGCAATCAAATTTAGGCAGTTAGAAGGCTATATTGGGTAAAGCTTTGAGTTAAGAAGACTTGATTTTAAATCTGGCCCCAGGTACTGATTGACAGATGGACTCTAGGTAAGATGTTTAATCTCTCTTCTCTCACAGTTTCCCCATTTTAAAATTATAGAACCTACCTTATAGAGTTATTTGAAGGATCAAATGAGATTTTGTAGATAGATATAGGTTTATATACATATATATGTTAATCCAAAAGTAAATGTAAGGTACCCTTTAGTTCTCAAGTCTATGAATGTAATTTTCTTTCTTTCTTTTTTTAATTAAAGCTTTTTTTTCAATATTGACCCTTGCAAAACCTTATACATACATGTATACATATATAGCATGTATGCATATATACGTGTGTGTATTCTGTGTGTGTATATATATACATATATATGTGTGTCTGTGAATGTCCCTGCAAGCCTTAAAGTGCTTTATAAATGTCAATGGTGATGATGATGATGATGATGATGATGATGATAATGATGATGATGATGATTTTGATGCAATGAACAGAGCACTGGAAGATTTGAGTTGAAATCTAAATTCAGACAATGTGCTGTGACTCTAGATAAGTCATTTTACCTCCATCTGCCTCAATTTTCTTATCTGTAAAACAGAGATCACAAGACTAACCACTTCCCAGGGCTGTTGAGAGGAGCAAATTCACTAATTTTTGTAAAGCGCTTTGCAGATCTTAAAGTGCTATACAAATCTTAGAGGTTATGGTTGTACGGTCCTAACCAAAGTTCATTATCACAGGAACTCCCCTGAACAAGCCAGCCACACACACAAGGAGGGGCTTGAAATCTAAGCTTCTTTCCAACTTTACATCTGGACTGGAAGAGAACAGATGGTAAGAGGAGGGGCAGTTTGCTCTTCTCCTTCTCCAGAACAGCTCGCCCTTTGTGTGTGTAACAGCCCAGTTCTGGGCAGGTCCCATCCAGAGAACAGTTAACAAACTGGAATAACTTCTTTTTCATCATAGCTTGGTATCATTATTCTCAATAAAAGCTTATTTCAGTGAAACCCTTGATAATCCTGTTCTGCTCAGGGTTAGTCTCTTCTAGTCCCAAGTCTCATCTTGTTCACCCTCATTGCAAGAATCATAAACGTGACACGACTAGGTCTGTATTCCAGAGAGATCTTAAAGTAGGGAAAGGGACCCACGTGTGCAAAAATATTTGTGGCAGCCCTTTTTGTAGTAGTAAGGAACTGGAAACTGAGTGGATGCTCATCAGTGGAAGAATGGCTAAATAAATTATAGTATATGAATGTTATATATTTATATACTTTATATATTATATATTTTCATGTATATTATACAATTATATATATTTCTATAAGAAATGATAAGTAGGCTGATTTCAGAAAAGCCTGGAAAGACTTCTATGAACTGATAAAGAGTGAAGTGGGTAGGACCAAGAGAACATTGTACACAGTAACAGCAAGATCATATGATGATCAATTGTGATCAACTTGGGTCTTCTCAACAATGCAGTGATTCAAAGTGATCCCAATGGGTTTGGGATAGAAAATGCCATCCTCATCCAGATAAAGAAATATGGAGACTGTATATGGATCAAAGCATAGTATTTTCACCCTTTTTGTTTATTTCTCATAGTTTTTTTCTCTTTTGGTTTGATTTTTCTTACACAATACCACAAATATGGAAATATTTTTAAAGAATTGCACATATTTAACCTATATCAGATTGTTTGTAGTCTTGAGGAGGTGAGAGGTAAAGGAGGGAGGGAGAAAAATTTGGAACACAGTCTTACAAAAATGAGTGCTGAAAATTTTCTTGTATTTGGAAAATAAAATACTATTGAAAATTAGAATCATATCTGATTTTTCTTGTGCAACAAGATAATTGTATAAATGTATATACATATATTGGACTTAATATATATTTTAAGATATTTAACATATATTAGATTGCTTGCCATCTAGGAAAGGGGGTGAGTTGGGGAAATTTGAAATACAAGGTTTTGCAAGGGTCATTATTGAAAAAAAAAAAGCTTTTATTTAAAAAAAGGAAAGAAAATTAGATTCATAGACTTGAGAGCTAAAGGGCATCTTACATTTACTTTTGGATCCATATGTTAGACCAATTAGGTGGTAAAATGAACAGAGTGATGACCTGAAGTCAGAAAGAACTGAATTTAAATCTATTTACCAACTGTGTGACAAGGCTCTTAACCTTTACTTCAGTTTATGCATCTGTGAAATGAGAATAGTAATAGCACTTACCAAGTAGACAAACTCACCAAATAAATTTGAGATCTATTAGTTGCCTTCAACCTATATTGGCCCATCTGCCAAGAAGGTTTTGCCAGAGGATGGCTGATGTACACACTACAGCTTCTTGGAGCCACAGTGAAAGTGGGAGAACAGGTAGGTACCAAAGGTGGATGAGCCTCCCTGAGAAGGCTCAACAAGTCCTCAAATGCTCCATCCACCCCTCCAGTATAATTTGGTTTTCCACCATTTCCTGACTCTTAAAAGAAGCTAAAAAATGGTAGCTCTGTATGGATGAAGGAATGGAGAAACTTGGTTTCATGTGACAGCCCTGAGAAGGATGTTTGCTACTGGATCCAGAGAGCATCACTAGGAGTCAAAGAGGAGTTGGGAAGAGGAGAATTTAGGGTTGAAATAAGGAGAAATTTCCTAACACTGAGACAATGACAATGATAAAGCAGCTAGGGTCCCATAGTGCACAGAGCACTGGATCTGGAGTTAAGAAATCTCTTCCTGAGTTCAAATCCAACTTCAGACACTTCCTTGACCCTCAGCAAGTCATTTCACCCTGTCTACCTCAGTTTCCTCATCTGTAAAATGAGCTGGAGAAGGAAATGGCAAAGCACTCCAGTATCTCTGCCAAGAAAATCCCATACAGGGTATGAAAAATCAGACACTATTATCCAACAACAATTATATACGTTAACTTATTTGATCTAATCTGAATGAGATGCTATTATTATACCCATTTTACAGATAAAGAAACTGAGACACAGAATGATTAAATGGCTTGCCCAGAGTCATATGGCTGGTTTCTGAGGACAGATTTAGAATTGTAGATTTAGATTTAGAACTTAACTGTCATCTAACTTAACCCTATCCTCCTTCATTTGCAGATGGCTGAAACCCAGATCCATTAATTAGACCTTGCCTATGGTCACACAAGTTGTTAGTGGAAGCATTGGGATTCACACCTACATCTTGTCTTAAATCCAGTAATCTTTCTTCTATTACTGCTTTGCAAATACCCAAGCTATTATAATTATACAAATTTTTTTCCTCCTTTTTAAAAAAAATCCCAATGTAATAAATACTAATTTAAATAAATGAATGAATGAATAAATAATAAATAAAAATGCTCAAGTCAATGATTAAATCCCAGCCTTGGTGAGAAGAGAGAAGCAACCTTAAGCAACATTTATGGGCCAATTACTAGTCAGGTACTCTGTTAGCACTGAGGCCCTGGCCCCAAAGAGTTTATACTTTCCAGGGAGCTGCACACGCAAGTAAATCAATACAAGATATTTTGGGAAGGGACAGAGCATGAATTATCAGATCTCAGGGGAAAATACTGTGACCCAAAATGGAGGTTAAACATTGGTGTGATGTGAGAGGAAGAGCCTGGAACAGACCCTTGGAGTCACACAATTTCCTGAAGGAGGAAATAAATGAATCTGCTGAGGGAGGAGGCAACATGGAATTGTCCATTTAAGATTCTCTTTAGGCTATTTTAAGTAGGAATAAAAGGAGAGAGTTCTATCACAGAAAATAAAAGAGAAGTAGTTTTTTTTAAATTAAAGCTTTTTATTTTCAAAACATATGCATGGATAATTTTCAACATTCAGCCTTGCAAAATCTTATACTGCAAATTGTTTCCTTTCCCTCCTCCCACTCCCTCCCCTAGATAGCAAGTAATCCAATAAATGTTAAATATGTGCAATTGTTCTATACATATTTCCACAATTATCATGCTATACAAGAAAAATAAAATGAAAAAGAAGAAAAAAATGAGAAAAAAAAAAAACAAAATGCAAGCAAACAACAACAAAAAGATGAAATGCTATGTTGTGGTCCACACTCAGCTCCCACAGACCTCTCTCTGTGTGTAGATGACTCTCTTCATCACCGAATAATTGGAATTGGCCTCAATGATCTTATTGTTGAAGAGAGCCACATCCATCAGAGTTGATTGTTGTATAGTCTTGTTGTTGCCGTGTATATTGATCTCCTGGGTTCTGCTCATTTCACTCAGTATCTGTTCATCTTAGTCTTTCCAAGCTTTTTTAAAATCATCCTGCTAGTTGTTTCTTACAGAACAATAGAAATGATCAGCAGGATGATTTCAGCGAAGCCTGGAAAGACTTCATATCATCTCCAAAGAATGATAATTTAGTTTCCTCATTACCTACTTTAATTCCTTTAATCTCTTTTTCTTCTCTTATTGTCACAGCTAACATTTCTAATACAATATTAAATAGTATTAGTGATAATGGGCAACCTTGTTTCACCCTGATCTTATTGAGAATGGTTCTAGTTTATCTCCATAAAATGTGATGCTTACTAATGGTTTTAAATAGAACTACTAATCATTTTAAGGAAAAGTCCATTTATTTCTATACTCTAGTTTTTAAAAGGAATGGGTGTTAGATTTTGTCAAATGCTTTTTCTGCATCTATTGAGATGATCATATGGTTTTTGTTAGTTTGGTTATTGATATAGTCAATTATGCTAATAATTTTCCTAATACTGAACCAGCTCTGCATTCCTGTAGAAATCTTACTTGGTCGTGGTGTGTTATCCCAGGGATAACTTGCTGTAATCTTTTTGCTAATATTTTATTTAAGATTTTTGCATCAATATTCATTAGAGAAACTGTTCTACAATTTTCTTTCTCTGTTTTGGCCCTACCTGGTTTAATATGAGCACCATATCTGTGTCATAAAAGGAATTTGGTAGGAGCTCTTCTTTCCCTATTTTTCTAAATAATTTGCATAGTATTGGAATTAATTGTTCTTTAAATGGTTGTTAGAATTCACATGTAAATCCATCTAGCCCTGGAGATTTTTTCTTAGGGAGTTGATTAATAACTTGTTCAATTTCTTTTTCTAAATGGAACCATTTAAGTAATTTATTTCCTCTTGGGGAATTAGTTTTTAAAGAAACCATCCTATTGAACTAGATTAACTAGCAGCATTAATTTTTGTTTCTTTTAACCATTATAAGGATTTCTCTATTGGTCCAGATCAGTAACTCTTCTATAACTTTATCCTAGATAGTTCCTAGACAACTAAGGCAAATGGGTGGTGCCATTGATATGGAGTTAGGTAAATCTGAGTTTAAATCTAGTCTCAGATACTTTTTAGCTATGTGACTTTGGGTAAGTCACTTCACTGCTGTCTACCTCAGTTTCCCCAACTGTTAAATAATAATAGCACCTGCTTCTCAAGGTTGTTGTGAGATAATATTCATAAAGCATTTAGCACCGTACCTAGCTTAATAAATGATTTCTTCCTGGAGTATCCAAATTACACAGCTAAATAAGCATCAAGGGACATGGGTCCCTTGTCACAAAGGCCAGGAACTACCTACTATATCACCCTGCCTCTCTATTATAATAGAAATATAAGCAATTGTTCTGAATTGTTCTTGTTTATTTAAAGGGCACACAGACCAGTCAGTCTAGACATATGAAAGGAAAAGAGAGAATAATAAAAATTTGCACTTAAAAAGTAGCATGACAATAGTGATCCAAGACAATTACAATAGCCTGGTGAAAGAAAATGTCACCCACATATATGAATGTTATGGAATATTATTGTTCTGTAAGAAATGACCAGCAGGATGAATACAGAGAGGCTTGGAGAAACTTACATGAACTGATGCTAAGTGAAATGAGCAGAACCAGGAGATCATTATACACTTCAACAACGATACTATATGAGGATATATTCTGATGGAAGTGGATTTCTTTGACAAAGAGACCTAACTCCGTTTCAATTGATAAATGATGGACAGAAGCAGTTACACCCAAAGAAAGAACACTGGGAAATGAATGTAAACTATTTGCATTTTTGTTTTTCTTGCCAAGTTATTTTTATCTTCTGAATCCAATTCTCCCTGTGCAACAAGAGAACTGTTTGGTTCTGCAAACATATATTGTATCTAGGATATACTGCAACATATTTAACATATATAGGACTGCTTGCCATCTAGGGGAAAGGGAGGAGGGAGGGAGGGGAAAAATGGGAACAGAAGTGAGTGGAAGGGATAATGTTGTAAAAAAATTACTCTGGCATGGGTTCTGTCAATAAAAAGTAATATATAAAAATTAATTAATTAATTAATTAAAAAAAAGAAAAAGAAAAAGAAAATATCACCCACATACAGAGAAAGAATTATGGAGACAGAATGTAAATGAAAACATATTATTTTTACTTTTTAAAAAATCTTTTTTTGTTTTTTCTTTCTCATGGTTTTTCCATTTTGTTTTAATTCTTCTTTCATAACACAACTAATATGAACATATGTTTAACATAATTGTATATATATAACTTATTTTGCTTGCTGTTTGGGGGAAAAGGGGAGATAAGGAAGGAAGAAAATAGGAAACCCAAAAATCTTACAAAAGCAAATGATGAAAACTATTTCTATATGTAATTGGAAAAAAATAAAAACTATTAGGAACATGTAAAAACAAAACAAAACTGTGCATGCCTGATGATCCAGCAATACCACTACTAGGTCTATATCCTAAAGAGATCATAAAAAAAGAAACAGACATGTACAGAAATATTTATAACAGCTTTTTTTTTGGTGGCAAATGGAACTTGAAGTAATGCCCAACAATTGGGCAATGACTGAACAAAATATGATATTTGAATGTAATGTAATACTATTATGCTATGAGAAATGATGAGAAGGCTAATATCTGAAACACCTGGAAAGACTTACATGAACTGATGCTGAGTGAAGTAAGCAGAACCAGAACATTGTACACAGCAACAGCAGCATGGTTCAATGATTAAGTATGAGTGGTTTCCATTTCTAATTATATGAAAAGGTGTTCTAAATCACAAAATGCAAATTAAAACAATTCTGAGATACCACTACACACTTCTCAGATTGGCTAAGATGACAGGAAAAAGATAATGATAAATGTTAGAGGAGATATGGGAAAACTGGAAAATAATGCATTGTTGGTGGAGTTGTAAATTGATCCAACCATTCTTCTTCTTCTTTTTAATTAAAGCTTTTTATTTTTAAAATATATGCATGGACAATTTTTCAACATTGACCCTGGCAAAATATTTTGTTCCAATTTTCTCCCCCTTTCTCCCACCCCTACTCCAGATAGCAAGTAATCCAATAAATGTTAAACATGGTAAAAATATATATATTAAATCCAATATATGTATACATATTTATACAATTATCTTGCTACAAAACAAAAATCAGATCAAACAGGGAAAAAATGAGAAAAAATAAAATGCAAGAAAACAACAACAAAAAGGTGAAAAGATTATCTTGTGTTTCACTCTCTGTTCCCATAATCCTCTCTCTGAGTGTAGATGGCTCTCTTCATCACTGAACAAGTGGAACTGGTTTGAATTATTTCAATGTTGAAGAGAGCTATATATGTCTATCAGAATTGATCATCATATAATCCTGCTGTTGCCATGTACAATAATCTCCTGGTTGTACTCACTTCATTTGGCTTTAGTTCATGTAAGTCTCTCCAGGTCTTTCTAAAAGCATCCTGCTGATTGTTTCTTAAAGAACAATAATATTCCATAGCATTCATATACCATGACTTATTCACCCATTCTCCCATGATGGGCATCCACTCAGTCTCCAGTTTCTTGCCATTATAAAAAGGGCTGCCACAAACATTTTTGCACATGCACATTTTCCCTTCTTTAAGATCTCTTTGGGATGCAAGCCCAGTAGAAACACAGCTGGATCTGGAGAGCGATTTGGAACTATGCAAAAAGTTATCAAACTGTGCATACCCTTTGACCCAGCAGTGTTTTCACTGGACTTGTGTCAGCCTATATCATATAGGTGCAAGCCTATATATGTTTGCTGTCTTGGGGAGGGGAAGGAAAGAGAAGAAGGGAGCAAAATTTGAGATTGGAAATCTTATAAAAATGAATGTTTAAAACTATGTCTATATGTAATTGGAAAAAAAAATACTATCAAATAAAAAAAGAAAAGAAAAAGATAGCATAACACAGTGGATAAAAAGCTGATCTCATAGCAGGAAGTCCCACTTCTGCCACCTGCATGGCCCTGAGTGGATCACATAATCTTTCCCAGCCCCAGGTAACTCTCTAAAGCTAGGTTGTAGGGGCAGGTGCTATCTGCATTGGTGGAGGGAGTCCACTTGTGAGAGTTCCTTATACCAAAGAAATTACCTAGTCAAAAAATCAACATTTACATAACACTTTTAGGTTATATTTTACACACATTGTTTCATTTGAAGCTTATGATAACCTTGAGCTATTATTATCCCCAATTTACAGATGAAGAAACTGAGCTTTGGAGAGATTATATGCCTTATGCATGGTCACATAACTGGTTAGTATCAGGATCAGGAATTTCAAGATCAGAACTCTATCCACCATCACATTCTGCTTTCATAATATCATATTTTAAAATTTGCCCATTTGTTGTAACATCTGAATATTTTAAAGGCATTTCTATACTGGCTCCCACAACATGGTAGAGAAGAGCTGTTAGGAACAAAAGAATATGAAAAATTCAGAGAAACATGGGAAGCCTTGAGTGAAATGATGCAGAAAAAAAGGCAGCTGAGCCAAAAGATCAGCAGATATAATGACTACAATCCTAAAGAGAAGGCAACACCGGGAAGCTATGAAATTCAAGTCAGTCCAATGGCCAATGTTAGAGTGCAGTTATTCAAATTAAGGCATATATCCTTCCTTTCTGGGACTTGGAAGTGAATAACAGTAGGGAAAGAACCAGATTCAAATCCTGTGCTTGCACATAGTAGGTGCTCTGATCCTGCCTCTAGGATCTTGGACAAATCTCTTAAACTCCTGGGACTCAGTTTCCTCAAATGTAAAATGAGAGACTGATCCACCTATCCTTGAATGTTCCTTCCATCTCTCAACTTATGATTCCATGGAGAAAATGAAAAGTGACCCATTATGTCACAGAATCATAAAGACATAGATTCAGAACTGGACAGGAACTTGCAGGCCATCAAGTCCAACTGCTTCATTTAAAGTTGAGCAAACTGAGGACTACAAAATGGATTGTTCAGGATCGTACAGGTAAGAAGAATTGACATTTATGTAAAGCTTCAAGTCAAAGCGCTTTATATATATTGTCTCATTTGAGGCTCATGATTAGTCTCTCCCTCCCTCTGTCTGTCTCTCCCTTCCTCCTTTCCTCCTCTGTCTCTCTCTCTCTCTCTCTCTCTCTCTCTCTCTCTCTCTCTCTCTCTCTCTCTCTCTTCTTCTTCTTCTCTCATATCTCTGTTTCTCTCTGTCTCTGTCTAATCTCTGTCTGTCTCTGTCTCTCTGTCTCTATCTCTCTTGCGCTGTCTCTCTGTCTCTGTCTTCCCCGACAGCTTTCGCGTGAGGAGGAAAAAAGCGATATGGACCTTGCTTCTAGGTAGGGAAGCGCTGTGGCCAGGGCCCTCGGTGAGCCCAGAAGCGACTGCCCGCTCCCCCCTCCTAGCTCCCAGGGGGCTGTTACTGTGGCAGCTTTTCCTTTCTTCTTTCTGGACCTCGGGTGAGTAAGTACCAGAGATGGTTCAGATCATCTCCCAGCAGCGCGAGCTCCCAAGGGCTGGAAGAGCCGGGCTGGGAGCCGCAGTCCAGGCAGGTCTATCGCAGCCAGAACCAGGAATCCAGTGGGGAGCGGCCGACCTGCCCAGCCCGGGAGGAAATAGCCCTGAAGGCCAGGACTCCTGTGGCGTCCTGGGGGGAAGAGCCAGGGGCGTCTCTAGGGCAACTACTACGGGGGATGGAAGAGAGGAGGAAGCACCCTGGGTGAGTGGGGGGGCCGCTTTGGGGCGCAGGCTCTCCTCGGGGAGGGGGATGAGCTAGAGCTGACGATTGAGAAACATAGGGAGTCTTCATTCCATCTTCAAGAGAAATCCCACAGGATCTAGAGTTTTTTAGGGACTGAATCCGGGGAATGAGAAAAAAAAACCAAGACTCTGGGAAGCAAAAGGCTGGAAATAGATTCAGTGCCACATCATGTCCCAGATTTCCAGTTTCCCTAAAGACTTCAGGGAATTTCCCCCGGGGGAGAGCGGGGGCTCGCTCTTTGGCGAGCTATCAGCGGCAGTGGAAGAGCTCATTTGCCCGGGGTCGGGGCTATAGAAGTCCTCCAGTTTCTGTGTGATCTCTGCTCAGATAAGTGGGTTTCTTTCCTGTTACTTGTTGTAGGGTCTTTTGTGTAATTAGTGCTCGGTGGGAAACAAGTCTCTGAAGGCTAAGTTTACGCTTTTAAAGCTTAGTGACCAAGAAAGCAGCTTGAACCTAAAAATCAGTCATTCCCCCGATCAGCAATAGTTAGAGAAGGCAGATAACTTTAGTTCTAGTCCAATCTCTCTGTCTCTCTCCATCTCTGTCTCTTTCCATTTGTTTCTGTTTCTCTGTTTCTCTTTATCTCTTTCTGTCTGTCTGTCTCTCGGTTGCGTTCTCTCTTTGTCTCTGTCTCTCTCTTTTTCTCTCTGTCTCTGTCTCTGTTTCTCACTGTCACTCTCTCTGTTTCTCTCTCTTTGTCTCTCTCTCTGTCTCTGTCTCTCAGAACAGAGAGCTTAGCCTGATAGCCTGTTCTCCTGTCCCTCACCAGGTAAAATCCAAGTTTCCTTACTAAAGATATGGCAATGTTGCCAAGATCTTTCTCATTGCCTGCCTCGCATTTAGCCAATCCCCGTCCACATGCATAATCCTTGTGGGCAGCATATGTTCCTTGCCGCTAACTGGTATTAATTGGTCAGTTGATATCAGGAAGATGCTAACAGGCTGTCCATACCGGGGTTAACGCACTGGCCCGGCATTTGTGTATATTAGAGCAGAACATAGCTAATTCCCCGGGGTTGTCTGTAGAACCTAGCAGAGATTTAATAGTCCCCCTTGTTCTGGGGATTCAAACATCTTGTGTTAGTGGGGATTGGGAGGCTTTGAACTATTCTCTCATATTATATTATTTCTTTTAATCTTCCCAAAGCCTTGTGAGGTAATTATTACAGATGTTATTCTCTCTTTTTTATAGATGATAAAACAGAGGCAGAGAGAGGATACTTAAGAGACTGGCTCAGTCACACAAATGGCAAATATCTGAGTTTGAATTTAAATGGAGATCTTCCTGACTCTTGACGCAGCCCTCCACTGACACATCTGGAGATGGTTTTGCTACTGATGTGTGTGTCTCAAGTGGAATCATTTGTGTGTTGGAACTTAGCTGCTGTGTCAAACAAAATTTTAAAAAAGCACCAATTAAGACAAAAAAAAAAAAAAAAGCAGAAGCACAGAATATTTCTCACCACTTTAAGAGACCCAGGCACAGAAAATAAATTATTGTTCAAAAAGGTGCTTTTTTTTTTTTTTTCTGGAGAAATTAAGAGAATAGGAGGCAGCATGGTAGAATGCTGGATTTTTAATCCAAGTACCTGGATTCAAGTCCTGATCATCACTTATTACTTGAGTGACTTTGGACAAGGGAACACAATTTTCTTTCCTATAAAATGAGGGAGGAGGATGTCAGACCACAGGAGTTTTAAAATCCCTTCCAGTTCTAAATCTATGACCCTTTGACCTTTTTTTCCCCTGAGACAATTGGTTTTAAGTGACTTGCCCAGGATCACACAAGTTGTAAATGTTAAGTGCATGAGACCAGATTTAATCTTCTGACTCCAGGGCCAATCCTCTAATGGCTGGCCCATCTAGCTGACCCTCTGACCCTATGATCTCAGACAAGGCATTTAACTTTCCTGGGACTCAGTTTTCCCATTTGTAAGGTGAGGGGATTGGACTAGAGGCCCTCGAAGGTCCTTTCTGTCTCTCAGTTTATGTTCTTAGAAAAAAAAGCCTTCTTACTATCAGAGGAAGGTGGATATGGATTGTTAATATATACTACAGAACCCACTGTGGCTTTATCTAAATGTTTTTGTTTCAAGCAAAGACTCAATTTTAGGGGAAATGAATATTTGTCAAAAGAAAAGGCAACAATGAAATTATTTTGCAAAAGCTATAAATTAGCAATCATGTACCTGCAGTACAAAGGAAGAGATAAAATAAAAAACAAAATTTTTTTTTGAAAGCTAGCATGGGCTACCTTATAATAATATAGGCTTTTTAATGAGAAACTATCAAGTTATGCTTCAACAACTGACTCATTCTGCATGTAGCCTCAGGCATTTAATTTCCTTGGCTGCTCAGTTCCTTCAGCTGTGAAATGGGCATAATAATATTTTATCTCTGGGCCCCTTACAAGATGTTATAAAAATTAATTACCCTTTGCTTTGTAATTCTAATCTGGAGATCTAAAGACTCATTGTGGCTGAATATTCTGACATTTTTAGCTAGAAGAAATGGAAAAATCTAAGTCTACAGGCTCTCAGTCCTGAGCAGAGGGTGGAACTTCTTGCTAGTAATTGATTCTGCCAGAAGGTAAAAAAGTGAGAATGCTTTTTTTTCCTTAATGGAGTAGACATATTTTGGCCACTTTTGTTACTTATGTTTTCAGGAGTGCAGGAGAAAGAAGAAACAATATTCTAATCCTAACTCCCTTTACTTCAGATCAAAGTTTCTTAAACTCTGGGTTGTGACCAACTGAAAGTGGAGTTTTAGAAAAATTTGACAACAGTTAGCGGTATCAAATATTCTGCCAAGATTTAATTCTTATTTTTTAAAGAATAGCTTTTTATTTTCAAAATATATGCAGATAATTTTCAAAATTCACCCTTACAAAATCTTGTGTTCCAAATTTTTCTCCTGCCTTTTCCCCATCCCCTCCCCTAGACAGTAAGTAATCCAATATAAGTTAAACAAGTGCAGTTCTTCTATGCATATTTCCACAATCATCATGCTGCATGGGAAAAAAATATTTACTTTTTTATGTAAAAATAAAGAAGCACATCCACCTCATTAGTAGACAAAATTGCTTTCTCCAGGTTGCCTAGCTATACCAGACCTAAAACGATATTATAAAGCAAAAGTCATCAAAACCATTTAGTACTGGCTAAGAAATTTAGTTGAACAGTGTAATAGGTTAAATTCACAAGACAAATAGTCACTATTATCAATATAGTGGTTGATAAATGCAAAGACTCTAGCTTCTGGGATAAGAACTCACTATTTGACAAAAAATTGCTGGGAAAACTGGAAAATAGTATAGCAGAAAGTAGGCACTGACCAACATATAACAACTTGTACCAAGATAAAGTCAAAATAGATTCATGATTTAGACATAAAAGGTGATACTGTAAGCAAATTAGAAGAACAAGGGATAGTTTGCTTCTTAGATCTGTGGAGGAGAAATTTATAGTCTAGAGAACATTATGAAATGCAAAATAAATAATTTTGATTATAGTAAATTAAAAAGGTTTTGTACAAACAAAACCAATGCAGCCAAGATTATAAGGGGAGCAAAAAACCATTTTTATAGCCAGTATTCCTGATAAAGGCTTCATTTCTAAAATATATAAAGAATTGATTTAAAATTATAAATATATAAGCCATTTCCCAATTGATAAATGGTCAAAGGATATGTATAGACAATTTTTAGACAGAGAAATTAAAGCCATTTCTAATGATATGGAAAAATGCTGTAAATCACTATCGATTAGAGAAATACAAATTAAAACAACTTTGAAGATCCACTTCACAGCTCTCAAATTAGCTAAATTACAGGAAAAGATAATGACAAGAGTTGGAGGGGATTTGGGAAATTTGAGACACTGATACATTGTTGGTGGAATTGTGAACTATTTTACCCATTCTGGAGAGCAATTTGGAACTATGCCCAAAGGTCTATCAAACTGTGCATAGCCTTTGACCCAGCAATGTTTCTTCTACTGGGCATATATCCCAAAGAGATCTTAAAGGAGGGAAAGGGACCCATATGTGCAAAAATGTTTGTGGCAGCTCTTTTTGTAGTGGCAAAACTGGAAATTGAGTGGATGCCCATCACTTGGAGAATGGCTGAATAACTTGTGGTATATGAATGTTATGGAATATTATTATTATTCGGTAAGAAATGACCAGCAGGATGATTTCAGAGAGGCCTGGAGAGACTCACATTAACTGATGCTGAGTGAAATGAGCAGAACCAGGAGATCACTGTACATGACAACAACAAGATTATCCAATGATTGATTCTGATGCATGTGGATCTTCTCAATAATGTGATCTAAGGCAATTCCAATAGACATGGAATGGAAAATGACATCTGCATCCAGAGAGAGAACTAAGGAAACTGAAAGTGGAGCAAGGCATAGTATTTCATCTTTTTGTTGTTGTTGTTGTTGTTTGCTTGCTTGTTTTTTCCCCCTTTCTCATGGTTTTTTCCCTTTTGATCTGTTTTATTTTTGTTTTTATACAGCATGATGAATATGGAAAAATGTTTAGAAGAACTGCACATGTTTAAACTATATCAGATTATTTGCTGATTGCACAGGGAGAAAGTAAGGAAGAAAAATTTGGAACACAAAGTTTGCAAAGATGAATGTTGAAAACTATTTTTGCATGGATTTGGAAAAATAAAATAGTATTAAAAATTTTTAAGTTGCTTTTGTCTTTAATAAACAATAAAATATTAGGCATACATGTATATAAAATATATATACCAAAATTGTTTTAAAACAAATTTCTTTATGATTTATTATTAATAATTTTTTTATTTTTATACCTATTTTATATACTCATATATCTGGGGTTACATATAAAATTTCTCAATTTTTTTGGGGGGGGCAAAAAAGGATCACAAGTAGAAGAAGTTTAAGACGTTCTGGTTAGATAAAACCTATCCTTGATTTTAAAATTGGGTGGTCAGTTTTAAAGGGGTCATAATTTTATAAAAAATTGCTTAAGTTAAAGAAGAAATAATCTCAAAACTTTCAGGTGAGTGGATAGCTATTACTTAAAACCCAAGGAAATATCTGGTCCTCTCAGGATTTTTTGGACAGTGGTTCTTTGGATCTTTTCCACTTGTTTGATTACCCCTTCTCATTCTCCTTTGCTGTGTTTTTAATCTGTCTCTCTTCATTTGTAAACATGGATTCTTGCAGACTTTCTCCTAGGCTTTTTTCTTTTTCTACAATAATAATAATAGCTGACTAACATAATAGTTTATTTATCATTCTAAAACAATATTACTATAATCAATTATGTTAATCAATGATTTGATTAAATATATGAAATAATGTTCTATTATGGCTATAATGAATATATTATATCAAGATAATATTTTATAATTTGTAAAGCACTCTACAAATACTATTTCATTTAATCCTCACAACAATCTTGGGAAGTAGATAATATTATTACTCCAGTTTCACAGATCAAAAAATGCAAGAAGAGGAATATTATATAACTTGTCCAAGATCACACAGCTAAGAACACAGCTCTTTTTGATTCTAATTGCAATACTGTACTACACTATCAGATTGCCTTAGCAATATTTCTTATCAAGTCAATAATATTCTATAATGTGCATTGGCACATGTGAGGGTAAATTTTCCAAACAATTAGCAATTGTTTGATTGATAAATATATATATATATATATATATATCTTTGATGTTTAATTGCTATATATATAGCTCTCTCTATATATATCTATAGATACAGATATAGCAAAGGTTAGCACAATCTCTTGTTGGGAATATGGCAGAGGAGATCCTTGCTGGGTTGGATAAGAAGGCCAGTGGGACTCCACCGTTCTGAGATTCTGTGATTCTTGTATGATGGAGGGATTCTTTGTACCCCTCCATGCTCATCAGACCCATTCAGATCAGGTGGAAAATATCCTCTGTCCCTTTCTGTCATCCATGATGGCTCTTAATTGGCTGTTGAGCCAGAGATCTGTGGAAATCTTCCTGGCTTTGAAGTATAGGGACTACTCTCTGTGGGTTAGTGGGAGGAAGACTGATCCCTCTTGTGCATCAAGCTGCAAGTCATGAGCCTCTAAAGCAAGGATGGGGACTAAGTTCAGTTTGTGGCTTCTTCTCTTAAGTAAATAAAGTCTCAAAAGGCACAAGAACAATGGAATTTGGGCTGCGGAAACAGCAGCAGCAAACTAAGACAGAGTTGCTGAGACAAACAGAGAGGAGAGCAAAAAGGGATAAAGAGAAGTTTCATTTTAAAGTAATTGCAAGCAATATAAAATACTTGACAAGCTATCAAGACAGAGGAAATATATGAACATAATTATAAAATATTCTTTATATAAATAAAAATATCTGAACAACTAGATAATTAGCCAATATAATAAAAATGACAATACTATCTAAATTAATTTATTTACTCAGTGTCATGCCAATCAAATTATTTTTGGGGGGAGTTAGATAGCAAAGTTCATATGGAAGAACAAAAAATCAAAAATATCAAAAGGATCAATGAAAAGAAAAATGCAAAAGAATCATCAAAAAACCCTGGTCGTGGATAAGAAATAAAATGATTGATCAATAGAATAGACTGGGTGAAAATATATTAAAGTAAATGACCATACTAGTCTAGTGTTTGATAAATCAAAAAATCCAAAACATTTGGGGGAAGAGCGCACTCTTCAACAAAAGTTGCTAGGAAAACTGGAAAGCAGTCTGGCAGAAGCACAGCATAGTTAACATTTCATACTGTCCAAGATAAGCTCAAAATGGGTACATTATTTAGACATCATAAGCAAATTAGGACAGTGTAGAAAACATTACTTTTTAGATCTATGGATAAGAAAGAAGTTCTTGACCAAAAAAAAGGAAAGGGGAGATAAAACAGATAATTTTGATTACATAAAATTAGGAAACTTTTCCACCAACAAAATACAATCAAATTAAATATATCCAAATTTAGGAAGGAAGCAAGACGCTGGGAAACATTTATATAACAAATTTCTCTGATAATTGTCTCAGTTCTCAGATACTTAGGAAACTTAGTCAAATCTATTTATTTATAAAAATAAGATTCATTCATCAATTGTTAGTCAAATGATATAAACGGGCAATTTTCAGAAGAAGAAATAAAAAAAGAAATCACAGTAGTCAAATGAAAAAAATACTCTAAATCACCAATAATTAGAGAAACATAAATTAAAACACTCTGAGGTACCCCTTTACACCGATTAGATTAGCTAAAATGATACGCAGGAGAGGAAATGGGAAAGTGGGGACAATAATGCACAGTTGGTGGAACTGTGAACCATTCCAATCATTGTATTGATTAGAATAGTTAAATCTATCCCAGTTGATTATCATTACAATATCGTTATTACTATGTACAGTGTTGTCTTGATTTTGCTCATTTTTACTTTGCATCCATTCAGATAAGTCTTCATAGATCATTGTATTGATCAGAGTATCAGTTGATTGTTATTACAATATTGTTATTACTGTGTATTTTATTTATTTTATGGAGAATTCACAGAAGGCAAGCACTCACAAGTTGGTCAGAAAAAGTACAAGGACACTCTCAAGGTCTCTCTGAAGAACTTTAGAATTGATTATATGACATGGGAGACACTGACATGGGACCACCGGCATGGCAGGCTCATCAGAGAAGGGGCTGAGCTCTCTGAACAAAGCAGAATTGAATTAGCCCAGAAGAAACATGAGATGTGCAAAGTTAGAGAGCTCACCCTAAGTGTTCATAGAGATTGTGTCTAATCTGTGACAAAGCCTCCTGAGCTCCTATTGATCTGATCAGCCACAGTGGATCACACTATAACTTGAATCTAATATATTGGTCATTTTGGTCCTCTTCAAGAACAAAGGACAATAATATCATTATTATTGTGTACAGTCTTCTCTTATTTCTATTTGCTTCATTTTTCATCAGCTCATATAAGGCTTCGCAGGTTTTTCTGAAACTACCTGTTTCATCATTTTTAAAATTTCAATAGCATTTTATTTTCCATTTTTCCAATTACAAGTAAAGCAATCACTTAATTGCATTTTTATATTAAATTTTATTTTTTATTATTTTAGGATAATATAACTTTTATTCCAATTTATCCAAATCCTTTATTTCAGAATTTTTCAAAATTGATGGGGATTTACCCTGTATCAAAAAACATTTTTTTCCCTACTTAATGCTAGAATGATACAGCATTTCCAACTTTGGCTCATGGGATTGTGATTCTCTCCTGCCCAGCTGGCCCATGATCATGGCCTGATGTAGTCATTTTCTTATATTTGGAATTAGAGTTTAGAAGAAGAGTATGTTATTTGCTGTGAATAGGCTGTCAATTAATGAGTCAGCAAGTGCCTGCTATGTGATAACCATTAGTAATTTAAGACAAAAACATTTCCCAGCTTCAATGTTCTTATGTCTTATCACATTTCTCTGGTGCTACTATTCTAATTTCCATTCTCACCAACTAGTAACTTCTTTGGAGCCCTCAGAAATGATGTGACTTTTTTGCTTGGCTCTTTGTACATAAAACTTTGAACCCGTGTTTCATCTGTCCTTGGCTTTCAAAGCAGATATTGCCATCAGTCAATTCAGGGATGCTAGGATGCTGACAGCAAGATGCTATAGCCAAAATTCAAAATCCTCTTCACATGACTGGGCTCTGGCCCATTTCCCCAGAGTTAGGCTGTTACATCTCTCCTTCAGCGTTCCATGAATACTTTGAGAGCTTTGAGAAGTGTCATCTCTATAGCCATTGGCTTAAGTCCCAACCTGATATGTTTTCTCTCATGTTCTCTTCTAGTGAACGGAAGGGCACTCCAGTTCCATTTAACTGCTTAATAGCAATTAGCTTTTACAAAGAATTATTTACTTTGAAGATATATCAATAACAAAAACAAACATTTCCTTCAACTCCTTTGGGACATGTTTTCCCCTATAGCTCTTTAGTCTCTGGGAAGATTTAGCTCAGATTTAGCAGAATATCTCTGTAACATCAGTCCTACAAGTTCTCATCAAGATACAACATAACTTCTGGATGAATAGTCATCTCATCCATTTGGCTGGCTCCAAAGGTCACTCGTTACTTTTAGGAATATTCATATTGAACTGAATGCAATATTCAGAATAAATTTCAAGTGCTGGACTCCAGAGCTCAGGTTGCTTGCTCTCTCTGTTAAAAAAACAAAACAAAACAACAGGAATAATGATTTAGCAGATATCATTTTAGAATGAAGGGATGTCTAAAGATAGTCCAGCTCTCTCATTTTGTATAAATGAAGAAACTGAGCCTCAAGGAGTTTAAGTATTTGACCCAAAATCCTATAGGTAGTACCAGAATGTCTACTTTGTGCAATCACTTAATAAATAAAAGTAGCTATTACCAAAATTAACATTTTATATTAAATTTTATTTTTAATTATTATGATTATTTTAGGATAATATAGCTTTTATCTACTACTGTCTCAGCCTTTCAGAAATCACAAGGTTGAAGACTTTAATTGCTTCACCTAAAACAGAAAAAAATAAAAGGCAAAACAAAAGGGTCAAGGACTATTTCTGTGGGCCAATATGTCAGCCTCTCATCTTCCTGGCTCCATCCTGAGCCCCCAGGCCACTGAGCCATCTAACTCCTGCTGGAGGAGGAGACACACAAACACTGGCTGTGTGACCCTGGTCAAGTCACTTTTCCTTTTTGCCTTACTCTACTGGAGAACCATTCTAGTATTTTTGCCAAGAAAACTCCATGGACAACATCGTCCATGAGGTCACAGAGTCAGACAGAACTGAACAGCAACATCACTCTCAGAAGGGAGAAGTCCAAGTTCTTTTCCTTTACTGACTTATCTCTCGCAAGATGCCATCGGTGAAAGACTCAATCAGAGGAAGTATGGCCAAGGCAACTAAGATCTCTGAAAAGGCTCACAGTTCTAGTTCCTTCTCTGTATGTAGTTAGTCAAAATATCTTCTTTTTATTATACATATGTAACTGAATCAGATTGCTTGCTGAGAAGGGAGAAGGTAAGGAGAAAAAATTTGGAACCCCAAATCTTACAAAAAGGAATGTTTAAATCTATCTTTACGTGTATTTGGAAGAATAAAATGCAATTGAGGAAAAATATCTTCTTTTGTCTGACTAGCAGACTAAATTCAGTTACAGAATGTCCACAGATTCTCCAGAGTCTATCTGAAAAATTACCATTATACTTAATCGTGATGCTCCCAGAAGTCCCAATAACTGATTCAATTAAGACCTCTGTTCTCAACTGACAAAAATATGGATTTAGCATCTTACCTCTTATTTTAAGTGGAGTAGGTAATTTGATTGGTTTATTTAATCAACTCCATCCTCCT